>NC_052624.1:117694727-117995190 GCF_016161935.1 Mauremys reevesii | reverse complement strand
TGGGAGCGGTGCTTTCACAACTGGTTGGAGCAGAGGAACACCCAATCCTGTTCCACAGTAGGAAACTCCTGCCCAGGGAACGTAAATATGCCATAGTAGAAAAGGAATGCCTGGCCGTAAAGTGGGCCATAGAAAGTCTTCGCTATTACCTACACGGACGGCGGTTTACCCTCGTCACGGACCATGCCTCTCTGAAGTGGATGCACCAAAACAAAGAGAGAAATGCGAGAGTGACAAGGTGGTTCCTGTCACTACAACCCTTCCACTTCAGAGTTCAACATAGGTCCGGAAGCAAGCATGGCAACGCGGATGGCCTTTCAAGGGTACACTGTTTGCCGACCCAAGTAGCCCAACCCTGTAGTGTTGTGCGGGGGGGGGATGTGTGATAAACTCAGGACAGACAGTTGCAAGGGGGGGGGTAGGAGTCAGTCCCAGAGGGTTAAAAGGCCCTCCCCCTTATCAACTGAGAGACAACTACAGGTCAATCAGGTTCAGCTGAGAAAGGGTTACCAAGGTAGCAAATTAGAATCTGCTGAGGGGGAGCTGCCTGAAGGTAATTAGGACCAGGTGATTCCAACTTGTGGCTGCCTGAGACCTTTTTAAACCCCTTCCTGGAAGGAAGGGGGGGGGAAGCAAAGAGAGAGAAGGAGCCTGGCTGCCAGGAGTGTTGGAGCAGCAAGCCTCCCCAGGAGGAGCGGCAGTACGCTCTCCCACAAGGCAGGAAAAAATTTACTTTAAATAAGGCTGGTGGGAAGACAGGGAACAGACTTCCCCTGAGTCCTAAGGTGGACTGCAATTACCCAAGCCTGTCTCCCTAGGGCTAAAAACAGCAGAGGCTGGGGAGACTGAGAAGGTACTTTGCCACACACCTTAATCAGCTCTACATAAAACATTGTTTTAATCTCTGAAAGAAAAAAGCATTCCTGTCTAATGCCTCTGCTTATAGACACCACAAGGCTTTTACGCAAATGCCAAGAACAATACACATAAAAATGTGATGTATAGAAAATAAAATCTGAACCTACATGACAGTAGCTGCCGCAGCAAACACAGCACACTTCAGCTCTCTTCACCCCCCACCCCACCCTCACCACTGTCCAAAATGTTAAACTTCTTACATTAACTGGTGTCAGATTCGACTCCTTTCTGTTCTTCTCCCCTCACATCCAGGCAATCAAATCCCATCATTTCGTTCTTTATAACATCTCTAAATTTCGTCCTTCCCTCTCCATTCCTACAACTAAAATCCTTGTCCCTGTTGTATGGTCATTCCTTGCCTCAGCTAAAGTAACTCTTCTACACTAGCCTCCTCCTTCCTTCTCACCAAGTTCATTACTAGTCCATCCAATATACTGAAAATCTTTGCTCCTACCCCTTTGGACCATAGCACTCCCATACACTACTCACTTTGGCATCCTCTCCTATGTGAATCCTTTTTTCCCTTCAAATCACTCCTTAAGACTCACTTGTTCTGTGATGACTACAGAATAACACATGTGGAGAATAGCTAGTTTGAACAAAAACACACATAATACTGTTACCCCATCTTCCTTCCCTGACACCCAACCCACTGCCTTGTTTCACCATCTGTTTTGTCTCATTATTAATCTTGATTGTAAGCTCTTTGGGGATATTTTTACAGGTATTACAGAACCTAACACAAAACAGCCTCTGATTGAGGTTTCCATATGCTAGGTGCTACTGCAATAAGAAACAATACATAAAACCCATGGAAAGCTTTCTGCAGCTCTGTTGCTGTTTTTCTCTTGTGTTGTCTTTTCTCTAGTGTATTGCTACTCATCATCTCATTCCCTTCACACTGTCCTAGCCTCCTCCCTAACTGCACCCTTTGTGTTCTTCTCCCATTTTCACCTTCATCCCTTTTTCCATGTTACCTGTATGCGTGCAACAGTCACACTTTTCATATGTAGCAAACAACTACCTTGATGTATTTGGAGCTGCTCTGTAATGATTTATGAATACTGTCTGTTGACTTGGTTGAGATGTTCTCTGTGTGACTGTATTGGCTTAACACAAGAGGAGATTGTGTGTCTGAAAAAACAGGCAGGAAGGAAAAGAATGGTTCAGGATAAACCACCTCCTTGCAAACACTTGAGGATTGTAAAAAGGGACAATGTCAGGACTATTATCTTGAAGATTGCTATTCAGCTGTTCAGGGAAACCAGACTAAGACACACCATACTGGGGGCATCTGAAGGAGCTGGGCCTGCCCTAGCTACCCTCAGGGGGTGCTAAGACAGACATGCAGGTAGACTGTTTGTTTTTAATGCTTTTTCTCTAAAATTCTTTGTTTCTATTGTTTAAAATAAAGAATACTTTGTTTTTAAGAAGACTGTCTGAACAATGTATACACCATTGATCACAGACTCCCAAAGGGAAGAACTACAGGGTACTATCCCATCTGATAGTGGGAGAATTTTGGAATTCCTCCCCAGAAGCGGTAAAAGCTTGTGGCCTGGCACCTGAAGGGGTGACTCAGAGACCAGAAAGGGGACAGAAGCAGCTAAACATGTAACTGTAACATTGACCCTCTTCTTGTTCAGTTCCCTCATCAAAATACAATTCTACTAAAATATCCCTTTCCAAGAGGGAATGGTCACAAAGGATTTGGAACACATTAGTAATGCAGACGCTCTATAAATGTAGAGAGAACAGATACACTGGGCCATATTCTGCTCCATTACACCAGTCTAATCCCAAGAGTGTCTTCATTGACTCTGAGATTACACTGGATTTACATTGGTATAACTAAGCAGAATTTGACCCATTTGACTATCTAGCCACATAGGTCTCTCTTCATGAGCATGCCAGTTAGCTAAAATGTGAGAATGGGCATTGTCTGTTAACTTTAAGAGCTCTATTGAGAAACAGACTGACATTCTGTCACGTACATTTTAAAATATCACACTATACATGAAGTCTAATCCAACCTCCCCTCATTTCTCAGGAAGAGACATAACATTTTTAGACTCATCATCATAGTCCATCACATGTCATTATAATCTGTCTGTGTGACATTGTGGTATTCAGCATACAGCCATTTTGCCTTAACTAGCACCGTTGCAAAGTGCATCTACTATTCTGCTGTAGAGAACACTGATTGTGCTTCCAGTGTATTAGAAACAAATAATTTTAATAGATTTATACATATTCTATTACAACCTTTCAGTCCCAGTTTTTGATCATAGAATATCAGGGCTGGAAAGGACCTCAGGATGTCATCTAGTCCAACCCCCTACTCAAAGCAGGACCAATCCCCAGACAGATTTTTGCCCCAGATCCCTAAGTGGCCCCCTCAAGGTTTGAACTCACAACCCTGGGTTTAGCAGGCCAATACTCAAACCACTGAGTTATCACTCCCCAGTTTCTCCTTTTTGTTGACTAGATCTGGCAGTAGTTTGTTGTTTGGGTTTTTTTTAAAGAATTTTTTAGGATTGAGGGTAGTTTTTTGCCATTGTTCCTCATGACTCCAAATTTCCTCCTCAACAGTGGCTGGCACATAAAATCTTCTCCTTCAAAGAAATTCATTAAGAACTGTCCTTTTTCAAAATGACGTTGTTCTCAGTGGGACTGAAGTCACAAACAACCCACAGTTAAGAAAACTGTCTCAAAATGACTGTCATCTCCCCTTATTCTCCATGGGACTTAGCCTGTATACTGCCCTTAGCAAAGATGGCCGCTGTCTCACAAAGAGTCGAAAAGGAGTGAAGCCAGTCTGCCCTCAAAGATGCCAGCCTGTTATACTGCCATCAGATGGAAAGATGCATGCTACAAGAAGCAAGTGAAGAGTCAGTGGCCATCTTTGCTAAGGGCAGTATGCGGTCTAAGTGTTATGTGATAACAGCTACACATTAATATTTTAGAAGGCCCCTTAATACCAAATTATACCAAACAGATAAGTCTGCTATGCATTTTTAAATTTCTTATGTAAGTGACCTCAGGGGGTCAGGGTAAGTAGGACTACTGGGGTTCCACTTATTAGGATATGACTACTGCCCCAGGTTGCCCTAATCCAGTCCTGGAAATGCTGCATACTTATTCCACTGGAGAATTACCACTGATAGGCTTCACAGAATATTTTAAGGACAGATTTAACTGAGGCGAGGGCAGCTTTTTGCATGGAAAGCTAGGGAGCTCTCAGTGTAGGACAATACAGTAGTGAAACCACATTGAAAGAAATAAAGTCTGGACCCAGGAGTGAGAATACATTCATCCTGCAATTGCATGTAGATGGACAACAAGACAGTAAACAAAACTGAGAGGAACATGTTCCCTCTTCCAGGTGTCATCGATCAAGGGCTATATGGGAAGATGCACAAAAACAATAGAAGGGGGGAAATAAAAAAACGTGATTAATTGGGTGGTTTGGGAAAAGCATAGAAAGGAGGAAAAAGATTGAATGAAAGGTATTGCCAGATTGGGTCAACATTTTTTTGCAGACTAGCAAGTGCTGAAGGAGGGGCATGGAAAATGGAGATGGAGTTTCTATGGGTTACTGGCACATTAGTAAGTAAGCATGGTATTTGTCAAGGACTGAGGCAGATCTGAAAGACGAGAGAATGAGGGAAGTCAGTATACTCCTTAATTTTCTCCAAAGGTGCTCAGAGTAATTGAAAGCAGAGGATGAAAGAGGAAGATGTGAGGATTAAGCCAGTGTTGGAATTAGTGAGTCAGACCTAATGAAGGGAGAAAGGACAGAAGGAATCAAGTGTAGAAGAGAGAGTGAAGTTGAGGTGGGCACCAACCAATTGTGGTGAGGGAAAGAAGAAAAAGGCTGAGAGTTGCAGTGAAATTAGAGCTGTTGTTGGACTGGAGTGCACGGAAGGGTCACGTCATGCATCTAAGCATATAGCAAATGTTTTAAAAGGAAATCATTTCAAAAATACATTTTCATTGCATCATAGTAAATACAATTTAAACATTTTCCCCCCCGTCCAGATGGTGAGAAAGCGGTTTTGAAAAATCACCTTGATCAAAATCCACAAGCACAGTGGAGCACAACAGAGCCATCCAGAACAAGCAAAGATCCTATAGAAGACATCAACTCTCCAGAACAGTAAGTAGCATATTGGTGAAAACAGATTAGTGGTAAATGCAGAGAGGAACTGAGAATGTTTTTTTAACTGGAGAGTTAAGTTTTGGTCATGTTTTACCATGGGCCACTTATTGTTAAACATTATTTAGAGCACACAAAAATGAGGAAATGACAGTTTTTGAGTTTACCTGTGCAACCTTAATTTAGGCCAATTGTGCATACGGATTTTGATATTCTTTAATTATTTGATCACTTACACATTTGATGTCAATATTTGAAGAACTTTCCACTAACTTGGGGTGCCTCAGTGATTGTGCCCAACTTGGGACACCTAGGGCCTGATTTTTCAGAACACTCCATATGTTCAAAGCACTTTATAAGCACTAACTAACCCTCACTACCCCCTCTTTCCCCCCAACAAATTTTTTCTCAAATACTACCTTTCCACTAAACATTTCAGTTTCGATGAAATGGCATTTTTCAATGGAAAAACATTTTGTAGAAAATATTTTTACCAGCTTTATTATCAATTATGCAGTCAGCGAACTAGTAGTTATAAAAGATGTGAACTACTGCATCCATCCCAAACGGCTGTTAACACTGAATCCTAATAATAACTGCTTAAATTTCAGTATTGGTAGCTATTTCATTGCTGATCATTTAAGCAGAAATATCCACCTAATGTGGCTATCCTACATTCCTCAACCATTGCCCATGCCTCATGTCATGCCAGAATTCCCCCAAATCTTCTGCCTAGCTGCCCAAATCTCCAGGTTTCAACTGAATAACATAGCTGAAGTCGACATACTTAGATCTACTTACCGCGGTGTCTTCACTGTGGTAAGTCAATGGCTGATGCTCCCCCATTGACTCTGCTTCCACTTCACACTCCAGTGGAGTACTGGAGTTGACGGGAGAGCGCTCGTTGGTCGATTTATCACGTCTAGAATAGATGTGATAAATCAACCCCCGCTAACACAATCACTGCCCGTCAATCCAGCAGGTAATGTAGACAAGCCCTAAGGTTGCATGGTTCTTTGCCTTGGCCCAGTAGCCAGGGTTGGCAGTGCAGACCCATAGAGCATTGGCACACATTTTACAAACTGGCTTGTCAGGCCTGATGTTCTTGGTTTGGAATCAGAGTTTTCCTTCTCCTAGGTGCACTGCCTACTACAGCTGACAAGCTCCACCTGCCTGGTAGAGGCAGAGAGAGGTTAAGTGACTTGCCCAAGGTCACCCAGCAGCCTTATGGCACAGTCAGGGATAGAACCCAGGTCTCATTGCTGTACCCTGCACACTGGACCACACTGGCTCCCTTAAGGCTGCATGTTCCTTATACAGAAAACTGGATCATATTGAAAATTGTAAGGGCAGAGTAAAATATGTTTAATATAAAATAAATTGAATCTAGTATCAACATAAAACAACAGATTTTGATCTGATCATAATATTTGTTTTAACATGCAATTAAACAGCCTCCTTTTTTAAAAAAAAATGTTTACCTGAAGCTGCTGCAGAGTTTCCAATCTGTCTTGCTGGAGTCATTCAGAAACCAGGGGACTCTGCCGTAGAATTTAGGTCTAGATTTCTACGGAGATCACAGGTCTTTGACAGGTGGGCAGATCCTCGCCCTTTTGTAAATCCCTTTTGCAGGGCTGCAATGGAGATGCAAAATTTCCTTAAGGCAGCAAATGAGGATTTCCATGTGATAGGGAGTGGTCCTGGCCAGCAGAATGGTTCCTTGGGAGCCTCTATCCACAGCACAAGTTAGAGCAGCCCGGTTCAGCCTCCAGTAGCCCCCAAGATTGGGAGCTAAGGGGGACAGAAAGGTAGCAGCAAGACACCATTGTGCCCCACAGTTATGCCCAGCATTTGTCTGGCTCACTACAGGATTTGACACAGCATATCTAGTTTCTGTTGTCAACAGTGCACGTGCATTGGTGTATAAAGCTATTAGAGAGATTTGTGGATCTAGCCATACTTTATGTAACTTACGCTATATGGTGCCAGCCATGACCGAATCCACAGAAATGTGGATTTTACTATACCGTATTTTCCGGAGTATAAGGTGACTGGGCGTATAAGACGACCCCCTAATTTTACAGTTAAAACATAGGTTTTGGCCTATACTCACCGTATAAGACGACCCCCCCCTTCCGAGGGGGGGAGCCCAGAGCCTTTTAAATCCCAGACGCGGCTGGGAATCAGAGGGCTCTGGGCTGCCCACTGCGGCGGGGAGCCCAGAGCCTTTTAAATCCCAGCCGCGGCGGGGAGTCAGAGGGCTCTGGGCTGCCCGCTGCGGCAGGGAGCCCAGAGCCTTTTAAATCCCAGCCGCGGCCGGGAGTCAGAGGGCTCTGGGCTGCCCACTGCGGCGGGGAGCCCAGAGCCTTTTAAATCCCAGCCGCGGCGGGGAGTCAGAGGGCTCTGGGCTGCCCGCTGTTTATACCCGGCATTTAAGACGCCCCCTGATTTTTGGGGGTTGTTTTTTAGTATAGAAAGTCGTCTTATACGCCGGAAAATACGGTACCTGTAGTGCCCTGATGCAGGAAAATCCACAGGGACCTGAATTACCAGTGCATTTTGTTATTGGAAAAATATACCAAGAAAATATTTGGTCAATTCACAAAAGGAAGGCCCACATTAAAAGAGGATGCATGCAGTTTGGTGAGATTGAGCAGTCTCCCTTAATGTATGGGTATTAGGTGCCTTTTCCATTTCAACCCCATTTACAAGACATGCTGTAGTGTGCATAGATTAATACACAGCCGATTAACGTAGTACTATTATATTAAAGATAGAGTTATATCATGAAAAGATATCCAAACACAAATACTCTAGAACTCCTAATGCATATTAAGCACAAAAGAAATCACTATTTTGTTGGTTACAGCATCCTTCCTTCAGGCTGATAGGTGAGGGGAAAATGAGGTTCCACAAAGGTAATGGTCTTGAATCTTCATTGCCTTGCATTTTATACAGTCATTTATACCTATGCAAAGCACTTAATAAAGTGCTCCTAAATCGAAATGGTAGCATTCTACACATGCTTTGCACAGATATAACAAGCTCCACCCTTTGCTTGCAGCTGCTGTCACCCAACAAATCATTCATGTCAAGTGGTGAAGGCACATGCTACACTTGTGTGTTAGCCAACATCATGGCTGATACTACAGACCTCCAGAGGTGAAAAGGAGTCTCTCTAGCTTAAGTTACAGAGCAGGCTCTGAAGATGAGCTGTAGCAGACACACATCCTCTGCAGATCAGACACAGAGGACTATGTGTAACGCACACTGAGCAGCCACATCCCTTTTCCACATGCTGGGGAATGCACAGATGGGGTGGCACAGAGCCTTCAGCTCTTTGCCACATGGGAATTCCCCTGTACAAATTCACTGGTTTCCAGAAGCTTTGGGGCACTACAGCTGCTAAAATGGAGGCAAGGAACTGGTCTAAAATTTCTCTGTTTTCCTTTTCCAAACTCACGCACTGTGCTGTCTGAAGAGTCTTTTCTTTTCATTTTAAAATAAATGTTTGTGTTAGTGATTCTGTATCACTATATTGCACCTATTTTAGGGAGATGCTATTATTTTTTGTACTTGTAAAGCAGGTTTTGCTATTTAGGTTTCATACCACTGAATGTGTACCTATAGGAGAACCAGTACACTTTTTAGACTCTGGGATTAGGGATCTACAATTTTTTATTTACCTTTTAAGAAGAGACTATTTCTTACCTTACCTTTGTGCTCTCCATAAGTAGAATTGCACTTTGAATGTGTCCATGCTCACTTTTCCAGCTTGAGTTGTGGAGTATGTGTCTTTAAGGTTACTAACACTCAATAATTTGGTAAAAAGTGAATTCAGGGTTGAAGTAGTTAGGGTTGATCTGAACCACTTGTTGGTGAAGCAGTTTAACAATTCACAGCTTTAGCAGCACTCAGTAAAGTTCAGCAAATAGACCTCAGGAATGTGTATCTAAAATAATTAACTCCAGAGAGCTAGAATTAAAGTCGTTAAATATTTCCTCTTCATGCAAACCTAGGAGACAGTGTGACCATTTACTTTGGAAAATGTCAACTCATTCTTTCTGTAATAACCAAAAATCAATTCACTTCCTTTTATTGTTAGCATACAACACTTACAGCTCTTCAAGTTCTCAAGCTTTGCAATGTAAAAAGAGGAGTTTTCGTTTAAATTACCTCTCAGTGTTCCCAATATATTTGAATAATTAAAAATCTGACCCTTCTTCATAAAGCTGAATACTAACTGAAGGCATGAATCGAATACAAGTTGTAGGCATGTATGAAACTGATCACCACAGAAAGTTCTTCTGCTTAAAACTCATGAGTGCTGTTTAGATTAGGTCACTTTCAATCAGAATATTAAAATTGTGTTTTTCTTGAGTTACTAGGAGTTACGTCAGTATTTCTAGAGGGAAGCTGATCTCTATAAACACAGCTTTAGATCATTTATCATTCTAACTAGTTGTTCATTTACATAGGACTGGAAGGGCATAGGTCAGACTCCAGTCCCCTGCAGTCACAGGCAACCATGTCATATAAATCTATTCATAAATGTATCAAGTTCCATCTTAAAGCTACTTAGGTTGTTTGTCCCCACAAGTCCCACTGAAGGAGATATCAGGCTAACCAGCCTATAGTTACCTGGGTCCATCCCATTTTAATTCCCCTTTTAAATATTGGCACAGCATTTGCTTTTTTTCCCCAGTCTTCTGGAACTTCCCCAGTGTCCCAAGAACCAACATTAATGGTTCAGAGAGTGCCTCAGCCAGTTCTTTTAATAATCTTGGGTGCAAGTTAAACATTTTAAAATCTGCTGGATAACAGTTAACACCCACTCACTCTAGTTACTGATGGAAAAGTATTTCATCGTCATTGTAAGATGTGAATACCTCATCCTTTCTAATATAGAACAGAAATATTTATTGAAGTAGTAGCTGAAAGCAGTGCTGTCACACCAATTTAATTCATAAAGTCATGGGGGATGGGAGACGCCACAAATGACTTAGAACTTAATAATTTGTTGCTAACAAACTGTGAGTCTTAGTGATGTTTGAGCCTGGTGATATTCCAAACAAAAAGAGCTCCAAACCATGCTTGTAGCTCTCTCCACCACTTCACATTGACTTAAATATTCTAGTCTTCAGCGTGATGTTTGGAGTTATTAGTGTGTGCGCTGGTTGTGTTGATTTGTGTTGAAGTGAGGGAAGGTTTGTGCTGGGAGATTTGTGTTGATTTGTGCAGTTGAGGATGAAGGTTGTGTGATGCCGTGAGATGCTATGTGCATTTGGGGTTATTGTGTGGGGGGTTGTGTGTTGTGATGGCAAATGATGGCAAATGCCATAAAGGGTTGTGTGTGTTTGGGATTATTGTGTATGGGGGTTGTGTTGTTTTGTGCATGGCTTTGAAGAACTGTGGCAACTGGGCACACAGGTGGGGCAGTTGGGCCAACTAATCCCCCATCTGTGCAGTCTCCTTTACACAACTCATGAGACTGTTGCATGCAAATTAGCCGTAGAGTAAGGGAGATGATTGGCTGAGTGTCCTCCGATATCACAATGGTTTTGGTGGACTCTTGGCATGTCACAGTTGCATGTGTTACTGAAATCTACTCTGTATTATGATTCTTAAAGTCAAAATAGCTGTGTCATAGGTCTCACCCCCACTTAGAGCTGTTGGGTTCCAATATGGGGACCTGCATGGACTCCTCTAAACTAAAATCCTAGTTTAGATCTGGTAAAAGCTGCCACCACCCAATAATGTACGTGTATTGGGACACAGTCCTTCCCCCAAATCCTTGGGGATCCCAAGAGCCCCAAATCCATGGAGTTCTTACACCTAGGAGAAATAAACCATTCCTCCCTGCTTCCTCCCCCCTTCCCTTTTCCTAGGAGAGATACCGGGATCCAACTACAGAGGAATGCCTTCCTCCTCCCTCCTCCCCTTTCCCTGAGAATTCACCCAAGGAAAGATCAACCAAGTCCTTAACAGAAAAGATTTATTAAAGAATAAAAAGAAAGTAACTGTCTCTGTAATACCAAGATGGAACAATACACAGGGTCTAAACTTATCAATCTCTGGAGAGAATCCCCCCTCCTTTTTTTTTTAGTAAAAGCAATAACAGTACAGAATTAAAGAAATTCTATAGCAAAACACAGAATTGCAAATACAGAAATAAAAGTATAAGAATACTAGTTCCTTGCTAATACTTACTAGCTTGAATAGAAGAATTTATTGCAGAAACCTGGGAGGACTTGATTAAGATGTCTGGACTCCCTTAACTCCCAAGAGAGACTCTCTAACACAAAGGATACAGGAAAAAAAACTTCCCTCCACAGGGATTTTAAATTATCTTGTCCCTGATTGGTCCTCTGGTCAGGTGTTCACAGGTACTGCTTGTTAACCCTTTACAGGTAAAAAACAAACCTTAACCCTTAACTAACTGTTTATGACACACACCCCAAATCGCCAACAGTGGGAACCACTGGCGGTGATTTCCTCCTAGAACTGAAAAATAAACAGATTACTAAAACACATGCAGTATTACATATACTACTAAGCATGTAAACATGTGAAGAACACTTTTTAACCACTTGATTCTGGGAAACTTTCACGAGAGAGTGCATCAGCAACTTTGTTGGAAGCTCCTGAAATGTGTTGAATTTCAAAATCAAAGTCTTGGAGAGCTAAGCTCCAGCGGAGAAGTTTTTTGTTGTTTCCCTTGTTAGTATGAAGCCACTTTAGCGCAGCATGGTCAGTTTGTAGCTGGAACTGCCGTCCCCAAACGTATGGGTGTAGCTTTTGCAGGGCATACACAATGGCGTAACATTCTTTCTAACTGATGGACCAGTGGCTTTCCCTCTCAGACAGTTTCTTGCTGAGAAACACGACAGGATGGAAGTTTTGATCCGGTCCTTCCTGCATTAGAACTGCTCCTACCCCACGTTCAGATGCATCGGTGGTTACTAGGAAGGGTTTGTCAAAGTCCGGGGCCCTTAACACAGGGTCAGACATGAGCATCGCCTTAAGCTGGGTAAAGGCTTTCTGACACTCATCAGTCCACTTAACTGCATTTGGCTGTGTTTTTCTGGTCAGATCAGTTAGTGGGGCAGCGATTTGGCTGTAGTGTGGTACAAATCGCCTGTAATATCCGGCCAAGCCTAAGAAGGATTGGACCTGTTTCTTTGACCGTGGGACAGGCCACTTTTGGATAGCCTCCACCTTGGCCTGTAGGGGGTTTATGGTTCCTCGACCCACCTGGTGCCCTAGGTAAGTCACTCTGTTTTGGCCTATTTGACACTTTTTGGCCTTAACAGTTAGTCCTGCCCGCCTGATGCGCTCAAAGACCGTTTCCAGATGTTCTAGGTGTTCGGGCCATGAATCAGAAAAAATGGCCACATCATCGAGGTATGCAACTGCACATTCTCCCAATCCTGCTAGTAGACCATCTACCAGCCTTTGGAAGGTGGCAGGTGCATTTTGCAGTTCGAACGGAAGCACATTAAATTCATACACCCCTGCATGGGTGATGAAGGCAGATTTTTCTTTGGCGGGTTCATCGAGTGGTACTTGCCAGTACCCCTTGGTTAAATCTAATGTAGAGATGTACTGGGCACGTCCCAGTTTCTCCAATAGCTCATCGGTGCGTGGCATTGGGTAGTTGTCAGGGCGAGTAACAGCATTAAGCTTTCGGTAGTCCACGCAAAAGCGTATTTCCCCATCTGGTTTGGGAACTAGAACCACTGGAGATGCCCATGCACTGGTAGAGGGGCGGATGATACCCATCTCCAGCATGTTTTCAATCTTCCGTTTAATAGCAACTTGGGCATGAGGTGACACCCGGTAGGGTGGGGTTCTAATCGGGTGAGCATTACCTGTGTCAATGGTGTGGTACGTTTGCTGAGTCCCTCCTGGGTTGGCTGAGAACAAAGGGCCGAAGTGAGTGCACAGCTCCTTGATCTGTTGCCACTGTAGACGTTTCAGGGTTGTGGAGAGGGTCACCTCTTCCACACCACCATTTCTTTTTCCTTCGTAGTAGACACCTTCAGGCCACTCAGCGTCATCTCCTCCCTGGGCTGTAAACTGACAGACCTGTAATTTTCTGGGGTAAAAGGGCTTTAGAGAGTTAACATGGTACACTTTAGGCTTTAGAGAGGAATTAGGAAATGCTATGAGGTCGTTAACAGCTCCCAGGCGCTCCTGGACCGTGCATGGTCCTTTCCAGGACACTTCCATCTTATGGGCCTGTTGCGCCTTCAAGACCATGACCTGGTCTCCTACCTTGAAGGAACGCTCTCTGGTATGTCTATCATACCAGACCTTTTGCTCTGCTTGAGCATCCTTTAGGTTCTCTTTAGCAAGGGCCAAAGAGTGTCGGAGGATGCTTTGTAGGTTGCTTACAAAGTCCAGAATGTTAGTTCCTGGAGAAGGCGTTAAACCCCTCCCATTGCTGCTTCACCAGCTGTAATGGCCCCTTAACTTCATGACCATACACAAGCTCGAATGGTGAGAATCCTAAACTGGGATGTGGTACAGCCCTGTAGGCAAACAGCAACTGCTGCAACACTAGATCCCAATGATTGGAGTGTTTATTTACGAATTTATGGATTATGGTCCCCAAAGTTCCATTAAACCATTCCACTAGGCCATTGGTTTGATGGTGGTACGGGGTGGCAACCAAGTGATTCACCCCATGTGTTTCCCACAGGTCTTTCATGGTCCCTGACAGGAAATTTGTTCCCGAATCAGTAAGAATGTCGGAGGGCCAACCTACCCTGGTAAAAATGTCAGTTAAGGCCTGGCACACAGTTTTAGCCCTGGTGTTGCCTAGAGCTACTGCTTCCGGCCATCTGGTAGCAAAGTCCACAAAAGTCAGTATGCAGGGGCGGCTCTAGGCACCAGCAAAACAAGCTGGTGCCTAGGGTGGCAAAATGTAGGGGGCGTCCCCTGCCGCCGGGGAGGGCGGGTGTCTGGGCCGGCGGACCTGCCGCCGTCATGGCTGCAGCAGGTCGACCGGAGCCCGGGATGAGTGGACCTGCCGCAGGCATGACTGCGGAGGGGGCGCTCGTCCCGCGGCTCGGCTGGACCTCCCGCAGGCATGACTGCGGCAGATCAACCGGAGCCGCGGGACCCCGGCACCCGCCGCAGTCATGCCTGCGGCAGGTCCACTCGTCCTGGGCTCCAGTCGACCTGCCGCAGCGGGAGCTCAACCGGAGCCGCGGGAAGAAGGGACCCGCTGCAGGACCGGGGAAGGGCGGCGCAGCGCACCGCGCTGCTTGGGGCAGCGTGATTTCTAGAGCCGCCCCTGTCAGTATGTACTGCCTTCCTCTGGGGGTTGTCTTTGGGAAGGGACCCATAATATCCACAGCTACTCGCTGAAATGGGACCTCAATTATGGGAAGTGGTTGGAGAGGGGCCTTGACCTGGTCTTGGGGTTTTCCTACCTTTTGGCATACCTCACAAGACCGGACATAATTGGCAACCACCTTGCCCATTCCCTCCCAGTCGAAGGACCTTCCCAACCTGTTCTTGCTTCTGTTTACCCCAGAATGGCCACTGGGATGATCATGGGCTAAGCTTAAGAGCTTTTCCCGGTACTTAGTTGGAACCACCAACCGGTTTTGATGATGCCAGCCTTCCTGGTGACTCTCTAACACAAAGGATACAGCTAAAAAAAACTTCCCTCCACAGGGATTTTAAATTATCTTGTCCCTGATTGGTCCTCTGGTCAGGTGTTCACAGGTACTGCTTGTTAACCCTTTACAGGTAAAAAACAAACCTTAACCCTTAACTAACTGTTTATGACAAGCTGAGAACTTAAACATTGGATGGGAACAGACTGTGAAACCCAGTGATGATTCAACCTGGTGATAGTATGAGCACAGAGTTCTCAGCCATGCTTGTAGCTGTTTCCATTGCCTCACACTGACTCAGACATTCTAGGCTTCTGCATGACACACAGAATGACAATCCTGGAATATTTTTATATAGATGCTTCTTCCTTCCCCACATCATGATTGACAGTTTTACCATCCTTATCTAGTGTTGGACCTACACTATTGCTAGGATTTCACTTGGTCCCAACAAATTTAAAGAATATATTTCCATACAGAAGTGAAAAACCATCTATGTTCTATTCCCCATACCAGGGGCGCCAGAACAGGGAGGCTGGGGGGACCAGAGCTATGTCAAACATCAGGGGGTGGGGGCAGAGAGGAGCGATTGGGGAGGGGGTCTTGGGGGCAAGAGGCGGTGTGGGAGCAGGAGTTCGGAGGGGAAAGGGCAGTGCGGGGGAGGGCCTTAGGGGATGGCGTGGCACAGGGGGCAGGGCCACGGTTCAGGCACCTGTGGCCGCCCCCCCCCCCACACACACACTTTTAGGGCGCTTCCACCGCTCCTGCCCCATCCAATGCCCTGACTTTTAGCTGCTCTGTTTGCCAAACTCCAATTGACTTCAGTTTGAATTGTACTCCTGAAGCAGCTTACATTATCATCCATCTTGGCTAGCTTTAGCAATGACAGGGACTTGCAATATAATCTGTAGATAATAAAATACTAAACTCTCCTACACCAATACCTGGTTAGCCCTACATTTTCAAAATGTCCACTAATTTTGGAATCTCAATTTTTATGTAGCCATCTTGAGACACCTCATGAGCAGTCATCATGGAAGGCTATGGCCACAAGATGTAGGTAGAGAAAAGCAATGCAGATTGAATACAATTCCATACAGAGTAACTAACTCTAGAAGTTGAACTTTCACCTTCTCTTTAGACATTTTGCCCTCGCAAACTATGAGCTAGATATTTTTTTTAAGACAGAGTTTTTGTATAAACTGTTATGTTTAATCCAATCCTTTTACCAGAGGCTACCCCGCTGGAAACAAAGTTTTCAAGTTAAAGTAAATTTTAAGTACAGTTAAAGCAAAATTGCCACCCACTGCAGCCAGCATTGATGTAGTCAAACATGCTTTGTCTGTGGCATGGCTGACATTTAAATGGGTGAAAAATCCCATTCAGTCTATTATGCAACTGAATTCTCTTGGAATAGCTTCAAATAGCTCTTTAAAGAAGAGTTTGTAATAGTCAAAGTAAGCAGTTTCACTGGTGGGAAAATAAGCTTTGGCAATTCTCTGTTTGACCCTGTACCATAAACACAATTAAAAAGTGCAACATCAAACTAATAAGGATTCAGCAAGTGGAATCAGCAAACATGCTACCTTTGCACTCCTTGGGAACGGGCATGATTCAATTGATACCACCAAAATAGTGTGATGGAGTAGCAGAGTAACAATAAGTGGATTTGATTTAATCCACTAGATGTAATGCCGTCAGTAGCATGATAAACAGTGTACATTTGTATTTCACCAAACATTTAAAACATTGAAAGGAAATCTGCAGAGCCCTGAAATGTAAAGTTGAGTCTATCTGTCCAGGGTGTTGCAGTTTGCAATCACTTACACCCCCTATGTTTGTCTGATATACTGCAGCACAGTGATGCAGAATCTGAACAAAGCCAACAATTTTAAGTTCTCCATAGTAACTAATTTTTGTTTCATGAGCAGAGCAATGGGTGACTAGTATTCTATCTCCATTTGACAGCATAATGTACAAACAACAAATGCAGCTCTATTAGAATAAGAAAGATCATCACCAAGCAAGCATTCAAGCTTATATTTTTTTTCAAACGACTTGTCCATTTGGGAAGGCTATAGGGTGTGAGTGAGAAGTGCTATAGTTGTACTGGTATAATCTCCCATGTAGACACTCATATTCTGGTATAACTGTGCTTTTTTCCAGTTTAGTTTATGTTGCTTTGCAATCAGTTTAAGCTAAAACAAAAAAAAGCACTCTTAGTCTGGACCAAGAATGTCCACATGGGACTTATACCAGTATAACTATAGCAGTTTAGCAATACCAGAATAATTATACTAGTATAAGTGGGAAAATCTCCCATGTAGACAAGCGCTAAGTAAATTCTGGTTCTTGTGAAAGGTGCTAAATTGACAGCCCTGGAAACTGAAGACCTCAGTTTATCCACAGTGCAGAAAAAGCACAGGCAGAGACATCGGCGGTGGCTGAAACTTCCCCTGGGAGAAACGAGTTCTTTGTCCTGTCTCTTCTGTCCACAGCCCTGCCCCTCCCCCCCCCCCGCTGACTCGCCACTCACCTCTTCACCCCCCTGAGACCTCCCTCTCCGCTCACCTCCTCACCTCCCCCTGCAGACCCTTTCCCCACCCACCATGAGACCTCCCTGTGCAGCTGGCTCACCGCTTGACTCCTCACCCTGCTGCTGCCCCCGTGACACCCTCTCTCCATTTCACCTTAGGGCACTAATAACATTCCCCAAGGGAACTGAACAGGCAACAGGTATAGCTCAGTTATCAGATAGAGTCTCCGCTGCACGGCAGGGAGTTCAGTGTATGCTATATAGAGAGAGATGAAAAGCCAGGCTACCTGTGCCAAACTGAAGCCTAATCTCTCCTTTTGAAAAAGTGTTTGTCATTGACAGCCTGCATTAAGGCCAGGGCCGGCTCCAGCATTTTTGCCGCCCCAAGCAGCAAAAAAAAAAAAAGGCTTCATTCTTCAGTGGCAATTCGGTGGCAGGTCCTTCACTCCGAGAGGGAGTGAGGGACCCGCTACCAAATTGCCGCGGAAGACACAGACGTGCCGCCCTTCTCTGTTGGCTGCCCCAAGCACCTGCTTGCTGTGCTGGTGCCTGGAGCCGGCCCTGATTAAGGCAGTAGTTTAATCACCTTCCTTACACAGAGTTCCCTGCTGGACTTGTTTACTTAAATTGGGTTTGAATAAAATGACTAGATCAAGAAATAAACTCACTGGCTATGCCAGCTCCTCCTTGAGCCAGGTTAGCAGTTACTGCTTCTGGGTACAGAGAATAACTGAAGGGTCCTCAACTGGAAACTGTTTTTAACCCCAATAACACATTTTCCTACACTATAAAAGCCAGTTGAATGTGGCGAAAGGCTTTCTGGGCACTGGCAAATGCCTGTTACATGGCTTCATTACCACTTTAATGGCTCTTTAACAGTTTTCAGTGATCTGCTACTAGGTCTCTGGAAGGCTTTTTCACTTGTGTAAAGTTACTCAGGGATCCCCTCCCCTCGCCTCCTCACTCCCCCAACTGCCACTGATTCCCCACTTGCATTCTTACACACACACATACACACACCCCGCGCCCCGTGACAGCAGGGGGTGAGGAGAGATGCAGCTGGCAACTGCGGGGACTTCCGAGGGCGGAAGGAGATGGAATGGAGGAGAGGAGGAAGATTCACCCCAGGCAGCAGCAGCAAGCCATGGGAGCCTTGGGGAAGGGTCAGAGCAGGGAGGGGAAGAGGTGGGAGGGGGGCACCACAGCCCATGTGTCGGGCATCAGGGACGGCTGTGCTGGGGAGGCAACACCTCCCCTTGCCTATTATATCTGCCGCCCATGCATAGAGATTATAGAGGTTTCCACAAAGCAGTCTGCTAGTATGGCTCGACTCTGTTCTGGAAGGACCTCCTCCTTCAGGGAGGAGAGATTAGTTCAGACTCCATGTCCTCACTCTTCAGCATCTCTCTTAAGACTAGCATTTATGATGGTGGGATCTTGTGATGTGAAAACCAGCCCACTAGGAAAATTGAGTGCCTAAAGTTAAGCTCCAAATAGACAGTTAGGCTTGATTTTTTTCATGAGGGCTGAGCCACCACAGCTTCCATTGACTTCACTGGGCTTTGAGGGGTGCTCAGCATGTCCCTGGATTGAACCCAAACTGCAAAAGCAGACAAACTCTACAGAAAGATGCAGAGTGACCCAGAGGTTCCTTCCACACTTCCGTATGCACTTATTTGCTTTAGATGGATTTGAAAAACTGACTTCTTTAATTCTAATCTTTTTGAACTAAAAATACACATAGATTGGAACTCATTCATTCAGTTTCTGTTCTGTCTAGTTATCCAGCCTTCAGAATGGTGGTAAATCAGCCTGTGAGTGTGCTCTGTTAGCTAGTTCATCCTCATTGCAAGTTAAAGGTTTTTTCCAAACATCAGCAGTCTAACATTTAATCTCAAAATAGCTGGGAATTTTAGACAGTTGTGGGATACTTGAAACAAGCCATTAGATTCTCCTGTCTTGTCTAGTCTGTCAAAAAAAAAAACGCCCAAAAGGGAAGTTGGTAACAGCAGTGGTATATCTCAACAGCAGCAAATGTAATGTTCTTGGCATTAACCCTCTCTGTAATAGCAGAAGTCAGAGAAAACATTCTTACAGAAACCTGCAGAGACATCAAGCATTTGATATATTCAATTTTCCTCTTCTGCTAACATCTCTTTTTTCCCTTTCTCTACAGTATACAACGCCGATTGTCTTTACAACTGCCCATTCTTCACCATGCCTATTTGCCATCCATAGGAGGAGTTGACGCTAGCTGTGCCAGTCCATGTGTAAGCCCCAGTGCCAGTCCTCGGCACAGACACGTGCCACCATCTTTTCGAGTGATGGTTTCGGGCCTGTAGAAATGGGAGATCAGAGCTTCCTGAACTGCTTTTAAGTACTCAGTGACTGGACTGAACATCAGACGTAGAACTTTGCTATAAACACACTATTTGCTCTTACCACATGGAGGAACTAGTGCTAAGGCCATCATCATGGGAGTACCAGTGTAACTCATGTGGAAAGGCGAGAGCAAGAGATACCTGGAGTTTGATCTGTAGCCTTATTCATGGAGTTTTATTTCTTCACAAAGAAGTAATTGAAAATATTTCTTCCCAAATTTCTACTAGCAACAAGGAGGCTGGGAAATACGAATCTTGCAAAAAATGAGACAATTAAAAAAAAACAACCACTCAACTGTCACTGTTACATGGCTGCTGAAAACATGGAACTATATGCTGTCCGTGTAAGAAAAATAAAATGGTAGAGCTATAACATTTATTGAAATAGATACACTTCATTTTACAAAAGTTGTGTTAAATTGTTGGAAGCATTCTGCACTGGTTAGTCTTGCTTGTTTTCATTTCAGAGAGGATTTTCAGTGGGAACGGGGGATTTTGAGAAATGATTCCTGAAGTGTGATTTAGACTCTGTGTTGCTAATAGCAGGGTCCCCTTGTAACTAAAAACTATACATAGGGCAGAAGCAGAGGTTGTAGCAACAGCCCTGAGGCGTTACCAGCTACAGAGTTGCTGTTCTGAGTCAGAGCTCTTTACAGTTCTCCAGGAATTAGCTGTGGTGATTGCCAGGTTCCCATGCTGACCATCAGGGACTTCATTTTGACAGAGTTTCTGCCTCTCTTTCAAAATAAACACAACCAACCGTAATGTACAAAGCTGGCAGAAAAAGTCCTAGGGCTGCTAACTCAAGAAGCTGAGGATGGATGGGTAGTAAAGTCTTAATGTCACAGGATGGATTGATTTTCACAGTTTGTTTGAATTATGCCACACATAATTACAATCATATTAATTTAGTACACAGGGGGTGGGTGGGGGAACAGGGCACAGCACCTTGCGGCTGCAGGCAAATTCTGCAGAGTGCATAGACAATAATATACACTATCTTTGCTTGGTACCTGCGTGTGTGACAGTTGCAACTGGTAATAGGTGGTATAAACCAAGTTTGCCCATAGAATATTTTGTTTGAATATGAAAAATAAAGACGTGGGAAAAGCATGAATTTTAATCTCTCTGTTGATAGAGGCTGATCGTTTTTCATATTTGAGCACATACCTTAGCTCCACTCCCCTAAGCAAAGTATTATAGTTGCAAGATGTTCTAGCTCAGTGGGTCTCAAACTTTTTTACTGGCAACCCCTTTCACACAGCACGTCTCTGAGTGCGACCCCCGTAATAAATTAAACACACTTTTTTATATATTTAACACCATTATAAATGCTGGAGGTAAACGGGGTTTGGGGTGGAGGTTGACAGCTCACGACACCCCATGTAATAGCCTTGCAACCCCCTGAGGGGTGCCAACCCCGAGTTTGAGAACCCCTGGTCTAGCTGAACCAATCTTAGAGACATTCTCATGGACTATAAGTGAGGCCTAATCCCAGCCTATTCCCCAGTATATTGGCAGTGTGATGTATCACAGCCTCGTCAGTTGTTAAGACCAGTGATTTTCTTAAACCAAATAAAAATATTGTCTAGCTAAAAATAGCAGTGGTGCCTCAGGATGCACTCAGTGTCTTTAGGGTGACCAGACAGCAAGTGTGAAAAATCGGGACAGAGGGTGGGGGGTAATAGGAGCCTATATAAGACAAAGCCCTAAATATCGGGGCTGTCCCTATAAAATCGGGACATCTGGTCACCCTAGGTGTCTTTAACCAATGCCTGCCCACCTCACACATTCTGAAGTGAATATTCCACAAACACTCCCAGACCAGCGATGACTAAAGAGCAGCTTTCAGTATCTGCACAGTGGAGGAGGCTCATTAACAGAGGGACTTAATTGCAGCTTTGACAAACAAGCAAAAATCTTCACCACGTAGCCAAAAATAACCATAAATATAAATCTTCCAATGAGAGCATCACAAAATATTTCACTTGGCACATACAGTAAGAGAGATTATGGAGGTACCTGTAGCTTTTAGAACAAAAACATGTAAGTATAACACAGGTAAAATAGAATTCATGACTCTGTTTAAGCATTGATGTTGTCACTCAATGTGTGTTGACAGTATTCTCTTGCTTTATTAATTTAATCAGAGCCTGGTTTATTTTTAAAGGAATCTGTTAATTTGTAAAAGAGAAAAGGACAATATTGTATATAATGTATACACAAACATCGCTGTAGAAATATTAATCCAACATAGCAGGAAAAACTCAAAAGTATTGGCCTGATGGAGGTGAGTGTGTGTGTGTCTGTAACTTTGTGAATACTGACTGTGTGCTGTTTATTAGGTTTAAACCATGCAGTACATTCTTTGTCTCAATGATACTGTAGTTTCTCCCATGACATTTTTTTTAATTTCCTGCAGCATAACAAGACCCACCAAGTGAATATAGCTATTTAATGTTTCTGTTCTTTTATACTGCAGCAAAACAGTACTGTAAATTTATGAAGAGGCTGTGCCCCAATGGCATTTTCCAATGATGTTAGTGCACAAATGCTTTAGACTGGAACTGCCAGAAGAAAATGTAAATGAAAAATTTCTTGTATACCCTTATACTGCATGAGATCAATTTTTAAAAAATTGTTGCAAATCTGTTTTTATGAATAAAATTTAGAAAATCTAACTTTGTTATAGCTTGATGAGTCCATCGCCTCCCATCCCTAAAGGAGCAGCAAACCAAACTCTGGAGAAGGAGGGAATCACAACACAATACACCTTTGTAATAATCCAGAAGAGTAAAAATGCACACTAATAGTCTAACTGAGTGCGCATGCACCAAGATACAATAGACCTGCTTGCTTCAGCCCTGGTTGTGACTATGCCTGAAGTTTAGAACCTTGTCTATATCCCTCTCACAAACCTTTCTTTGGAATGAGACTAGAAACTGTGAGGGACCAATTTAGACATGCTAAGCATTTACATCTGTACCCCCCTAGGAGCTTATCTGGGTTCCTTGGGCTTGGTGTGCATGAAACTCAGGGGGAAGCACTGTCCCTGGGAGGAAGGGGGGCCAAGGGCAGACTCAGAGTCTGCTAGGCAACCAAGAAGGGGAGAGGAGAGTCACTGTAATAATAATTGGAGATATACCAATCTCCTAGAACTGGAAGGGACCTTGAAAGGTTGTTGAGTCCAGCCCCCTGCCTTCACTAGCAGGACCAATTTTTGCCCCAGATCCCTAAGTGGTCCCCCTCAAGGATTGAGCTCACAACCCTCGGTTTAACAGGCCAATGCTCAAACCACTGAGCTATCCCTCCCCCAAGGGAGCCAAGGAGGCTGGCAGGGCACCTGCTCAGAAGAGGGGCCATGTCTGACAGAAAGAAGGGGGCAGAGTCAAATGACTGACAAGGGAAAGCCCAGAAACAAGAGCTAACCTAACACTAAGTGAGATGCCATCCCCTGGGAGCCCTGGAGGGGGGAGAAGCCATTTTGGAGCAGTCTGGAACCAGCCACAGAAAGGGCAGGACTGACTGTGTCGGGAGCTGGTGAGGCCCAGGCCGGCATGCAGGGTTCCCCTGAGAACTGGCCTCTGGGAACCTGGAAGCAGGATCCCTCAGCTTGGCCCTTTCCCGCTCCAAAGTGACTAGAGTTGCCAACTTTCTAATTTCTGAAAAACAGACACTACAGCGGAAGCGCTGGAACCTCCCCACACCTTGGCTTCACCTCTTCCCCCCAAGGCTCCACCTCAGCTTCACCTTTTCCTACAGCTAGATTTATACAGACTAGAAGGCAAGCAAACCTACCTAGGTAATAAAACTGTGGCAATTTCTGCTTCAGTGAACAAGCTGGTTTTAAGCGGAATCTATAATTGTTTCATGAAAGCATGTGCTAAACCTCTCTGCCCCTTCGTGCACAGGCAATAGAGTTCATGTTCTAAATTGGGTTCTTCTGTTGGCTGGGCTACCCCATGTGTTTTCAGGGCGCATAGTAAGCCAAGGCAGGGGGAGGGGAGTAACCAAGAGAGCATGTTTATGTGGCAATGGGGAGAATCTTCAAGCCAGTGTACTGAGTGATTTAT
This sequence comes from Mauremys reevesii, assembly GCF_016161935.1. Taxonomy (NCBI): domain Eukaryota; kingdom Metazoa; phylum Chordata; order Testudines; family Geoemydidae; genus Mauremys; species Mauremys reevesii. Next base: position 117,971,494 of record NC_052624.1, on the reverse strand, counting down.
AAACCAAGATGATAGGAGACTGATATCAGCAAAAAATAGGTTTCCTGGCAAATACCATTCTGATTGAACTTGGGTCATATAGACCAAATGGTAAAAAAAGAATGCGCACAGAAAGGGGTAAAGCATTCTGGTTAAATGGGAACGCAGTGTAGAATACAGCCAAAGAACCGCTGGTACGAGAAACTCAGGCAGATAATACTGCAGGGCTCCAGCAGCGGGGCTCGGGCAGCGCTTTAAAGGGCTCAGAGCTCTGGCCGCTGCAGGGAGCCCTGGGCCCTTTAGATCATCATCAGAGCCCTGCCGCTGCTACCCCACCACTACCCCGATATAACGCAGTTTCACCTATAACGCGGTAAGACTTTTTGGCTCCCGAGGACTGCGTTATATTGGGGTAGAGGGGTATGTCATTCGGCAGCATCAGTTCAACTTGAACTGGATGGGCATGGTGCTGCAGAGCCCAGGAGTGATAATGGCAGGGATAGGAAGCAGCAGACGGGCACGAGCAGGACAAGCGACCCAGGATAGTGACCTGGAAGACACTACAGGGATGAAGGAGCAATTCCAGTGTGTTGCACCAGCACCAGCTCCTTATTTGTAATTCTGTAAGGAAACTAATACTGAGTCAAATTTACTCAAAGGCAGTTCTTGTCAAAGGGCACAGCTGAGTCCATTCAGCAAGGTGGCAGCTGCCTCCCCTCTCCTAGGAACCCCACAGTCCGCCAACAGAGTCACCAAAGGTAGCACCACTGGCTGGGGTGTGAGATGCAAAAGGGAGCTAGGCATGCAATGATTCAGCACACCCAATGAGCTTCCAGGCCCAGGGCTCACATGGCGTGGCTGCCAGAATGTGACACTGCTTCCTTGTGTCTAGCGGTGTCTGGTGCCCAAAATATGCCCTGCAGTGGGGCTGCAGGTAGCACACTGCTGCACCCCGGCACCTTGGCAAATTATGTTTTCAAACTGGGAAGCTAGGCAAGGTGCTGCTTGGAACCGTATTGGTGGGAATAAGGCGGGTTGGTGAGGAAGCAGGAGGAACAAGAGCTGCCTTCTCCCACCCCTTTTCTGACTGAAAGACAGGGACACTATATAGTGAAGGCCAGGCCAGGAGCAAACTGATTATCCCTGTTAGGCCTTCACTGTTCACCCCCCCAGGCCCAACCTTCCCACCACCCAACATACTCATCGCCAGTTCACCTATAGCCTCATTCACCATTTGACCCCATTCTCTCCTGTACAAAATCCAACCCCTCTCCCTCAACCTCCCCAAGGCCTCTGAGCACCCATCAATCTAACTTGCTCAGAAACTGACATCTCGACCCCCCCCCTGCATGCGCACGCACACACGCGCACACACACACACACACACAAGCCCTGAGCCCCAGGCTGAGAGCCCTGCCTCTTCTTACTTACCCTGTGCCCACAGCTCAGAGCCACCCTGGAGCTCAAGACCCTTTCCCATACAAAGCCAATATCAGCCTCCCCTCCCCACAGAGCGAACAAGAGTGCTCAGAAAGCCCATCCCCGGGCTCAGAAAACGTCCTCCTCCTTCCTCACCCCACCCCCACCAAGCTCAGCAGCCTCCCTGAACCCTCAGGCCAGAAATCTCTACTAACTGCTGTTGGAGCTAGAGAAACAGAAAGGAAAGTCTGTGGGTGCAACAAGCAGGAAATGTGCATGTGTGATGGCTGCTGAGCTGAATTAATCCTGCAGAAGCAGGTATGTCCCAAGCAGCGCCTCCTCCCTCAGAAGACCCTCAGTGTATGTGCTGGAGGGCTAGGAAACCCCCAGTGACAGCAGTTGGTACCGCACCCTGCAGCACATTTAGCCACACTCCACAGTATTTACAGTGGGCAAGGGCCTTCTGACATTACTGGTGGGAGCTAGACCCGTTAGTCCCTTATAATAAGTGGCCTCTGGTATTTGACCTTCAGTTACTTAAATTGTAGCAAAGGCATCACAGTACACACTGGAGACAGGAACCTCTGTTCTAAGAAGGAGCGTGAGTCTTTCCTCCTTGCCAGGTAAATTAGTTGACATACTATTTAGGCCATGTTTACACTACCACGTATGCCAGCAAAATGTATGTCACTCAGGGGTGGTAGTGTGCACAGCGTTATGTTGGTGTGAGAGTCTCTCCTGCCAACATAGCTACTTCCACTCATTGCGGTGATTTTACTATGTCACCGGGAAAGGTCTCGCCCATCGGCACAGAATGACTACATGAGCTATCATACAGCAGCACAGCTGCATCGGTACAGCTGTGCCACTGTCCACTTGCTAGCACAGACATGGCTTAGTTTAAGATGGTTAAATGAACACGAATGCTAGGAGGCCCCAGCACAGCTTCTGTAAAAGGAAAGGAGCCCTCTCCAATCTATTACCTGTCTTGTGAGACCTGCTGTTCCTGTTACTTATAACATGACTGTACAGGAGAAAAGCTCTTCCTGCCACAGAGGTGAAAACTGCTCCTTCAGCCTGAGAAATCCTTTTGTTTGCCCCCAAAACAGATTCTGCAGCTCATCAAATAATATGTCATCCAGCAGGAGCAGCAGCCAGGCAGAGCTGACAGCAGTCTCTCCAGCAGCTCTGAAAATGGATGACAACAAGAACAACTTGGCAACTGCCTCTTCACTTTGCAAAAATGCACGTAGTGTCTCTGGCTGAGCAAGCAGCACTGCTTCAAATGAAAAAGCTCCTGCATTAGACAATGCTTTTCTTCAAGCAAAAAACAACAAAAGAGCGGAAAGTGATCAAAAACCACAGTGGGTCTGTCTTCACTCCCAACCTTAAAGCACTGTAAAAAAAAAAACCATCCCCACGAGGGGAGTAGCTACCAGCACTGGGAGCATGGCTCCTAGCACTGTAGCACTATCTACACTGCCTCTTTACAGAGCTGAAACTTGCATCGCGCAGGGGGTGTTTTTTCACACCCCTGAGCAAGAAAATTTCATCGCTGTAAAGTGGCAGTGTAGACAAGGCCAGCATTTTTATCTTAAAGATACAGTCACAGCTCCTAAAAACATCATCTCTTGTCTTAAAGAGTTGGTCATGTCATTTAAACCCTGAATAGGAGAGGGTAGACCAATATGCAGGGGAGGATGACAAGTGTATAGTTCAGGTCAAAGTCATCACATTCCTGCTCTGTAGAGAAAAAGAGCGATAAAAAACTGAGATGATCCAGATGATCCAGATGGCCTCTCTGAAAAAGAGCAAAATCACACACTGGGTTTTAAAAACACTATGCTTAAGAACAAACAAACTGTACTTACACATTTCTGCACATAGAAAGAATTCACAAGCACTCACCCAGAAACTTGATAACAAACACGATCCAGCGATCCACTGTATTAAAAATAGTTAGACTTTGAAGGAAAAGAAAAGAAACCCTCCAGATAGCACGGACAAAAAGCCAGATATTTCACTATGGTCAGAGAATGTCTATGGCTCATGATTACAACTTTTAGTTCAAAAGCTCTCAGAAGACACTTAGTCCTAATATGGACACAGAAAAGAGTGTGGTGAAAGGGATCAAGTTAAGTACCCCCTGCCCTCCAAGACTTTCTGGCTACAGATATAATATCCTTAATTTATGGTTGGCTATACCCATAGTGATAAGACTGCGAATTACTATTCCACCAAAGAAAAAGACTCCAATGGAAAATGAACTATAGCAACATGGCTGGCTGGAAACCCAATGCACATGAAATCAGACAGCATTCATTTCAGTTCCATTGTCAGCATCAGGTGGAAGCACACCTAACATGGAGCATCCACTGAAACTGGAGTACTTGGACAACCCCAAAAGCCAATTTCACAATGTTAAAATTTGAATCTGATCATTTCATTAAAAGCCTCAGCATGCGTATGTGATGGGTTGGATCACAGAAACCCCCCTGGGAGCTGCCACCCGATGGGCAAAGACTACCCCTGCTCCTGTTTTCCCTGCCAGCTCAGGACTCCAGCACCCTGTCTTACTGAGCCAGACATTCCCGTCTGCTCCAACAAAAAAACAGGGTCTGAATTACTTGCCCCAAAGCTGCAGGTTTACCTGAAAACAGCTCACAGAAGTGTGCTTGTCTTTAACACTCAGACGCCCAACTCCCAATGGGGGGTCTAAATCCATGTGCAGTAAGTCACAACTCTTTGTGAAAAGGTTTATTGAAACAGTTTCTACACATGCACAGAAATATTTTTTTTAAACTGAAATATCCTGGAAGGCCTTTTTGTTTTGTTTTTCCAAGATAGCAAATCATATAGACCATTTCCTCTCATCAGACACCTTTTAGTTTTAGAATTTTAGTTTGGAGGAATTTTGCAGTTCAGCTACAAACCCTTATAACTTGTGGTTTATAATGGCAAGGCTGACACTCTAAACTAGGTATGCAGAATATTGTTGTAATAAACAATGCCCTAGAGTCTTAGCTTTAGGAATAATTTTTCAGAAGCTGATGTTTCTGATTTATTATTCTGTTTGGGTGTAAAATCCAACAAGCTGTTTATCTGAGAATCAAAACATACAATTGAACTGGAGAGACAGGCACTTTTTGATCTGACTGAAATGCAGCACAGTGGGAATTTTGTTCATTGTTCCCAGCATCATCCAGTTACACAAACAAAATCAGTATTTTCTAACACTTAAATTCATGGCATTCTCAGATCAACCACTAGGAATTTACTGGGATATTAGGAAAACCATCAAGTTCAAAAAGAAAGAAATCTAGCTGTTGTATCATAAAATCAAGTGTGGTAGCTTCTTTATTTATTTACAGTGTTTATTCAGGTAAAACACACATATATGTCTGGAGTGGTTCTCCAGGCCTCCACTTCCAGCAATTGCCGACAACAACAAACCAACGAACATTAGACAGGCACACATTTCCTTGTTCAACTATCTGCCCTCCCCAGGGGCTGGTTCAGAAGACTCATAACATTGTGTCCCCCACATACACACTTTAAAGTATGTACTATACTAATTACAACATGAATAATAATAATTAGTAATGCATTTCAAATGGCAAATAATAATAAAGAAATAGGCACTCAATCACTATTACACTGTATAATATTTGCAGTATGTAGATGAACATTTTTCATGTACAGAATGCCTCAATTCAAGCAATGAAAAAGGTAATTCCACCATCATTGCTGCATTTTCAGGAACAGCTTTTGATTCAAACCTGCCATTCTGTGATGGGAACTTGCACAGTCTGTCCATGAGGGCTGTCTGTAGTAGTCGATCTTGTTGCAGGCTGATGCCCCTTCAAACTTCCAGAAACTAGTACAGACCCTAACTGGGCATTTTCCAGAGGCAATTCCATTCTTGCTTTCCAGAGTTTACCACAATCCGTTTTCTCAGCTGATCCATATGTTGGTGCACGACTTTGCTATCCCTAGAATTACCATGTAGGAGATTGGTCCTGTAATACATTGGATGATAGCTGGCATCCAACTGAGACCAGAACCAGAGTTTTGAGTATAGAGCTTTGCCAACAGTAAAACTACATTCGTTAGCATGTTTGTCATGTTGTTGCTTTTGCTTCCATTGTTTCTGATGTATTTTTCCCATTAAGTATATATGCATAAGGTCTAACCTTCACCTTCATTTCCTTCCCATTAACATCGCTGCTGGGGACAGGCCTCTGATTGACTGCAGTGTTATCCGACAATTAAATAGGTAACCTGAAGCAAATACTCACCAGCAATCACACACCATACAACATAAACACTAACCCAGGAACCTATCCTTGCAACAAAGCCCGATGCCAACTCTGTCCACATATCTATTCAAGTGACACCATCATAGGACCTAATCACATCAGCCACGCCATCAGGGGCTCATTCACCTGCACATCTACCAATGTGATATATGCCATCATGTGCCAGCAATGCCCCTCTGCCATATACATTGGCCAAACTGGACAATCTCTACGCAAAAGAATAAATGGACACAAATCTGACATCAGGAATCATAACATTCAAAAACTAGTGGGAGAACACTTCAACCTCTCTAACCACTCAGTGACAGACTTGAAGGTGGCAATTTTGCAACAAAAAAACTTCAAAAACAGACTCCAAAGAGAGACTGCTGAACTTGAATTAATATGCAAATTAGATACAATTAACTTAGGTTTAAACAGAGACTGGGAATGGTTGCGTCATTACACTAATTGAATCTATTTTTCCATGTTAAGTTCTCCTCACACCTTCTATGAGACATCTCACTTATCACTTCAAAAAAAATTTTCTCCTGCTGATGATAGCTCATCTCAATTGATTGGCCTTTTACAGTTGGTATGGCTACTTCCACCTTTTCATGTTCTATGTATGTATAAATATCTTCTTTCTTTGTGTTCCATTCTATGCATCTGAAAAAGTGGGCTGTAGCCCACGAAAGCTTATGCTCAAATAAATTAGTTAGTCTCTAAGGTGCCACAAGTACTGCTGTTCTTTTTATTTCTATAGTAACTCCATGTTTTCTTTTAATACCCTCTTTAAACGAGTGCTTCCACACACACCTTCCTCCTTCTTGGCAGGGTTGCCAGGCCAGTGTGGAAGAAACATTCTAAGCACAAGGGAACCCCCACTTACTTGGGAGATAGTTGGAGACGCCCAACAAATAACAAAAACATAAAATATATCCAACACAGTCATTATATTAAGCAGGAAGTAAATATAACCCATTTGATGATGGCTGGTAAGATACTGATGTAACATGTTAAATGGTGTTTTGAGTCATAAATCTTTGGAACTCAATGCTAGTAAAAAAACTTCCAATATCCAATACAAGCATTTCAGGTAAAACACAGAGTCTAAAATTGGCCCTTAGTTTTTCTATGGTGGTTTCTCTAATGGATGTATTCATAGGATAGATGTCTACCCATTTGGAATGTGCATCCGCTAGTATTAAAAAACATTTTTCCCAGAAATAGTCCAGCATAATCAATATGTACTCTCCTCCCAGGCTTATCTGGCCACTACCAAGGATGGAGTGGTGCCACAGTAGGAGCTTTTTGACTCTCTTGCTAAGTAGAATAGGATTGTTCGCATTATCAGTATCCATCTTTGGCCACCACATGCAACTCCAGGCTAACTCTTTCATTTTAGTGTTACCTGGGTGTGTCTTATCGAGTTCATCCATTATTACTTCACATCCTTGCTTTAGAGTGATGAGTCAGGCTCCTGTAGTACACTATAGAATCTTGCACACTAAATTCACATAAGGTGCCACCGGACTCTTTGCTGCTTTTACTAAATTCACTGCATCGTCTGAGCTCCTGATCAGCTTTGGTCTGGGGTCATGCCCTTAGCACAAGTTCTCTAACTTTTGTGAGTACTAAATCTTTACAGTCCATGATTTTACCTGGAACTCTGTCACTAGAGGTGTATTGAGATAGTCCATTAGTCATACTCTCTGTTCACTTTTGTCTTTTTCATGGGTCTCCAGTAAAGGCAGCCCTCTTACAGCATCTGCATTTCTCAACTTCTTACCAGCCTTTTATACAATGGAATAGTCATAGGCTCATACGGCCCATCTCTGGTCCTGGGTGATGTTATCTGAGGCATGGCTTTCATCTCATTAAACAATGAGATATAGGGTTTATGATGAGTATAGATTGTAAACGTATACCCATATATATATATATTTGTAAACTTCTGAACCCCAAAGATAACAGCTAAGCCTTCGCAATCTAGCTGTGAATAATGTTCAGCACAAGACAGAGTCTTCGATACAAATCCAATTGGTTTCTCTGACCCATCTTCCATTTGGTGAGCTAAAACGGCTCCAATTGCATAAGGTGATCCATCACAAGTCAATATTAGTTCTTTGTCAGCAATTGTAGCAATAGTTTAGAATCCTGCAGCGTTTGTTCCTGATCTGATTTCCAGTACTATTTAACCCCCTTTAAAAGTAATATATACAGTCATTAGAAACACTGATAAGTTTGGCAAAAACTTTTACAGTAGTAATTAAGCAAGCCTAAGTAAGTCTTCAGCTCTGAAATATTCCCAAGTGCTGGGACATCCTCAATTGCTTTTACTCTATCTCTCACTCACGTCCTCACTGAGTATCCACTTTTTATCTCAAGTATATCACTTAATGCTCCAGGAAGGAACACATTCCTTTTTAGGAGCAGACCTGCTTCCTTTAGCCTATTTAACACATCTGCTAAATTTTGTAAATGTTCTGTGTTGGTGGTACCTGTGATTAGTACATCATCCAGATATACAGTAGAATCTCAGAGTTACGAGCACCAGCGTTATGAACTGACCAGTTAACAACACGCCTCATTTGGAACCGGAAGTATGCCATCAGGCAGCAGCAGAGACACCCTCACCCTCCCGAAAAAGGAAATACAGTACAGTAGTGTGTTAAATGTAAACTACTAAAAAAAATAAAGGGAAAGCTGCATTTTTCTTCTGCATAGTAAAGTTTCAAAGCTGAATTAAGTCAATGTTCAGTTGTAAACTTTTGGAAGAACAACCATAATGTTTTGTTTAGAGTTGTGAACATTTCAGAGTTGCAAACAACCTCCATTCCTGAGGTGTTTGTAACTCTGAGGTTCTACTGTACTGCCAGATGTGCAATTCTTTGAATTAATTTTTCTGTGGTACTTTGGAGAGTAACAGGAGCTGAGGACACACTGAGAGGTAACTGATTGTATTTAAACAGTCTTTTGTGAGTATTTATAGTGAAATATTGCTTAGAATCATCTTCCAGAATGAGCTGTTGGTAGGCATGGCTCATGTCTAAATTTGTAAACAATTCCCCTGCTGCTAAAACTGCAAATTGATCCTCAGTTTTTGGAACTTAATATTATTCTAATTGTGATCCTATTTACAGTCAACTTATAGTCACCACATACGCATACAAAGCCATCCAGCTTCAACACTGGAACTGTTGGTGCAGCCCATTCAGAAACTTCACAGGTTCAATAACACCAGTTGCCTGTAGCCTTTTTAACTCAATTTCAAATTTGTTTCATGGCAAAGAGTACAGATCTGGGTTTGAAATAACAAGACATGGCATTTGGATTTACATAGAGTTTAGCAGTAGTACCTTTTAAAGTGCCCATCTTTAAATACTCTCTTATGTGTATTTAAAACAGTTTCCAGAACTAGATTATCTTCCGATTTCAATTTATGTCCTTGTCCTATACAGTCCAGTGGCAGGTCAACTGATCACCATCTACCAAGCAAGTTAGGACCAGTGCCTACAAACCCTAACAACAGTAGATGTCTTACTTGGCTCTGGTGGCAAGCCTTCACAGCGGTGACTCCCGGCATCTTTACTCAGTGCTTAATTAGTGATGGGGCTTGCCAGGGATCAGCCCCAGCAACTCTAGCCTTGGCAATTCATAGCCCGGGTACCTGTGGGTTCCCAGTCAATAGCTGCCACTCTCCAGCCACCCAGCTCTGAAGGCAGCGCTGTCACCAGCAGCAGCACAGAAGTAAGGGTGGTAATACCGTACCATTCCACCCTTACTTCTGCGCTGCTGTTGGTGGCTGCGCTGCCTTCAGAGCTGGGTGTCTAGTCAGCCACCCAACGAATGCTTAATTTGTGCCAGGCCTTGCTGGGGCCAAGCCTTGGCACCTCTTTCATTACAAATTAAGCAGTCTTTACTGATTCTTCAGTGTATGTTTTAAATTTTATCCTACATTTGTGCAATGACACCAGTCAGCACTTGGGGAACCAGGGCGCAGTATCTAGCCTGTCTGACTCATAAAAGACACTCCCACCCCACCCCCCGCACCAGATTCTGCTTGAACCAAAACCGATCAGAGAAAAGGCTTGCAGACAGCAGTGAAGGGTATTGGGAGACAAACCTAGACCCCTCCTGACAAGGGTGACAAGATTAATAATAATAATAATAATAATTGGAGATATACCAATCTCCTAGAACTGGAAGGGACCTCAAAAGGTCATGGAGTCCATCCCCCTGCCTTCACTAGCAGGTTCAAGTACTGATCTTTGCCCTAGATCCCTAAGTGGCTCCTCTAAGTATTGAACTCACAACCCTGGGTTTAGCAGACCAATGCTCAAACCATTGAACTATCCCTCCCCTGCTTAAGGCCTCTCTATTTGTAAACAGAATGGAGAGCAAAGACAATTCCCCTAGTCTCATCTGCATGAAAGATGGGACAGGGATTAGCATACAGAATGGAGAACAGAGAACTGCACTGAATTCTGGGACCAGAAAAGCAGGGAAGCACTGCATCATGGGAATCTCTGCTCCAGACATTAATGAACCTATGCCTGCCCACACCTAGCTCAACAGTTTTCAGACCAATTCTAGTTATGAATCCTTGACTGATAGCCAAAATACTGAAGCAGTCTAGTTGCATTGTGAACTCCCTGGAAGAAAACACCACCCCATGGCCAAGAGTGATCAGCTCCTATTGTCTAGCCTAAAGAAAGCCCTTGAGTCATCAGTTTATCCATAAACAAATCTAGTGTTCTCCCTTGAACCATTGTTATTTCTCTACAAAAACTATGCATCAGCTCCACTGGGACTCCATCTTCTCCTGACTGATCGTGCTGGGGTCTCTGCCTGTCTCCAGCACTCAGGACCCTGAGCTACCACCATCACCTGGGAACCCCGATCAGTTCAAGCCTCATGGAGCGGTGAGATCCCCTTCTCTTTCTCTCTCTCTGTTTTCCTTTCTACCTTAGGTATTAACCTTTAATAATGTATGTTATGGTGGTTTAGCCTCCTTGTGTAGTTATCACTATTAGTCAATAAATAACTTTTATGATTACGCTGGTTGCTTCTCTCTCTCTTGCTGAACTTTACTCTTTTGTGTTTTTAGCTTCCCCCATTTACTCTGCTGCAACATTTCTTTTACCTAAGCTAAAGATCCCTGCAGCGCTCAAAATACTCATCAAGTAGGTTACTGCCAGTACAATTGTGATGTGAGAGTGGGGATAGGGATGTGCTGAATCTGGGACACATAAGCGGGGGACAGCTTGAAAGTGCTGCTTGATCCAGCCCATTTTGTCCAGGGACATATAAGGGGTCAGCTTGAAAGTGCTGATTGACCCAGTCCGCTCAGACTTGCTCTGTTAATGTATGTGTGTGTGTGTGTGTGTGTGTGTTCATCCGGTTCTGGGGCTGGAGGAACCCAGCCCTAGGGAACCTAGGTCCTGCAGGATAGCTCCATTGGGAGGGGACTTGCAGAAGGGAGAAGTAGAGCTCCATATGAAAACACACATGACACAAGCAGTACATTGATAGATTTACAGAACAGCCCCCCTGCAGAAGAGTAACCTGAATAAATGAGCATACCCCAAAGTAACAGGCAGATCTGGTAACAGCAATGGAGGTGGTTCGCTGTCTTTCCACAAGGTCTCATACACTTCTTGGCTCATAATAGTAATTCTACATTCCATGTTGTGCTCAAATTGTATATTTTTTTTATTTACAGGGAGCCCAATATAATGGAACCTACTTTAGGAATATTTGTTTCAGTTATACTATAGATAATATCTACCACCTCATCTTCTTTTTCACTACTTTCCTCCTAAAATACATGAAAAGTAACATAGATAAGAGGCTCCTTTTTATCATGGCTTTGTGTGTCAGTTTTCCTGGTTTTGTTTTGTGCCCTGTCAACACACAAATATGACGTATCTCATTTTTTCAATCCAAAGTCCATTGAGTTGTGTTTGCCACCACAACGATAAGAATCTCTGCTAGCTGATTGGATGTGTTTCCCAAGCTGCCTTGCAATTTTGTGCACTGTACACCTTGTGTTTCCCAGGTCCTGTATCTTGCATTCGTAAATCCTGTATATTTTTATTTGCAGATTCCATGCCTGAGCCAATTTCAGAGCTGTTTCAAATGCTAACTGTGGTTCGGACAGTAATCTCCTTGCATTTTGTCATCATTAATGCCACAACTAATCTGTCTCTTAGCACTTGTGTCAGGGTCACACAACAATCACAATCATGAGAGAGCTTCTTCAGTTCTGCCACAAATTCTCCTTGTTTCCCCTGCTTTCCTTGACCAAGAGATACATCTAAATAATTCTACTATTTCCCTGGCTGTTGGGTTGAAATGGTTTTTTAAAAACAGATTTACGAGCTCATCAAAAGTTTTATCACCAGGCTATTCAAGGGTTAACAGGTGGCTCATTAAACTGTAAGTACACTACTGAGTATGATATGTTTCTTCTTATCTTTTTCTGTACTATCATTATCAGTGAAAAAAATTAGAAAACATTTCACAGTATTGTTCTCAAATTTGGTGTTGCAGATTAAATGGTGAAATAATCCCAAAGTCCCACAGTCATTTTGCCTGTGTTTGTAGGCTTTACTAACAGACGACTTCCCAGGAGACGACATAGCGCCCTTCCAGGATGATTACAGGGCACATCAGGAGCTCCTCAAAAGAATGGCCCAAAACGTGGGGATCCAGGTAGAGGAGATAAGGGAGTCCTTCCAAGCCCCGGTGGACATTTTAGCTGCATTTGGCCTCTCAAGAGTGGCTCTGCCCTTAAATCAGGCTATAATGGACCCCATCAAGGCCTTGTGGCAGACCCCAGTGTCCATTCAACCAATAGCAAAAAAGATGAAGAAAAAGTACTTTGTTCTGGCTTAAGGGTTCTAATTCCTGTATACCCATCCACCGCCAAGTTTGTTGGTAGTGTCAGAAGCCAACAAGCAGGAGTGACAGGGTCAGCAAGGTCCAACCCCCCAAAGCCAAGAATGCCTCAGAACTCAAGCCCTCTGGTCGCCAGAAGAGCTCTAGCTACACATCGATGTCAGAGAGCTCAGGGCAGTTCGCCTGGCTTGCCAGGTATTCCAACCCCATGTGGTGGGCAAGTGAGTGTCAGTCTTTACAGACAACACAACAGCGTACCCTGAGAGAGGTGTGCAGTTTGGGGTAGAAAATTGGAAGGTGGATAGATTGGTTGAGGTGAAATGGAGAGGCCACCTTGGCGAGAAATTTAGGTTGGAGTCCCAGGGAGACTTTGTCATTGTGGAAGACAGTAAAGGGTAGGTCAGCTATCATAGCCGCCAGCTCGCCAACCCACCTCACCGAGGTGATGGCCACTAAGAAGAACACCTTTACAGAGAGGTGGGCAAGAGAGCAGGTCACAAGGGGCTTGAAGGGCTGCTTAGTGAGGGCAGAGAGGATGAGGTTCAGGTCCCAAGGCGGGGTAGGCTTCAGTACTGATGGGAAGGCTTTGAGGAGGCTGTGAAGGAAGTGGATGATGGTTGGGTGATTAAAGGCAGAGAAAATGTCTACAGGGGAGAGGAAGGCACTAAGGGCCACCAGATGGATGCAGATGGAGGAATGGGCAAGGCTCGAGAGCCTACGGTGGAGAAAGGAGTCGAGCAGGGCAGGAATGGAGATAAGAGGTAGTGATAGTGATTTTCCCAAGTGGTGAAGCATCACCATTTTGCCTGATAGCAGGCCCTGGTAGACAGTTGCCTGTTGTTTCTAAGGATGTCATGCCCTGGTGTGGAGCATGCCCTGTCTACACGCAAGTCCCATCCAGATACCAGGCCATGTGGTGAAACGGACTCAGATTTGTGTGCTGGAGATGGCCATGCACTTGTGTGAAGAGATCCAGGAGTCGGGGAGGCAGATTGGTGGGGCAGGCGGAAAAGTGAAGGAAGTCAGTGAACCAGTATTGGTGGGGGCCAAAAAAGGGGCTAGGAGGCTAATAGTCACTCAGTCCCATTGCACCTTGTGGATGACTTGTGGGAGTAGTAGGATGCATGGGAAAGTGTAGCGGAGTTTGCTGGTCCAGGGTAGAAGTGCTTCACTTTGAGAGCCTTGCCCAAGGGCTCCTCTGGAGCAGAAGAGGGGGAGTTTGTGGTTTGCAGCAGTTGTGAAAAGGTCCCAATGTGGCGTGCCCCACTGGTGAAAGACCAAGCTGTGCAGGGGTTCTGCAAATCCCATTTGTGATTGGCATAGAAGGAGTGGCTGAACGTGTTCACTAGGGAGTTGCTGGTGCCCAGGAGGTGCACAGCATGGAGGGTGACTCTGTGCCTGAGGCACCAGTTCCAGAGGTGTATGGCCTCCTTGCAGAGGGAGGGGACCTGGTGCCGCCTTGTTTGTTTATATATACACAAACTGCCATCATATTGTCAGAGAGCAGCTGAATGTATTGGAATCTGACAAGGGGCAGGAACGCCCAGCAAGCAAGGTGGGCATGCTGCAGTTCCAGGATGTCGATATGCGTCTGTGCTTTCCTGGAAGACCGGAGGCTCGGAGCAGTGTGGCCCCACCACAAGCAAGGTGTCTGTGGTCAAAGCGGCGGGAGTGAATGGGGTGCCAGCCAGGAGCTTGGATGGGATGCACCACCATGTGAGGAAGTCAGGACAGAGGTGGAGAGCTTGCCCGGGTGGGCCAGCTGCGCATTGTAGACTGACCGGAACCGCAGTTGGATGCAGCGCATATGCAGTTGGGCATGCTATGTGACCGAGATGCAGGCTGCCATGTGGTCAAGGCGGGAGAGGCACTGCCGAATATGCATACGCAGATGGCAATGTAGTTGCGCGATGAGCAAGGTAAGGGTGGCAAATTGCTATGCACTTGGATCATGATAGTCCTGCATGCCCCTATGAAGGTGAGCATGCAGGTAGGGATGAGAACCAACTTGTTGTCATTGATGCAGATTCCCAGGCTGGTGGGGGGAGATCTGGATAGTGGCGAGGAGACAGTCACAAGATGGTGCAACAAGGAGCCATTTGTCTAAGTGGGGGAATAGGGAGTGGCCTAGACTACACATGTAGGCTGTAACAACCGCAAAGACTGTTGTGAAGACATGGGGAGTGGTGGCAATCCCAAAGGGGAGCACCCGGAACTGGTAATGGGAGTGTCCCACCGTGAAGTGGAGGAACTTGCGCTGAGCAGGGTGGACGTCTATATTAAAAAATGCATCCTTCACCTAGAGAGCCGCGAACCAGGCTCCTTGAGGGGAGAGACGGGATGATGAGGGGGAGTGTGACCATCCAGAAGCAGAACTTGTGTATGAATTTGCTCAGCAACCAGAGATCCAGAATGGGGCGGCAGCCACCCCACTTTTTCAGCACAAGGACCACGGCCCTGGTAGCAGCGTGAGACACATTCTATGGCATCCTTCTGGAGGAAGGTGTCCGCTTCCGCTCAGAGGAGATTGCGTTGGGAAGGATCTCCAGAGCCACCATGGGGCGGGCGACATGGAGGGAATGAGAGGAACCCTATCAGGTACTCCTGGTGAGCAACATCCAGCACCCAGCAGCTGATGGCGATCTTGCCCCTATTGTGGGTAAACAGGGCAAGACAGCCCTGAAAATGATCCGAGGCCATAGGCGGCGGGTATAATAGGCAAGGAGAGGCTGTGCATCCCCTAGTGCAGCCATCCATGCAGCCCGACACCTGGGCCGTGGTTCCCCCTCCCCCCGCGCCTCTTCCGCTCCCTGCTCTGACCTTCCCTGGGGCTCCCACGGCTTGCTGCTGCATGCTGCCTGGTGAGTCTTCCTCCACTCCACTCCACCCCCCTCCGCCTTTGGAGGTCCCTGCAGCTGCCAGCCACATCCCTCCTCCTCACCACCACCACCCAGCGCATCCCTCCTCCTCACCCCCCACCCCTTGCGGGGCATGGTGTGTGTGTGTGTGTGTGTGTGAGAATGCGAGCGGGGAGTCAGTGGCAGTCGGGGGAGTGAGGAGGCGAGGGGAGGGGATCCCTGAGTAACTTTACACAAGTGAAAAAGCCTTCCAGAGACCTAGTAGCAGATCACTGAAACTGTTAAAGAGCCATTAAAGTGGTAATGAAGCCATGTAACAGGCATTTGCCAGTGCCCAGGAAGCCTTTGGCCACATTCAGCTGGCTTTTATATTGTAGGAAAATGTGTTACTGGGGTTAAAAACCATTTGCAAACAACCCGTCAGTTATTCCCAGTGAGTTTATTTTTTGATCTAATCTGAATGTAAGTAACAACACTTAACAGGATTTCTCATATCATACTTTCTTATTCTTTCCCGACTCCATTTAGCAAACAATGAGATTTTTGGCAAAAACTCACAATTTCAAAATGAAACATTTCTGAAAGAAAAAAAACAATTTTTAAATTTCAGTTTTTTCCATATTTTTTCTTTTTGAAAAATATCAAACAATGACATTTTCACATGCAAATGCTTTCAATCAAATCCTGTTTTCCAATAAAAGCTTTTTGTCAGAAAATTGTCAACCAGCTCTACTGATATTATGTTAAATTAATTTTAGCATAAGTCCATAGGTTGGTTTTCACACTGTGGAAAAACCTATCCCTTCCAAATACTGAACAAAGGAGTAATGCAGTATTAGCGACTCTAAAAGAGGAAAAAGTCCTATATCTGCAGTTAAATAAAGCCCATATTCATGAGCCAATATAAGAAACATTACATAAAGATTATACTGATTGATCATGTAAGGAATTTTTGACAGGCTGTTCTGGGGCTCATACATTTTTTATAAACTCTTGCTATTTTAGTGAAGCATAGATGTAGGGTGATTAATGTCAGCTTTTATTCACTGCTGTGTTGTTGCTGTGCAGCATGCTGAAAGCTGTGGTTAACGTCATCAAGAGTTTTCATTGTCTTGTCTTTATACTTTGCTTTGTGTATTCTCCTTCTATTTTTAATTATTTTTAATGGTTAAATTCCATTTGAGGTTTATGGGCCTGATTCTCATCTGACTTCAAACCAGACAAATCAGAAATAGTGCCACTGAAGTCAAGAGGATTACACCACTTTAAAGTCAGGGTGAGAGAAGAATTAGGTCATTTCTTAATATTATCTTTTTGCATTATGAGTTATAGTAGTGTAACTGTGCAGTCCACTTTATAGTGCATAGATTCCTGAGTTCTATAAATATGATACTGCAATGTAATTTTGCTAGCTATGATCCTGAGAAGTTTTGATTAGCCCCAACTCTTGTTAACTTCAGAAGGAACTGTGGGGGTGCAGCCTCTCTAAGGAACAGACCTTTTGCAAATTGTTTTATCCTGTCAATCCTATACCATTGAAGGCAAGTGGTGTTTTGTTATTGATTTGTCAGGAACAAGATCTGGGCCTAAGCAATTTCCCTCTTAAACTTTAGAGTCTAAGGATGTGAATACTTGTCCCCAGGCAATTTCCTGAGGGATGGGATCCAAATAATCTCAACTTTAATTTCATTCCTCCTTTTCTACCTCAACAGGATCCCAGCTTCCCTAACTAGTCCTGTTCCTTCAGTCACCTCAGCCAAATGAGCCCCCTACCAACTGCACTGCCCTCCTCTAGCCTCCTTCCCCACAACACACACAGATCAAAGAGATATCACACCACCTGAATGAGAAAAGCATCACATGCTCTGCACCTACCTATTCTCTGCTGCCACCTGTACTTGGGTTCTTCCTTCCCCTGCCATTTCCATTGTGACGCGCGCGCACACACACCCCACACGCACACACTGGTTTCCAGCCTCAGAAAGGGGTCAGATAACAGCAGCAAGTAGGATGATGCACATCAGGAGCACAGGCCAAAGGAGGGGAGGGATAGCTCAGTGGTTTGAGCATTGGCCTGCTAAACTAGGGTTGTGAGTTCAATCCTTGATGGGGCCACTTAAGAATCTGGGGCAAAAATTGGTCCTGCTAGTGAAGGCGGGGGCTGGACTTGATGACCTTTCAAGGTCCCTTCCAGTTCTAGGAGATTGGTATATCTCCAATTATAACTCCCAAAAGAGGGCAGCAATGTAAGACATGTTGAGCTCTTCCAAAGAATCCCGACTTGTCCCACCAGAAACCCTTCCTCCTCCAGGGTACAAGATGCTTCCCCCTAATGAACACCAAACCCTCTGCAACTTGACCAATCTCCAGAGCATCAGCTCACTTCCTAATACTGCAATAAACATCAATGGGTTTTAAAAGAAGAAAGACTTGTGCTGGTTTGGATCTCACTTGGTGCCTGTTTTCAGCAGTGGCTCCAGGCACCAGCGCTCCAAGCAGGTGCCTGGGGCGGCAAGCTGCGGGAGGCACCCTGCCGGTCCCTGCAAGGGTGGCAGTCAGGCAGCCTTCAGCAGCTCGCCTGTGGGAGGTCCCCAGTCCTGCGGAGTCGGCAGCAGGTACGCCGAAGCCACAGGACCGGCAGACCTCCCACAGGCATGCCGCCGAAAGCAGCCTGACTGCCGTGCTTGGGGCGGCAAAAAAGCTAGAGCCGCCCCGCCTGTGTTCTTATTAAAGGCATGTTAGAAAAACAATTTATTGTGGAATAAACATCCAGATGTCTCCTGTAGTTGTCACTAACTTTACTGTTCCCAGCAGTAAATCTTTTGAGTCCAGCAAATACAGGGTGAGAATGTCTTACCTGCCTTTCTGTCTCAAACATTCATTTTCTACAAAAGCCAACATTTTTAACAGCACATTCTTACATGGTCATCAAATAAAAGAAGAAAACAGATGTTGGATTCTGTGAATATATATATGTATATACACAGAATGTCTCCAGTGCCAGTGGGCTGTATATACACAGAATCCATCATGTGTTTTCTTCTTTTATTTGATGACCATATAAGAATATGCTGTTAAAAATTTTGGCTTTGATAGAAAATGAATGTCTGAGACATAAATATATATATGGGTGTTTCTGAGCCAGATGAAACTACTTATCATAGAATCATAGAATCTCAGGGTTGGGAGGGACCTCAGGAGGTCATCTAGTCCAACCCCCTGCTCAAAGCAGGACCAATCACCAACTAAATCATCCCAGCCAGGGCTTTGTCAAGCCTGACGTTAAAAACCTCTAAGGAAGGAGATTCCACCACCTCCCTAGGTAACCCATTCCAGTGCTTCACCACCCTCCAAGTTAAATTGTGTTTCCTAATAGCCAACCTAGACCTCCCCCACTGCACCTTGAGACCATTACTCCTTGTTCTGTCATCAGGTACCACTGAGAACAGTCTAGATCCATCCTCTTTGGAACCCCCTTTCAGGTAGTTGAAAGCAGCTATCAAATCCCCCCTCATTCTTCTCTTCTGCAGACTAAACAATCCCAGTTCCCTCAGCCTCTCCTCATAAGTCATGTGCCAGATCTGGCCTGCAGGGGGAGATGCTTGCACACATATGGATTCTTTTTATAGCCCATTGGCTCCCCTGGCGCTACACTCTGGGTTTGGGAGGGTGGAATGGGGCTGCTGCCCAGGCAGCCCTGCCCAGTGAGCGCCAAGCAGAGGAGAAGACCCCAGCAAGAAGGGGAGCCCATGTACTCCAGCCTGGTTCTTCAGCTTTCATGCGCTGCCCTGGACTGCTTTCCCTTGCTGAATGGGGGGGATCTGAAAGGAGCCCTGCTCTATGGGAGCCTGATCACCGGCAGAGTTGGTTAAACACAGGCGCTTTGTGGCTGTTGGAGAAACTTCCCCCAAGGGCAGATCTGTGCTGTTTACCTTGCCTCAGATGCAACCCTAATCCTTGCCAACTCAGGGACTGTTGCAATGTGTGTGGCTGTGGGTTACTCACTAGACAGTCTGCGTGAGGGAAGCAGGACTCTGGGCTTAGCCTCTGCCCAGCTTGGTTACCTGCTGTAAGTAAATCATTTTTGTTGCCCTCTGCTGGATTTTTCCACATCCTTCTCATAGTGTGGGGCCCAAAACTGGACACAGTCCTCCAGATGAGGCCTCACCAGTGCTAAATAGAGAGGAATGACTCTGGGTTTGGGAGGGTGGAATGGGGCTGGCAATGCCCCTACTTATACTGCCCAAAATGCCATTAGCCTTCTTGGCAACAAGGGCACACTGTTGACTCATATCCAGCTTCTCGTCCATGTAACCCCTAGGTCCTTTTCTGCAGAACTGCTGCCCAGCCATTCAGTCTCTAGTCTGTAACAGTGAATGGGATTCTTCCGTCCTAAGTGCAGGACTCTGCACTTGTCCTTGTTGAACCTCATCATATTTCTTTTGGCCCAATCCTCTAATTTGGCTAGGTCCCTCTGTATCCTATCCCTACCCTCCAGCATATCCACCTCTCTTCCCAGTTTAGTGTCATCTGCAAACTTGCTGAGGGTGCAGTCCACGCCATCCCCCAGATAATTAATGAAGATATTGAACAAAACCCTCCCCAGGACTGACCCTTGGGGCACTCCGCTTGATACCGGCTGCCAACTAGACATGGAGCCATTGATCACCACCCGTTGAGCCCAATGATCTAGCCAGCTTTCCTTCCACCTTATAGTCCATTCATCCAGGCCATACTTCTTTAACTTGCCGGCAAGAATACTGTGGGAGACCGTATCAAAAGCTTTGCTAAAGTCAAGGAATAACACGTCCACTGCTTTCCCCTCATCCACAGAGCCATTTATCTCATCATAGAAGGCAATTAGGTTAGTCAGGCATGACTTGCCCTTGGTGAATCCATGCTGACTGTTCCTGATCACTTTCCTCTCCTCTAAGTGCTTCAGAATTGATTCCTTGAGGACCTGCTCCATGATTTTTCCAGGGACTGAGCTTGTTTCAGCTGCAGTTTCCACATATACTTGGAGGTGACAAAAACGGAAGTACACGAGAGGTCTATATTCTGGGCTGAATGCCAGATTGAATTAGATGCGGTGGCCTTTATGCTATTCTGGATTGTACAAAAACAGGCTGACTGGGTAATGGAAGCTGAATAGATTGTTTAAATAGTTCTTCCCAAACTTTCAATCATGTTAATTGAGGCATGTCTGAGTCCAGATGCTTTCCCCCAACATATTTCAAAGCCCTGGTCTCACTTAATAATGACTTGTATGACTGTGTATACAACAATTTATATATTCTAAAGCCACCTAGTCAGTGAAGAACACAAAATTAACTAGCTAGTTTGTTAGTAATGGGACACACTGATAAAACTAATGAGAAAGAGACACATAATGAAAGACAGAACCAGGTATTGATGAAACCTAGCATTGACAAAGCACTCTTCATTTTCAAAGCATTTCCCAATAATCTAGTTCTCACTCAATCAAGAGTTTCACCTAGCAGAAGAGACTGATACCTACCATGCTAATATAAGAGGGGGGAGGGTATTAAGCTAGCTAGAAAAAGTGATCTAATTAGTGGAAGACAAAAGGTGAGATATCTGATGGGGGAATAGGTCAAAGAGTCTGACTAACAAGAAAGAAGTAGTATATGTAGAAAGTGCATTTATCTAGATAGTTTTCTTCTTTGGAGAATGAGCTATCAGTATATACAGAGCAGTGTCACCTCACTCCCCAAGCCCAAGGCAGGCTGGAGAGGGTGGTGACCTGAGGAGTTACCCTGCCCAGCCAGCAAGGAGGGTGATGACACTGGGCGATCGACTGACTGTGAAAATAAGAGGTTTGTCTTATTGCCAAGGGATGGAGAAACTCAGCCAGCAGCAGGGGGTGCAGAACACTGCTCTAGTGCGGGGGTGACAGCGCCTCCCAGCTCCTGACATCCCAGCACTTAACTCACCTTCCTGGAGCCTCCCAACCCCCTGGGCTGTAGGGACTGGGACTTCAACCCTACTGATGGGAAATGGACCTGGGGAGGGGAATCTACAGGCTTAGGGTCACACCAGCTGTGAGAGCCATGGATGGGACCCAGCAATCCTCATTTCCAGGCCCCTTCACTAACCACTGCTGAAATTACAACCAGGTCCTCATGTCCAGTCCCCTGCCACTGTCAGAAGAAAGGATACTGAGCTAGATGGACCATTGGTCTGACCCAGTATGGCCCTTCTGATGTTCTTATATAGAATCCAGATGTATCTGTCCCCCACTATAACCCACTAGACCCCACTCCCCTCCCAGAGCTGGGATAGAACCCAGGAGTCCTGATGGAGTCTCTCTCTCTCTCTCTCTCTCCACAGAGTTAGTAACAGAGTAAGAATATATATTAAAATTTTAACCAGTGTCCCTTAAGTGACTTGTCACAAGATGTCAGAACATGTTAGTATTAGAGCTCAATGGATCTAATAGTTAATTTTCTTTCCTTTATATAGGAATTAGATACAGTGCTCTTGTCAGCTAATTGCTAAGTTATGTGAGTTTTCGGGTGACTAAGTAGCCCCTGGAATCATGAATAAATTTCCATCACCTCCCACCAAAATCTGAAATGGCACCTCTAAGTCCACAGTACCCTGCTGTGCTCCTCCACACGAGCCGCATTCACAGGAAACTCTGCAAGTGACCTCTCTATTTCCTTGGCCACATGTATTGTGTACTTTTTCTGGTGGCTAGTCCAGAAATAGAGGACAAGAGCTCACTACTGCTACCACCTCAGGGATTTGTTGGGTTGAGATCATGTTGATAGACGCATGCAACAGCGACAGAATCTGGGACGTCAAGCCCCTAAAGTGAACTCTTACCTTTATAGACCTGCCCTGTCATCGTACCAGGCTATTTTAAAGTTGAGTGTGATAGTAAAGAGACCCATTTTCAACCCTTCACCACACAAGACAAAGCCCGCAGTATTCATCATTAACTATTTATTTCTATGCTCCTGGCTCCCAAACTGCTTTTCCTCCTTACTGCCACCAGCCACCTTCACGTTCTCCCATTTCTCTCCCCAGCTCTGCTCACTTGATTGCAGCAGGCTCAGCGGATGGTCCAGCTTTGCTCTTTCGCTTCCATTCTTCTTCACTTCGGTGGATGGCTGCATTTGCCATTGAACAGCCTGATGGAAATACCGGAGTCCTCTCTCTAGGCACCCAGGCCCAGCAGCTAAAGCCAAAGTCCTCTGAGAGCAGTGGGAGATTAGCCTGGATGTCAGGAGTGGAGGCTTGGCCTATGGGGACCCCAGGCACTGCAGCTGCTGCCACCTACATGGTGAATCCTCCAACCCATCGCCAAACAGCTCTTCCACATTCTGCAAACTGGCCTCACTGGCTGACTCTCTAGGCGAACAGAAACCCTTTGTTAGAGCAGGAGAGGCTCTTCAATGCTGCACTCTTTGCATGGCTCCCAGAGGGTCACACAGGGCCAGCATTAGCCAGTGCAGGGGCCGATTCATGGGGCATGTACTCTCCGGGGGGCACTTTGGATTTCCGCGCTCCGGCGGGATTGTGGGGCTCAAGCCGGGGTAGCAGGACCATGGGGTTGCGGGGCTCCGGCCAGCGTAGCGGAGTTGGGGGGCTCTGGCTGGGGTAGAAGGGCTGCGGGGTTGCGGGGCTCCGGCCAGGGTAGTGGGGCTACAGGGCTCCGGGGTTGCGGGGCTCCCGCCGGCGTAGCAGGACCGCGGGGTTGCAGGGCTCTGGCAGGGTTAGCGGGGTTGCGGGGCTCCGGCCGGGGTATCGGGGTTGCGGGGCTCCGTCAGCGGTAGCGGGGCCATGGGACTTGCCGCGCTCGGCCGGGGGAGCAGGACCGGGGGGTTGTGGGGCTCTGGCCGGGGTAGCAGGCCGCAGGACCTGCCGCTCTGCGACTGGAGTAGCGGGACCGCGGGGTTGCTGGGCCGCGGGGTTACGGGGCGCCGGCTGGGGCAGCGGGGCCAAAGGGCAAACGCTGACATTAACATTGTTTCAGTCTGTGTGTTACTTGACATCGTGTATTCATTGTCACCATAGAAGGGAAGGGCTCTGCATAGACGGACATTTGCCTGGGCATCAGTAGAAAATGTTAAGTAAAATTTGCTTTAAAAATTAAACCTGGCGCTTTGTCATCTTGTGTCATCATTTTTATTTCTTAGCTTTCAGCTATTTAAGTGAACTCTAAAACTTTCATACTGACTGTTTACTGTCTGAGATTGTATCTCTCTAATCTCCTTCATAACCATCATTGACTTTTTTCCATGTTAATACTATCCCATAGTATCAGAGACAGGGAGAAAAGTAGCAAATAAAGGTACATGACTATCTTCCTATCTCTATAGAGAATGATAGCTATACATGCATCTGTCTCACTTAGAGAGATGTGACATATTCCCTGCAGCCAGGGCCGGCTTTAGGCAGTGCGGGGCCCAATTCGAACAGTTTTGATGGGCCCCCGGCAGGGATGACTACAAAAAAAAACCCTAAAAAAACACAGATAAAAAAACATGTGGGGCTTGTACTCACTGGACAGTGCTCCGAGTCTTCGGCGGCACTTCAGCGACGGGTCCTTCACTCCCTCCAGGTCCTCGGCGGCACTGAAGGACCCGCCGCCAAAGACCCAGAGCAAGTGAAGGACCCACAGCCGAAGACCCAGAGCGAGCGAAGAACCGGCCTCCAAATTGCCACCAAAGACCCAGAGTGCCGCCAGGTGAGTTAAAAATTAAAAAGGTGCCTCTAGCCAGGGAAGGGATTTTCACTGGGCCCGGGGCCCTCTTAGGCGCGGTTCCCAATTCGGGGGAATTGGTTGAATAGGCCTAAAGCCGGGCCTGCTGGCAGGGGTCACCACTGTCATGGCTTAAGTTGGAGTGAGTTGTGCTCTTGGTAGCAAAGGGCCAGATTCAGTCCCCATAGATGCCCATGGTGTCTGTATGTGGCATTGGTTGTACTCACCTGGCATTACAGGCTGTTTAGCCCGGTCCTGGCCATGCGTGGTGCATCTGCTCCTGGCCCTCTCTGGCACACAGCTCCATCACACACAAGGTCATGGCCAACCACAGACAATCTATCAGCTCCCATCAGGTGCTCAGACAGCTTTGTGTTCCTGCTGCTGGCTTAAGGAGGGCCTGGGGGGTCAATTAGCTGCGTTGGGACTCCGCCAATAGGCCTCAGGAGTGGAGCCTCAAACTAGGGCTAGACTTCATGGGTCCTAGGTAAGCACTTGTCAGCAGGCTTCCAGGTGGCGGGCTGGAGTGTGGTTGCTCCTGTGAACCCTGCAGACCCAGGTTGAAGACCCCTGGGTCATGACAGTGAGTGATCTCTCCCTGCTCAAACCGCCTGCCGGAAACAGTCACCAGGATCCTTGACACATCTTCTGAGAATAAAATAAGGGTGTCATGATGACAAATAGGTCTCTGTACCAGTGCTGGAATCCAGGGAGCAGGAAAGCTCCCAGCCAGGCTATGTAGCAGGCACACCCTCTTTGTTGCAAAATCCCCAAATGCCCAGAAGAGTGAACAGTTCTTACCTCCAGGAGATGCATGGGACCTTCCATCTGAGCCTCAGTGAGACCCATGTTGCTTGTTTTGATAAAATGAGATCATCCATCCCCACTGCTCCCTGAGCTGGGCTGGCTGCAGGATACATGTGTGTGAAAGGGAGGAGGGATAGCTCAGTGGTTTGAGCATTGGTCTACTAAACCCAGGGTTGTGAGTTCACTCCTTGAGGGGGCCATTTAGGGACCTGGGACAAAAATCTGTTTGGGGATTGGTCCTGCCTTGAGCAGGGGGTTGGACTAGATGACCTTCTGAGGTCCCTTCCAACCCTGATATTCTATGAGAGACTGGGACAGAGCCTGGAAGATCAGGGTCTAGGCACCCCAGGGGGAGAACAGAGGGTCTGAAACCAGGTCCAGGTGAGGTATAATGAGTTGTGTATGTGTGCTGGAAATAGGTTCTTAAACTGTGTTTTGGGGTCAGAATTGATAAACAAGTTTGGCTTAGATACAGGAACGTGGATACATCTATCTGGGTCAAGCTTTATAAGTCATGGGCAATGAAAGTATATTGATATTGAAGGTAAACAAAGCAACCAAGCTAGGAAGTGACCGCTTGGGGAGCATGCTGTGGGACAGAGTCTGCACCCCAGGAAGATTTCCTGGCTCTGCAAGCACAGACAATCGACTTTGGGTAACAGAAGGGGAGCAAAAGACATTTGTGTTCTCCATCACATAGGGAACAACACCCTTTGATTGTGGGAACATTGGGTCCCCTGGCCCGGATGGCTGGAGATGCTGGTAACTTGATGTTAGTCTGGAAACTCCTGAGGCAAAGATTGTGACTTGTTATCAGTTTTAGTCACTACAAAGCGTGTTTTGTTTGTAACAAAACTTGTCTCTTCCTCTTGCTTAGTATCACTTAAATCTCTGTTCTTTGTTACTACGCTTCCCAAAGCATCTCAGTGCTGTGTGTTCAAGTGAAGTCTGTCTCTCCAGCCTACCTAACAGGCTGAGGTTTGCCCTCTCCCTTTGGAGGTGGCCCCGACCCAGCGCTCCATCCAGAGCGGGGCTGAGCCGCGTGGTGTGAACCCGACCAAGCGCCCAGGCCAGAGTGCAAAATTGCCTCGTCAGTGCAAAATTGCCACAGATTGATCACCTCTAGGCAGAGCAACCTAGAGTGTGCTCCCTTTTGTTTGTTCACACAGAACATCACGGTGGTATTGTCAGTGAGTATGTGAACCACTGAGTGTCTGATACCTTCTGGGACCGTATGGCATGTATTGTGGATGTCCCAAAGCTCCAGCATATTGATATATAGCAAGGTCTTTGGCTCTGACCAGAGTCCTTGCACCTTCAGCGAGCCCAGGTGCATCCCGCCCCCCCAGCATGGAAGTGTTGGTAACAACTGACTTGGTTGGTGAAGGGAACTCCCAGACAAACAATCTGTGGGTAAATTCACCACTGCAAGGAGTCTAGGGCTAGTGAGGAAGATGACCAAGCACAACCCCCAAATGAAGGGTGGGGTGATAGACCATCTTGAGACACATTTGAAGGGAGCAGAGGTGTAGCCTCACAAACTTGACCACCTGCGTGCAAGCAGACATGTGGCCCAAGAGGCTCGGACACACCTGGTCTGTCGTGGAGGACTGGGATTGCAGACTGGAACAGAGATGTTGAATTGCCTGAAAGTGGCTGTTCAGTAGGAATGTTTTTGACCTCATGCAATCTAACAGGGCCTCAATGAACTTGATATTTTGAGTGTGAGCCAATGTTGACTTTCCAGTGTTCAAAATGAGGCCCAAGCAAGTGCAATGTGGTGCTGATGGGATGAGAACTTCCTCTCTGGATCTGCCCCTCAGTAACCAGTCGTCGAGGTACAGGAAGATGTGGCGTCCCTGTCTCCTGACATATGCAGTAACACGAACCATGCACTGGGTGAAGACTTGGGGAGAGAAAGAGAGGCCAAATGGCAGGACCTCAGAACATAGAAAATGGTTTGTTCTCTTACAACGAAGCAAAGGAACGTCCTGGGGTTCAGCAGAATCGCTACATCAAAGAAGGTATCCTGGAGGTCCAGAGCAGCGCACCAGTCGTTCTGAAATAACACAGGGAGGATAGTCGAAGAGAACCTCATATATCTGAGGCTGTGAAGGTCGAGGATGGGCCTCACCCCACCCTTGGATTTGGAGATCAGGAAATGCCTGGAGTAGAAGCTATGACCCAATGGAGTTCCAATGGAACTTCCTTTACTCCTCCCAGGGCCAGCAAGGAACTAAGCTGCTCAGTGAGCAGACTCGTATGAGAGGGGTCCCTGAAAAGGGACAGGGAGGGAAGGTGGGGAGATGAACTGGGTGGCATAATCCAATCTGACAGTGTCTAACACCCAATTGTTGGAAATAATCAAGCCCCAACTGCTGTAAAAGTGAGCCAGTCTGTCCCTAAATGGGCAAGGGGAGAAGGAGGGAGGAGCAACAACTGGAAAAGTGCACTGGACCAGGGAGTCAAAATGGGCACTTACATGACACTGGGTAATGGTGTGTAGGCTGATTGAACCCTGAGTGCTTTCTCTTGTGGGACCTATCCCTCTTCCTAGGGTATCCCTGTTGTCTCAGGGGAAAGGGCTGTGCAAAGGTACTGAGCAACATAGTGGTGCCTCTGCTGGCAGGGTGTACACCCCCAAGGACCTCAGGGTAGTCCTGGAGTCCTTGAAGGAGTGAAGCACATCACCAGTCTTGACCAAGAACAGGGTTCAGCCATCAAAAGGCAAGTCTCCAAAGGCTTGCTGGACATCAGGCACAATGCCGGAGTTTAGCAGCACCTCCGTATGGTGACTGCAGAAGCATCACCTTGGCCTAAGTGTCAGCAATGACAAGGGCAGACTGCAGGGACATCTTGGCCACCAAGTAACCTTCCTTGACAAAAGCCTTAATGTCATCCTGTGAGGCCTTGGGCAGTTGGTCAGCAAATTTGGACATAGATGTCTAATTAAGGAAGTCATATTTGGACAGCAAGGCATATTAATTAGCAATTTGCATCAGTAGGACTGAGGATGTGTAGATTTTCCTGCCCATAAGGTCCAATTGCTTAGAGTCTCTGTCCTGGGGGGTGGATTTGAATCTGCTCTGCCAGGTCCTGTCATTCACTGCCATCACTACTAGAGAATTTGAGGACAGGTGTGAATAAAAGCCCTTAAATCCCTGAACTGGAACAAAGTTCCTTGTGCTTAGCCACTGGTGGTGCTGAGGCTGGCGCTGGTGGTGCTGAGGCTGGTGTACTCCAAAGGACTTTGGCCAGTTTGAGGAGTGTGTCACTGATCAGAAGGGCAACTCTCTCAGGGGCAGATGGCTGTAAAATGTCCACCAATTTGTGGATGTTCTCATTCAGGAATTCTGACTGGATGCCGAAGGATGCAGCCACATGGCACAAAAGGTATTGATATGCCTTAAACTCCTCCGGTATTGAAGAGGAGGATGAACCCGGTAGTACAGCCTTGTCTGCAGACAAAGTAAAGGCCTTTGTTTGAGCCAAAGCTGAACAGTCAGGGCTGGCTCCAGGCACCAGCATTCCAAGCTGGTGCTTGGGGCGGCAATCTTCAAGGGGCGGCAGTCCCTGTTGTTTTGCCCCCAGCAGCACGCCGAATTGCCACCGCGGATGGCGGGGGCAGGCCGTGTGCCCTTAGGGCGGCACGTGAGTTTCCGCAGTGGCGGCAGTTCGGCAGCAGCTTCTATATTTAGCTGTCTACGGCGGCTTCAGCTAAACATAGAAGCTGCCGCCGAATTGCTGCCGTCGCGGAAACGCACCTGCCACCCTAAGGGCGCATGGACTGCCCCTGCTGCGGCAATTCGGTGCGCTGCTTGGGGCGGCGAAAACTATAGAGCCGGTCCTGTGAACAGTGTTCCAAGGATGAGGCACCTGGACAAGCGGGCTCTGCAGGGAGGAAGACAGCTGATGTCTGAGCCCATGGCTGATTTGTGGCCACTATTACAGATCTGGCAGGTGATTTCACCTTTGAACGAGATGAAGAGCAGGACCTCTATGAACAAGGGGCGTCCCACTAATTCCAAGGGGGTCACTGATATAGATAGGGAGTTGGTGGCCAGTATATAGATATAGATAGGGCCTGGTGGCTGGGCCAGGGACCTCTGTTCTTACCACAGGGCTTATACTAGTCTTGGGGACCTTAGTGGTCCTCGGTGTTTCTTGGGTGATGCAAAGTGGGAGGACGATGACCTTGATTCAGATGCAGAGGAGTCTTGGGTCTCTGCTGACAAGGATGAACTGAGACCAGAGGGAGCAAATAGATGATCCAATTTGTCCGTCACCCAGAATAAGGCAGAAAACAGTGCCTCAGATGGAGGCAGTACCATTGGTACCGAAAATACTAGTGCAAAGGCGGTGTCATCCTGACATGAATAGTGGCACTGGCATGCCCGATTGTATTGGTGCCGTGGGGGGGTGAGAGCTGCCAGGGAAGCATGCGTACTGATTCTGATACCAGCCCCACCCCAATTACTGGAAGGGGAGCACTGGGACACGGTGTGGACAGACATGAGGGTTCAGCATCTTACTCCATCAGAGTGGCCTGGAAAAGTCCTGAACCAACAATGAGGTTGGGACCGAAAGGCAGAGGAGGTCTGTAGCTGCCTGGTATGCCAATGCCGTGGATAGTCAATACCAGCAGCTCTCTCAGTGGCACTGGACTTCACAGATGCCCAGAGGCTGGAACCATAGTCAATGATGCAGGGTTTCTGACCTTCCCACGTGTTACCAGGGATGGATCAGCAATACCCACATTGTCCTGCCTGCCAGCACTAACTTTGTGCCTGTCCATGCTCTTCTTGGAGAGTCACCCCGAGACCTGGAGTGATGTCAATTGGTCTTATGTGATCTTTTCTTGGCACAGTCAATGCGGAAAGGCTCCTCTGCCTCTTCGGAGAAGCACCTGCTCCTGAGCGTGAGGCAGCCACACTCTCAGAGCCCAAGGATGATCGTCGGCCTGATGAAGGCCTTGGTACCAGATCAGACCACATGGCTTGTTCGAGCAGGTGCTGGTGAGGCAAAGGTCTTGGGCTACCTTAGTCCTTTTCTTGAACAATCTGCCGACCGAACACTCTTTGATCTTGCCAAGACATAGCAGGCACCGCATGTGGGGATCACTATTAGGGATCGCTCCCCCAGATGAGGGCAGAACCAGGGGACAAAACTACTAGAGCTAACCTAACACTAAATACTAACTGCATACAGTAAAAACTACGCTAAGACTGATTGTGAGTTTGTGAGGTTACAACCACACAGAATTCTGACTCCAGCCATGGGCAGTCAGAAGGAACTGGGGGCAGGGAAGGCAGCATCACCGCATACAGCCAGGGGAGGGGCCACACCTCTACGGGTACTGATAGGCAAATATCTCCAGCAGCGGTGCACTGGATAAGCACACACCTATGTGGAATATGTGTCTAGATCTAGTTGAAGAATCACATTTTCTGTCAACCAAACTAGCTGTGAAAATGAAATCTCACTGGAGACCCCATTCCTTCATTGCTAAATAACAACTGCCACCAGCACTGATCCCTGCCAATGAATTATGGGGGCTAGCTTACTGGGGTACTTCAGCTATTTTTGTTAACCGCAACCACAGCTTGTATGGTGTACAGGGGCTTAGCTATTTGTGTGAGCTTGTCTACGAAAGCTTATAATACACATTTCTAAAATCATTTAGAAAAAATGTGTGCTTTATCCTAGGTGGCTGTAAAACCACTGGTTAGATAAGAACTTGGTGCAATTTTACATTGCTTATACAACCCTTCTAATGGAGCATGGCCGTGGGGGGTCTGAGATCATCATCCAGTATTCTAGACTGCTGATCCATACAAAAGGAGTTATTTATTTCCTTTTCCTCTTTTAATGTTATTAAAGAATTTAAGCGCTTCAGAGAAAAGAACAGAGCAGCAAGATTTTAAAAATGTTAAATAGCATCTAGTAAATCGAAAGCAGTTCAGGAGAACCCAGAGGAAACTAGCAACTGTCATGTGTAATGGCACAAGCAATTTTATGCCCTGAAAAAGCATGGTGTTCCAGACATCCAGCCTCTAGAAGCAAAGCAAATAGATGCAGAGTGTATGTTTGTGATTGATCACTTGCTGCTGAATATTATAGGTAGGAATGCACAACAGTAATATCCTTGTGCCCCAAGGTTTATTTATGGTTAAGCAGAGAGCGGAAATCAATCTGTCATCCAGCAATCATCGTCATCTACTCCATGGGAAATTATTTATATTCACACAGAGCAAAACCGTGTTCAACAACGCTTTTATTTCGGAAACAATTACTACACTTGGACATAAGCTTGTCATAGTCTAGTTGAGACCACTAGGGCAGAGACTAAAAGCAAAATGTTTTGTTTAGTGCTGAAGTGGTGCTACAGGCTTCATGTTCAGAGGTTTTACTGCCACTATTTTAGACTTGACTTGAAGTGTTTTATATCAGATCCAATAGTGTAGATAGTGTCGTCAGACAAAAGCTACTGGATCTGCACCTACCAACAGCATCCTCCAGATTAAAAGTTTCTATGTTTACCTTTAAGAATGTTACTTATTTCACACTCTCAGTATTTAGACTTGCTCATCAGTTAGTAACATTTCCAGCTGCTCTGAAAGGCCTGCTGACTAAGTGTTTAAAGGAGAACAATGTAGACACTTCACAGTAGTTATAATTGTAAGCAGAGTCAGGATGAGCTCTACCCTGACATCTGGTGGTGAATTATGGCGAGTGTGGAAAAGAATTTCAGAGGCTGATCGTGTTTGCATAGGCACACCCACCCCGCAGCCCCTGGCAGCCTAAAATGGTTACTTTGACAGCTGTGGGATCCCCAATTTCTTTGTTATTGGGGCAGGAGGAATAAAGTGTTGTCACCCTGATTATGTGAATGAGGAACTATGAAACTGCTTTATGACAGAGGATCTCACCATCAATGAAGTAGCACTCGCTAGACAAGGGACATGGGTGCCAAAAGCCAGTGAATTGAGAAAGGGGGGGAAGGAGGAATAGGTATCTGGTAGTGTGGGTGCCTTGTGTGAGCCAGAAACACTAATTGTACCTCCCTCTCCTCTCTTGAATATCAGAGCTGATTTTTGATTTCCTTAAGAATCTAGTTACAGGTTACTGAACTGAACTTACTTTGGGCTAATGGTGCACCAGCACTGGGGCTCCCCTACTATGAGCTGAAATCACTAAAGAGCTAAAATTACCGAGCTGAGTGCTGTGTTAACTAGTGAGGGAGCCTGATGCTATATTGTGGAGCAGAGCAGCTGGCGGAGCAGAGCAGTTTGTGGGACAGTTGGAGTGCCCACAGAGCGAGTGGAGCCGAGCAGTCTGCGGGGATGGCTGGAGCGGATCACAGGATGCCTGGTGGAGCAGAGCAGCTGGCAGAGCTTGTGGGATGGTTGGAGCGGCCCACGGAGCGAGCGGAGCCGAGCAGTTTGCGGGGACGGTTGGACCGGATCACGGGACGGTTGATGGAGCAGAGCAGCTGGCGGAGTGGAGTGGAGCAGTTTATGGGGATGGCTGGAGGAGCAGAGTGGAGTGGCTGGTAGAGTGGAGCAGTTTGTGGTGAAGGCGGAAGCAGAACCCCACGGAGAGGCAGGGCAGTCGGCCCCGGACTACGTAAGATGCCCCTTTCTACCCAGGCTGGGGATGGGAAAAAACCCTGCAGATAGACTCTTGAACTCTGGGGCTGCACAGACCGGGACAGAGACTTTTGGGTTATGGGACTTTTGGGACTGTGGGTGATTTTGGGGTTGCTGGACTCTAGGGACATTTGGGGTATTGGACTTTGGAGTCTTGGGGTGATTTGGGGGTTGCTGGACTCAAGAGCCCAGGGAAAAGGACATGGCCCAATTTCCTGGGGTGAGTCTTTGCTCATGGTTTGGTCTATGAACTCTAGTTGAGGTGTTTTCCCAATTTAATGCTATGTTGTTTATCTCATATTATTAAACATTTTCTGCCTCACTGAGACTCTGTGCTTGCGAGAGGGGAAGTATTGCCTCTTCGAGGTGCCCAGGGGTGTGTGTAAGATTTTTCCAGGTCACTGGGTGGGAGCTCGAGCTGGTTTTGCATTACGTGGTAGGGAAGGGACCTCTATGTATTGAACCAGGCCCTTGCTGCTATCAATTCGGCCTGGCAGAAGGGTTACATAATCAAGGCACACCATAATTTTAATGGAAAGACCAGTATGAAAGTGGATCCTCCCATACTACTAAACTTTCCCTGTTATATAAGCAAGACTCTTCCATACAAAAACTAGAAGTGCCAAGGGAAAGGCATTTGGTTGCATCAAAGTGAAGAAGGGAACAGCCTGTACCGCTCGACTCCAAAATACAATTGTTTTAAAGGAGCTGGTAGAAACAAAGTGACTGGGTTCTGGTTGCTTTCCCTTTTCACTTGCTCGCTTTAGTCTTTCCCAGTATCTGGCCCCTCTTGATGTAATAGCCTTCTCATTTCCAGCTCCTACCATCTACAGTAACCTTCCTTTCTGTTTCATGACTCCATCTCTTTTCAAATCTCATCTGAAACCCTATTTTTCCCTCCCTCACCAATATCTTATACATACACTCATGCCTGTTTCTTATTTAACTTTGGAGCTGTATTATTTAATTCTGTCAAACATTTTGTATG
The DNA here is from genome assembly GCF_016161935.1 of Mauremys reevesii. NCBI lineage: Eukaryota > Metazoa > Chordata > Testudines > Geoemydidae > Mauremys > Mauremys reevesii. Next base: position 117,937,859 of record NC_052624.1, on the reverse strand, counting down.
AAAGATGCTTTAGAAAATAAAAGATTCAGTGTGTTGTTTTACAAACTGTTTCCTGAGCATCACAATAGCTACCTCTATCTTCATAGTGTATATTCTTCTAAATCAAGAAGGAATCTGAAAAATTAATCTTAATCCCAACTCAAGTAAAGAAACTAAATTGTAATATGCAGTGTAATCATAGCTATGTCAGTGCTCAGCTCTGTATGGCTCAAAAGCTTGTCTCTCTCACCAGCAGCAGTTGGTCCAATCCATCTTGTTTCTTTAATGTAAACACGCATTCATTTTGAAAATTCATGTGCCATTTTAAAATTTGCTGCAGAAATTTGTCTGAATTCAGAGCCCAGACTCCTGTTCAAAATCCTGTTTTGAAGTTTCCAGTGAATTTCTGAGCTGTATAAGTATTGCTTGAATGACAGTTTTCAGACATCATGCATGACTTCATTTAGTGCTTAAAATATTCTAAATCTTCCATAAACCTCGTAGAAATTCTAGCAGCATTTCATTCTGTGCTTGTTGCGTAGTCCTAACAGTCCTAATATAATGTATATACATACAGAGAGAGAGAGAGGGCTTTTTGCTGCCTTCTGACAGCATTACCTAGATGTCCTATGTTATCTAGTGATGACAGTTTCTAGATTCCTCCTATAAATGCAGTGCTCCACTGAGCCACTTTGACTTCAGGTACTAGAACCCTGCAAGAAACTGCAGGATATTTACAGCAGAGCTGGAGTAGTAGATGCAGCTCATTAACTCTAACCAAAACACAGAGGGATTGGAGTCTCTCAGGGAAGTAGAGGGAAATGGGACTGGGAAACAGAAGGCCTGTGGGGAAACCACTATGAACAGCCAGGCAGGGGGAGGACGCTTAGGCCAAAGTCTATGTTTTGTTGCTGTTACTAGCGTTACCAGCAAAACCAAACCTGAGAAAGGGTGTAAATTGGACACATGCTGTGTGGGTCAGAGCAGGGTGCAAGCCACATCTGCTTACTCTGTTAACATTTGTGCTTGGAAGGTATTTGCTTAACTTGTATACAAACTTTTCTTTTTCAAAAGTATTTTTTTAGGCTAATCACTGCAATCTCTTTGATCTTTTAATGAATGTTTACAGTGGGGCAGGGGTGCACTTTGTAAATAAAGATGAGTCTGATTGCCAAACTAATATTGAGGAAGACCCATCAATTAAAACTTTTGTGTGAACTTAGTAAATCAGTGCAGAAAGCACTTTGAAAATTGTAACCCAGTCCAGTCTTCACAATGACCCTGTGAGGTAGGTTTTATGCCAGTTTACTGGGTATAAGGTCATGGAAAATGAGGCACAGAGGTGAAATGACATGCCTAAAATCAGAGCGGAGGCTGTAGCAGAGCTAGAATTAGATCTCAGCCTATACAGCAGTGCTCCACAAACTTTGGAGGGTTGTGCCACCCCATCCCTGTCCATGCCCCCTCCCCCCACAAGCCGGGGCCAGGAACGGGGCTGCGTCTCAGGGGGAGGAAGGGAGCCGCAGACAGGGATAAGGGGACCAAGGCTGGGGCCACAGCTAGGGGAGTAGTTAAAGGTAAGGGGGCCGTGAGCTGGGCCAAGGCTGGGGGCGGGGCCGCAGCTGGGACATGGTGTGAGGGCCAGCAGTCAGGCTCCTGGCCGGATGCGGAGCCACACCAAGGCTGGGGATCAGGCCTGTGGCTGGTGGCAGGGCCAGAGCAGAGCTGGAGGTGGGGTGGGGGCTGAGTAGTGCCCCTGCTCCCCCCGAATTGGGCAAGCCCCATAGTTTGGGGACCTCTGCTATACAGACTTGCAGTCATGCATGTTATCAACTAGCTTCCTATTAATTATCATACACATTTCACACTGAGTTTCCACACTCAGTGTCACCACTAATGTCACCTGTCACCAACTTGATTCCCACCCACAAAAGGCTCAGAAATGCCAATTTTAATTAAGCTTTCATTTTACATTCCATTCACAGCTAATTAATGGTGAAAACTGCTTCTTACCAACTGAACTTTCAGATTGAGGAGCAGAACAAAAGAAATATCCTTTAATGATCTGCAAGTATTAAAATACCTGACAGTCAGTAAAAGTAAAACGCCAACTATGATGCCAAATGGTGGCAGGTCACCAAACATTGCAGGTATAGCTGTGGGTAGATGCGACGAGTAGCTATTTCATCGTACCTCAATTTCCACGGATACGCACACACACACACACCCTCCGCCTTTTATGTCTCTCACATCACAAATATTTCAGATTTCTCTGGCAGACCCATCTGAAAAATATTTGCTGTGTAAAGATCACAGAGCTGTACCAATTAGAACTGGATGACAGGGACACAGTAAAGAAGGAGGGGAAACAGTACAGGAGACTTAGGGCTAGAAATGCACAGGCAAGTCATTTTGCCAGACTGGAATGTGTTTCTGACGTGCGGCTTCATGTGACCCAAACCAGAGGGATATTTTCAAAAGATCTACCCTAAATGAAGGGCATGAGAGAAATACACCAAATTTGAGCAGATACAGCTAAATCACTAACTCAGACTGAGAGCTTGAAGCAAAGAGGAGGGCATGCTGGGCACTGTCCCCACTTTGTGCCTTCCAGTCCTACACTTCCTCGCCCAGGCCCCAGTCAGTGCTATGCTATTACTAACAGTTGGCTAACTCCTGCTCCTGCACTGGGCTGGCTAGCACAGCTGACTCCTTATCACCTGGCTTGCACAGAACCTCAGCTGCAGGGGAGAGCAGCACAGAGCCTGTGAAGGGAAGCGAATGAGTGCTGAACTGGCAGCTTAGCACAGTAGGTAGAGATGACGGTGATTTAATGTCACTTGCCTTTCTCCCACAGGCTGTCTGCTGTTGCCACCATCAAGACTCTCAGGCCCCTGAGGCGAAGGTCACAGCTGGGGGGAAGGGGAGGGAAGGAAAAGAGGGAGAATCTCTGCTGGCTGACCTTCATAATACCCCTGTGTTGCTGCTGAAATACACAGGGAAGGAAGAAGAAATGCTTCCTTGTCACCTCTTTTCTCCCTTTTCCCCCCAAACCTCAATCTTAATATTTCCAATTTCTTTGTACCAGTGTCTACACAATAATGCATCTAAACAATTCAGGTCACATCCATATAAAGCAGGCCTGCACAACTCGTAAAGTGGCAAGGGCCATATTACTCCAAAGAAAACAGCTGAAGGCTAACCCCCCACTTCGGCCCCACAGACCCCCCCCCCAGCGCCACCAAGCCCCCCTCCCCAAAAACACAATGCCATCCCCCCCAGCAACGCCTGCTCCGCGGAAACAAACCCTCCTTCCCCAGCGCTGCCCCACCGAAACAGTGGTATTGAACCTTGGTAATATGTTATAGCGAGCCCCTAAGGTAGTATAATTAAGGTAAAAGAAAAATGTCTTTTTGCTAGAAGTAGAATAAGATCTTCCCCCCACTTTGTAATCAATTGCCCTGTTGAATGAATGAGGTGTGACTGAGGAAGGCATGGAAGGCAATCACCTCCAGACAGCTGCAACCCTTGGAAAGGGGATGGGAGCCAGACCAGATCAGTAGAATAGGTCAGCCACTGACTCCTTGCTCGCCTCCTCAGCCCCCCACTCCCCTGGCTCGCCTTCTCACCCCCCGCCACTGCCCACCCGCCTGTTCAGCCCCCCTCCCTCACCCACCACTTGCCTACTCACCCTCCACGGGCCACACTGTGAGCCCACGTGAGCATGGGAAGATTGATAGATTCAAGATAATAAAGAAGCACAAGATATTGGGTTTGTTGCATAGGGATTGTAGCACCCCAAATTATAAAGGAAAAGACTGATTAGAGAGCATACGATATGTCTTTCTTTAGAATAATTTTATATCCCAGAACATCTATAAAATACAACCCCAAAGAAGGGCTAAGAATGGTTTTAAAAGAAATTATCAGGGCGTTTAGATGCTGGAAGTTACACTGAAAGCCAGAATATCAAGACTGTTTCTAAACATGACCACTGATTCAAAAGACTGAGTGTATTCTAGCCAGAAAAGAGGACTGAATGAGCATTTAAATTGCTCTGGGATCAAAGTTGGTTAATATTTTAATGTTCCTAACCTGATGCAGAGTGCATGAAAAGTATAAGCCTTGGAGGATCTTGGTTAATTTATGTACTGGAGTCACTACCATGAAGAAAAACTGCACTTCTGTCTTTCCAATGGGAGACGAAGTGCTGAATAGTCTGGCTAGTGCACTGCTGGTCACTAATATTACTGCCACTTTTTTTTTAAATAAAATTTGCTTTTTAACAATGTTTTGGGTCAGATTTATTTTATAACAATCAAAACAGCTCAGCCTCAGAAGGCGTTGTGCCTAAATCTGTAATCAGTTAAACTCATTCAACCCCATTGAAGCACTGAGGGTTGGGCAAGTGTAAATGAAGGCAGACTTTGGCATTATATCTATGAAAACAGTAGTGATGGTGTTGGAATAGTTGCATGCATTGTTAGAAATTGGATTAAGAGCACTTCCAATGTTTTATACACTTTAAATCTAACTCTTGCTCATGTAAAATTAATATCTTTGGAATAAATATAACTCAGGCAAATGTTTTGCTGTGAAAAGCAGCACTGAAAGTCTTGAATGCATAAAATAAGCCACAACAAGGAGAACGTTGTGAAGACCTTGACTGTATGACTAAAACAGTGTGATAGATTCTAGCTGCCCCAGCAGAAGGCAGGGGCAGATAGGGCTGGGGTGAGAAGAGGCCATCTGAAGCACTTCTCTGCTCCTTGTGCACATACATCAGGAGCAACCAAAATATCAGTTCTCCTACTCCATGAGCAAAGCTATCAGGGCAGGCTAGTGGCACCTCTACACAGGTCACGGGAGACAGGAGCTTGACCAAGAAAGCCCTTCCCTCACCCCACGGCACCAGTTGTTGGTTGAAGCCTGGCAGTGGGTGGAGAGCGTCTGTGTCCCTTGAAGATGGCGATGTGAAAGTATGTACCTTTCAGATCGAGGGCAGCATACCAGTCTCCCGAATCCAGGAAGGGGATGATGGAGACCAAGGTGACCATGTGGAACTTCAGCTTCGCTAAGAAGCGGTTCGGGTCTGTAGGTCCAAGATAGGTCGCAGACTGCCCTTGGCCTTTGGGATTAAAGAGTAGCGTGAATAGAACTCCTTGTTCCTGTACTCTGGAGGAACGACCGCCACCGCACCTAGCTGCAGTAACCCTTCTATCTCCTGCGTGAGCAGACTCTCATGAGAAGGGTCTCTGAAGAGGGATGGGGAGGAAGGTGGGAAGGAGTAGAAAGTAACTGAAGGGTGTAGCCCTGCACCACTGTACTGAGGCCCCATCGGTCCAATGTTATAGATGCCCATGCAGGGAGGAAAGGAGAAAGGCGGTTGGCAAGAATAGGGGAGGGAGGATCCTGGGAACAGTCCAGTAGGTTGCTCTTGGGCATACCCTCAAAATGAGAGCTTGCGTGCCTGCCTACTGTGGTTTGAGCTTGACTGAGAGGCCTGCTGGCTAGGACACATCTTGTAGCCTCTGGATTTCTTATGGGGAGGCTCCTGGTGAGGGTGGCTCCCCTGACCCTGAGGCTGCTGTGGCTTAATCATAGAATATCAGGGTTGGAAGGGACCTCAGAAGGTCATCTAGTCCAACCCCCTGCTCAAAGCAGGACCAATCCCCAGACAAATTTTTGCCCCAGATCCTTAAATGGCCCCCTCAAGGATTGAACTCATAATCCTGGGTTTAAGCAGGCCAATGTGCAAACCACTGAGTTATCGCTCCCCCCATTGCTATTTATCCACAGTGGAATAGCTTCACCAGGAGAGAGAGAGAGGGAGCCCCACATCAGACTGTCCCATAGCCCCGGGGTTACAGCCCTCTCTGAAGAGGTGGGAGACCCCTTTGCAAATCCTCTCTCACCCTCTAGCAGAAAGGGGAGTTGAATATGGGTCTCCCACATCTCAGACAAGTATTCTACCCCCTGGATTGGGGCACCACTACTATCTCCTCCTGCTGTTGTGTGTGGAGTGAGAAACGCGCCTCACTCATTCCTGCAGGAAATGACTTCAGCACCTGATTGAGCCACCTGATTCCAGGTGGTGGGTTCGCATTCGTGGACTGTGAACAGACACAGGCTTCTCTCTACAGCCTGGACTTAGATGTCCCTAGATCTTTGGGAGAGGGACAGGGCTTGGGATACACCCCATTTGTCAGAATCTCCCATTGACTATTTTAGGCAGCTCCCCACCTAGCAGACTGGCTTTTGTGGATTGTGTTCTATGGCGCCTCTCCTGCCTCACCCCATCCACTGCATAGTGAGCCTAGGTGCCTAACTTGGCTTTGTGGATCACAGGAATCCTGTTTTTTTCTAGGCACCACAATGCTGAGCATTGCAGTGCCTAAGTCCCTTTGTGGACCAAGGCCTCTGGCCTCCCTTTCCTCCACTGAGGCAATAAACGTACTTTTCACTACTGTTCTTTGATTGATCCCTGAATTTACAAGAAGATTGCTAGCACAGGCTAGAATAAGGCATAATGTTATCAGTACTAAGCAAGCACACTGCCATCACCTCAGCCTACTATTACACTATTAACCTCACTAGCAGAAAATGCTGATCATCCCAAACTGTGTGGTGATTTTGAGATGCTGACAAGTATCCATTACAGCCTAGACCAATAAGAAGCAAAATCATTTTAGTTGTGTCTTAAATTACAATAGACTGCAGTAGTCCAGGGGCAATGGGAAACTGCTCTATCTCATCACATATAGTCCTGGAAGGTTATTTTACATTCAGTTCAGGTGGTGTCACTGCTTCAAAAAAGGAAGATTTAACTTCTTTCAAATGGAAGAGTGATTTGTAAATGTCTTAAATAAGCAGTTCTATTTACTATGCAATCCAAATCCCAATTTAAACAAATGAAACGAATCACCTATTGTAATAAATACTGTTGATCTTTTCATAGGCATACTGTGGTGCGGAGGAACTGCAAATCCCACAGGCTTCCAGAGTGCACAGTACCTCACAGTTGTAAACCCTTCTTACAACACCTGCATGGTTATACCAGACTCCACAAGGTAAAACACAAACTCTAACAGGATTTCATAAAATGCAGAAAACCCCCACTCTTTAAAAGCTTTTTGGTAAAATAATTTGGATTTTACTCTTAATTTTTCTTGCTTTAGATGAAATGTAAAAATTATACTGTGATCTTCAACTTGTAGTTTTGGGGTGAGGGTGATGGAATGCAGAACATGATGCAGTCTGATTTGAAGACTGTTCTTCATTTTCTAAAGTCAGATTCAACCCACCCCAACAAATGGAGAGTGAACATTTTATTCCTGGCAGGTGCTAATCAGAAGCATTTTTTTAAGCAACCTCAGTCTAGAACAAATATTTTCCTTTGAATGACATGATAATTTTATTTTGTTTTTTCATTTATAGATCACAGATTCTGTGGTCCTTTGCTTATCCTTTTTCTTACACTGACATCTGGTGGTCCACACAGAAAGAAATAAAATGAGCAGTTTTTCAGTTCAATGATCACTGAAATATTATGCATTTAGAATTTCATCCCTGTGAAATAAAAATACATGGAATTATTCTTCTTTTAACATATTAACTCATGTGCAAGACTGACCTTTTACCATTGCACAGTTTCTTGTCTATAATCCAGAGAAACCTGTTTTAGGCCCCAATCTTGCACACACTTGTGCATGTGTTTAACTCTACCACCATGCACAGTCCCATGACTTCAGTGTGACTGCTCCAGGTAAAGCTAGAGACACAAAGTGAGTGAGCGAATATCTTTTATTGGACCAACTTCTGGTGGTGAGAGAGATGAGCTTTTGAGCTCACACAGAGCTCTTCCTCCGGTTTGGGAGACAAAGGGTGGGTCTACACTTAAAACGCTGCATCAGCGCAGCTGTGCCGCTGTAGCGCTTTAAGGAAGATGCTCTATGTCCAAGGGAGAGAGATTTCCAATTGGTAGAGTGAATCCACCTCCTCGAGAGGTTGTCTCTGTGTCAATGGGAGAAGTTCTCCTGCCAACATAGTGCTGTCTACCCTGGAGAGTAGTAACAACATCACTCAGGGGAGTGGATTTTTCAAAGTGTCACTGGTAAATACACTTGAAGGTTTGAAGAAATAACTACTAATGCTAAACAAACATATATTTCAGGGACCATTCAAGGTGAAGTAGCCTGTTAACACCCCTCCAGTCATAGGGAGGGAAGGAGGGGGAAATTAGCTGTGGGGGTGGAGGGGGTTGTTAGTGGGTTACAGATTGTTGTAATAAGCCATAAATCCAGTGTCTATTCAATGCATGATTTTTGGGTGTTAACAGATCACTTCACCTGAATGGTCTCTTGAAATATATGTTGACTACTTATGCTAAACAATCTGTTCAAACTTTGTATTTAGCTGTGACACTGAGTTAGCTCAGGTCTACACAACAGATTTACTTCGGTGTAACTACATCGTTCAGCATGTGAATAATCCACATCCCTGAGAGACGCAGTTACATCGACCTAAGTGTGGGTGTAGACAGCGCTGTGTCAGCAGGAGAGCTTCTCCCGTCAACATAGCTACTGCCGCTCACAGAGGTCAAGTTATTGAGCCGAGGGGAGAGCGCTCGCCCATCGGCTCAGAGCACCTTCACCAGACGCGCTACAGCGGCACAACTGTACCGGTGCAGCTGCGCTGATGTAAGTTGTACTGTAGACCTGGCCTTTGTTTCCCAGGCCTGAAGCAGAGCTCTGTATAAGCGCAGAAGTTCGTCTCTCTCACCAACAAAAGCTGGTCCAATAAGAGATACAACCTCACCCACCTGGTCTCTCTAATATCCTGAAATACTATATGCTGTATAATACACTTCAAAAATAGTGCCCAGTGGGAAAAGTATTTCCTGGCTGTTATTGAATGGATAGAGGAGTTGAAGTCCCAGGCATAACTATTATTTTAAAGCTGGAGGGGGCGTGGGGCAGGAGGCTGATGATGTCAGGCTGTCCCCCTCCCCCTGTACCCCATGTCCACAGAGCGGGGGAGGGGGGACGGACACAACAGGGCTCAGGACGGAGGGAGCTTGCTGGCAGCAGCTGCTGATTTAACTTGCTGATCTACTTAAAAGGCAGTGTACTTAAAGGGGTAATGCGCATCACACACACACACACACACACACACACACACAGAGAGAGAGAGAGAAAGTGGAGAGAATGGTGCGGTCCAGTGGGACAGTGTGGGTTCATCATCAGATTCAGTTTCCACAGGGAATGTTTGCAGCCACTGCCATGCATCTATTGTGTCTCCTCCCTCCATTTGTGCTGCCTTGTAGCATAGGCACCAACTCCATGGGTGCTCCAGGGAAAAATTAGTGGGTGCTCTGCACACACCGGCAGCCAAGCTCCCCCTCCCCAACTTCTCCCCCCCCCCGCGAGCGTGCCGCATCCCCGCTCCTCTGCCTACCTCCCAGCGCTTCCTGCCTGGCCGCCACCAAACAGCTGTTTGGCAGCATTAGCACACTCTGGGAGGGAGGGGGAGGAGCGGAAATACGGCATGCTCAGGAGAGGAAGCGGGGAAGAGGCAGGGCCAGGGCGGGGATTTGGGGAAGAAGTTGGAATATTGGCAGGGAGGGGGTGGAGACTGTGAGGAAGGGGTTGGAATAGGGGCAGGGAAGGGGTGGAGTGGGGGTGGGGCTGGGGCAGGGGGAGGTCGGGCACCCATGGGAAGGTGGGGAAGACGGTGCCTATGCCTTGTAACGTGTGAGCTACATTAACAACGTGTTAATCCAGGGGTCTCAAACTCCCGGCCCGCGGGCCATCTGTGGCCTGAGAACCTCCCCAATGTGGCCTGCGGGGCTCCAGCAATTTTGTGGCCGGGTCTCTCCCTTGGCGTGGCCCCCGGGCAATTTTCAATGGTTTCTGCCTGCTCGCTCCATGTGTCTGCTGGCCCCTCCCTGCGGTCCTGGGACAGGGCAGGGCTGTGCCTCTGTGTGCTGCCCCCACCCTGAGCGCCCCTGCGGCCAATGAGAAGCTGCAGGTGCAGTGCCTTGGGGCAGCAGCGCGCAGAGGCCCCTGGCCTGCCCCACCTTGGAGCTCCAGGTAAGTGGGCCCTCCAACTCCCTCCCAGAGCCTGCACCCCACACCTCCCAGCCCCAAACTCCCTCCCAGAGCCTGCACCCGCTTCCCATCCACCCCCTCCCACAGCTTGCAACCCCACCCACTGTCCCAGCCCAGAGCCTGCACCTAGCACCCAAACTTCATCCCAGGGCCTTAGGCAGATTGGGGGATGGGTTCTGGGCAGCATGAGTGACATTATTGGCCTGCTGGGAGGATTTGAGGGCTGGCACTGGTCCTAAGGTAAATTGAGTTTGAGATCCCGGTGTTAACCCTTGAGGGCTCAGCCGAGTGCTCGTTCATCATTTAACTATAAGGCATTCCCTGGGAAATATCCCATCCTCTGACTTCACCACCTCAACCAAGCTTCACAATAATCACTGCTGTGTACAGTATTAAATTGTTTGTTTAAAACGTGTGTGTGTTTCCCTGGAACCTAACCCCCACTATTTACACTAATTCTTATGGGGAAATTGGATTCGCTTAACATCGTTTTGCTTAAAGTAGCATTTTTCAGGAACAGAACTACAACGATAAATGGGTAGTTACTGTAATAAGTTTGAAATGTTTTGATACTTCATTTGAAGCCCAAACACAAACAGTTCCTTCCCTCTCAACTGGATGATGGATAAGCAGAGAAATCGGTACTTCTATCTCCATGCAGAGTGGAGAAACATCATCTCCTTGCCATCATTTCTATATAAAGTGGAAACCCCCATCTATTTCACACACTCCAAAATATTTACTAGCTGGAACACCCAATGTATTTGAAACTTCCTAATACTGCTGGATAAGATAATAATTCACACTTCAAGACATACAAGGTGCTATTATTCAAGATACTTTAATAAATTAGATCAATACACTGGTCAGACATTCCTGTTTTCACAACAGAAAATGGAGTTTAAAAATTAAATGGTTAAACAAACTAAAATACAGATTCATTTGGCTCAGCTGGGTCTGCTGCCTTATCTAAAGAGCACACCTGTTAACATTTAGTATCTTTACACAGTGATCTGCTCCACAACTTGCAAGCTGCAACCATTCACTGTTGTCTTGGTCATTATGTCCAGTTCTGCCCACCCGATTTCTCCAGCATAGCCGTTTGACAGCAAGAGTGTGACTTTGGCTGCAATGAAGACGGAAGACATTGAAAAAAAGAATGCATACACCAACTTCAAAATGTCAAACTCAGCTGGACTTCTGAGTTTAAATATCATCATTTATCTAATTAGTGCACTCCCTTTCAGTGCTACCAGCTGAGAAAAATTGACTTGTCATGACCTGAAGGTATTAAACACTCCAGAATTTCTAGGGTTATTAACAACACTAATGACATTTTATCCTCTCACTTGTCAATAATTAAAACTGCTATCAATTTCAAGTTTCACATTAGTTTCAGGTTAAGCATCTCACTTGCTCAGAAATGACACTGCTGACTAAATGCTAGAACATTGTTTGATGCATCTTTCAAACTGACTAAGTATACATAAGCCAAAGTCACAATGTTCATCTGCAGATCCAAATGTGAATCCCAATTTCCTCAATGTATGGTGGTGGTGGAGGGTGATTCTAATGCACGGCTCTGACTGGAGTTCATCTATAATTTCTAGTTACAAATTCAGAGAAACACTGTAGCTTCCCTTCCTGTAGTGTACTCTAAAATACTGCTGTCATTTACCGAAGATATCAGTCTAAGGTTTCTGACTGATGATCATGTCCAGGCCCCCAAGATAAAGAGTTGAGTATAATTCCAGTATATTGAGTAATTTTTTCTTACTTCTTAAAACAGGATGCAATGCATAAGCTAGTGCTTAGGAACATAATGACTTAGAGCTGGAGGATGTTTTCATTACCACTTTTGTGGTTTCAAAATTTTCCATTCCATATTGGAATGAAAACCAAACCTTTTGAAACATTTTCACACAAAACTGATGTGTCTGTGAGTATCTCTCTCTCTCTAGCCAGGTGGTCAGGATATCAGTTTGGGCTGTGGAAGACCTAGGTTCAAGTCCCTGCTCTGCCAGATTCACAGTAGTTTTTCATCCCAAATCACTCCAAATCAGGCAGAGCAGGGTGCTTTAACCTGGGTCTCTGACATCCCAGGCCAATCCTCTACCCACCCAATTACAGGATCTCTCTGAACAAAAGTTTTGTGGAAACGGATCTCTCTGTGAAACGTTTTGGTTCAATGAAATGTTCCTGACCAGCTTTATAATGATTGTTGTATGTGCCCACTAAGTCATTACAGTACCAGTATGTATGTTCTAATGTGCTAATCCTTTTGGGTTGGCTTTCTGTATGGAAGGTGCCATATAAAACTGCTTGTTCTATCTACAATGTTTCCTGACAACAGTGATGATTGGGATGTTGAATTTAAACTAAAAAGTTAATTGGGCCAAATTAAATGAACTGAAGAATTGGTGTTAAAGTATGACTATGACTTGGGAACAACTATTAGAAAGTCATACCCTGTCTGGGGCCTTTCTGGAACGGCTATAGCCCTGCACCAACTCCCAATGAATACAGAGCTAGGAATCACCACGCCTTCTCTCACTTCCTACTCCTCTCCACATTTTAAGAGTGATTTTTTAAAAAAACATTTTTAAAAGCTTCAATCCTATTTTACCCTTAGAGGTGACATCAAAGGATTTTTTAAAAACTGGGTTTATGCCCTTTTTTGCCTTTCTCTGATATCTAATGGCAGCCTGAAATATTTTTGTCTTTAAAAAGCTTCCTTGGAGACATCAGGAATGCTGATGCTGGTCTTTCCCAGGTTTTGCTGGAGGATTTCTTGTGGTTACAGGGGTTGCATATTGTCTTTTTCTGAAAAAACTTCCAGAGCTTTTCATACACCATAAAAACAGCAAAAAAAAAAAAAAAAAGTGTATCTGAATAAATTTAATTCAGAATTCCAATACTGTCCAGATCTCAAAAGAAAGTTCTTTCCTTGCATATGACTTGTGTGATAAACTCAGGACAGACAGCTGCGGGGTGGGGGGAAAACAGTCCCAGAGGATTAAAAAGCCTTCCTCACTATCAACTGAGGAGGAGTAACTACAGGTCAATCAGGTTCAGCTGAGAAGGGGTTACCAGAGAATCAATTAGAATCATCTGAGAGGGAGCTAGCTGAGGTCAATTAGGATCAGCTGATTCCAACTAAGGGCTGCCTGAGACCTTTTTAAACCCTCCCCTGTTGGGAGAAGAGGGGGGAGGAGAGAGAGAAGGAGTCAAGCTGCCAATAGGCTAGGAGCAGCAAGACAGCGAGCCTCACCAGGAGGGGAGGCTGCATTACCTCCCATAAGGGAAGAAAAACAAGCCCAAAAGACTGGCTGAGAGAAGGAACGGACTGCCCCGCCCCATGCACCCTAGAAGGACTGTTTTACTCAAGCCCATCTCACCAAGGCTAAAAACAGCTGAGGCTGGTGAGACCGAGAAGGTACCTTGCCACACTTGTGAGACAGGATAGGTCTGGAAAACTGCTCATGAGCCCCTTCACCCAAAAAAGATACCTGTTGTCAGTCTCGACACATTTGGTCCAATCAGTCAACACTGGTCTCTGTTCACTCTGCTTCCATGTGTACAAGTTAATCTTCCCACACTCTAATCCTACTGCAATGATGTAGCTATTGAGAAGGAACAATTATGTTATTTCTAAAAAGCTTGAATCAACAATTTTCAAAAAAGATGATCACTACCCAAATCATACACATTTTATGTTGAAACCTGCTCTTCAAATCAATATTTTATCATCATCAAAAGAACATGTAAATGAAAACAAAAATATAATGTTAAAAGAGAGCAAGCAACAGACCTAGAAAAGGCTTGTACTGACTAAAGTGGAAAACAAATATCAATTTCAGGTAAAAAGAAAAAAAAACCAACAAATGAATTACAGAATGCAGAGGTAACAATACCTTTCATCAGGAGCAAGCACATGGCTGATACTGACTGCAGTGACAGAATCCCCAACATCCAGTATCGAAGAACAAGGCTCGATTGCACCTAGCCCACTGCTTTCAGTAGCTCCAGCTGAGCCACAGTCACCCCAGATAATGACCTATTAGAAATAAGAGAATCAATTGTTCACTTTTATCTTTTATGTACCTGTGCTTAGGAACTAAGGACACATCAGGAATAGCGGTAATTTTGTATTGTGGTGTGGAGGTAGATAGAGCAAAACTCTTTTCCCCCCCTGAAATAAACAACAGCTTCTATTTATAGGAATTTAAATCTTTCTTAAAAACAGAGGTTAGAGTGGTATTATTAAAGATGTTGGCACCAATATTTGGTAAATATAAGTCTACTTGTAAGTGCGGAATGAATCAAGTTACAGAAACCTTGATTAAAAAACACATGCACAAAATGACATACAGCATGTTCTCCTTTTGTTGCTATACACAATAAAAAAAAGCAAATCACTGGCCATAATCTTGCACATGCTTATGTACGTGCTTAGCTTTATGCACCCAAGTAGCCTCAATGACGTCCATGTCACTATTCATACATATGATACAGTTGCTAAATCCAAATACGTTTATTCAAATCAATGCTTACCTTATGCTGTTCTTTTTGTTAGTTCCTTTTGTATTACACCTGAACCTCGATATAACGCTGTCTTCGGGAGCCAAAAAAATCTTACCGCGTTATAGGTGAAACTGTGTTATATTGAACTTGATTTGATCTGCTGGAGCGCGCAGCCCCACCCCCCTGGAGTGCTGCTTTACCGCGTTATATCCGAATTCGTGTTATATCGGGTGGCATTATATCGGGGTAGAGGTATAGTTACCTTTTTGTCCCGACTTCCGGTAATGAAATATTTGCTGTCTGGGGTCCAATCACAAGACCAAATTATCCGGCTATGCACAGCTGTGTTTTTGTCTGTGTACGCAAAGAGGCTGAAAACAGGTTCTGGAATAAAACAAGTAAACAGAAGAAAAATCCTTGTGATTATCTTTTGTAAAAAAAATACCTGCTCTTATTTTGCTTTGAAAGCAGTAAAGGGAAGGGGGGGACGGGGACCAAGGCTACAGAAATAATCCTGTACAATCCCACCCTCATCTCCAAGTGACTTTAGCGGGAGCTGGGATAGTCAGCACTTTGTAGGAAGGATCAAGCCATATTCCTTTCATATTTATTATATATGAACAACGACCAATATAAATATAACTAGTCAGCCTAATTACAATATAATACTGTTAGCTATAACACCAGATGATAGCAAAAACAATTTTATCTTCTGCATGCATTTCTCTCACTCTGAAAATGTATCCATGTCTATAAGAATACTCTTTCATATTCTACTTGGCCTAATTCTATGACATTCTGTTTATTTTTGATAGTATCTTAATAAGTACATTTTAGTGACTTTGAAAAGTATTACCAATGTAACTTTCACTGTATTATCATGTGTGCAAAAGTCACTGACCCAATAACAGTTCTTCATTCTTTACTACAAAAAACTCCAGTGATATTGCAAATTTCTAGAATCATGCAGTCTTGGATAACAATTTTTTGTTTTAAGTTTAACTTTCTCGTTTACTGCAATGGAAAAAGCAGTAATATTAAATTGTAATAGGCCTTTAAATTTCTTGGGATGGCAGTAAATGTAGTTCTACTTTAAATTGATTTGGTGATGTGTACTTTGTTGACAGATGGGTTCTGGATTTGTACATGAAAAGAGAATCTCTTCCGTCCACCTCCCACAGAGTACTCCTGATCCTTAACTTGGAACAGAGTGTGCTATTTGGAGTTTAAACTAAATGTGCCAATCTTATTCCTACTGCTTTATTAAAGTAACACAAACATAAACAAAAGAAGTTTCTCCAGTGAGAGGAGTACTGTAAACAAGCTAGCAAGATTAGCGCTAGATTGGACTGGCATACTTAAACATCAGTAACACATCCTTTCAGAAGTTAATGAGCAAAAAATCTTGAGAAAGTGGGAAGTACAGCAGAATTTCTTCTCATTCATATCTTAGACCTCATCTACAAAGTAAAACACCAAAACATTTTTTCCTTCCTTTCACACAAAACCTTAAAATAGATGCTGAAACTTAACTGAAAACAACATTCAAAGTTGACTGCTTTTCTGACTGAAATCAGTGGAAAAGACTCGATTTCTGTTAACAAAGCTTCCTGCCTGTTTCACAGGAAAATGGCAGTCTCTGTGGAATAAGCTCAGAGCCTTCCACAGCCACAAAACGTTGACATTTGTACTTATTTCTTTAATTTATTTTCAATTTGCATTTACATTTTTGTTCTCCCCCCAAATCTCTCTGCAATGTTTAAAAAAATCCTAACCCCACCCCCTCCCAAAAACAAAACAAAAAACAACCAGTCCACCAACCACTGGAGTTTCCTTTTAGCAGATTATTTATAGGAGATATCATCAAACATCAAAATCTGGGGATATTTAACTTATAAAGAAGAATCAACACAGCCAATTTTCATATCTGACAAAACCAAAGGAAATTTAAGTTTTAATAATCTAATGTACTATCAGGTAAGAAAGTTTGTTTTTAAATGTGATTTTTAACCTAATAGTGTTGCTTTAGGCCTTGTCTACACTATATAGTTTAGTCGACAAAAGTCAACTTTTGTCTACAAAACAGTGGAGATACACACACTAAAATGCTCCTCCCACCGATGTAACTCCCCTGCTACACCAACATAATAAAACCACCATGACAAGCACTAGAGCTTTTTGAGACCCAGTTAGAGTGACGCAGCATCAGTATAGACAATGTGCATGCTTATGTTGCCCTAATTGGCCTCCAGGAGGTGTCTCCCAATGCCCGTCATGACCGCTGGTCAGCAGTTTGAACTCCGCTGCCCTGAAGGTACACAGGTATTTAAAGGCCCAGGACATTTTAAATTCCTCTTCCCATTTGTTTGGCATGCACAGTTCACACAGCATCTTCCCAGCTGACCATGCCAGCCTTCCACAGCTACGCTTTCCTGCATGAACCACACCAGAGCTGTTGGATCTACTGAGTTTATGGGGAGAGGAGGTTGTGCAGTCGCAGCTTTGCTCCAGCAACAGGAACTTTGACAAGCTGTAAGTAATGGCTGCTATGACTCAGCAAGGTATAAAAGAACATGTGAGCAGGCTACATGACTCTGGACTCCATCGTGGGATCTCAATGTTTTTCAACAAACTGAGTTTGGGAACAAAGGGTTCCCGCCATATGCTAAAGCTATAATAACGCAGGGAGTGACATCATCTGGTGTTCTTCACTCCCCACACAAGAGGACTCCTGGAAACACCTGAGGAACAAAGACTGAACTGGAGGAAATGCTGGACCCAGGATAAAGGGATTTCTAGCCTGTATCTGAAAAACCTGGGGATTCCAAGCTATAAAGCAGGTGCAGCTTGTACCTTGAGAATCTGCAGCCTGCTTGTACCATCAATCAGGGTGACAGATTGTTAAATCAAATCCTATCTTTCTAGTATGTTAAGCTTAGTTTGCGTTTTTGTTTATTTACTAGGTAATCTGCTTTGATCTGTTTATCATCACTTAAAAGCTATCTTTTGTAGTTAATACATTTTTTTGCTTTATTTAAACCAGTGAGTTTGAAGAAGTGCTTGGAAATCTTAGCACAAGGGGCAAAGGCTGTTGCATTTCCTTTTCACATTGAGAGGGAGGCGAACTGGATAATAAATTCATACTGTTCGGGGTTTTAACTAGGGCAGGACGGTATAGCTCTGGTGTCCTAGACTGGGAAGCTGGAGGTTATTTTGGCTGTAGCCTCTCTATTGTTGGTTCATGCAGTGACTGGTCAGACAGCCTGCATGTAACTGCAGCTGGGTGTGTCCCTGCCAATGCGAATGCAGGTGGAGGTGTAGGACCGGGAGCGGGTCTGCAACTCATCACAGCAGCACAGTGTGAGAGGGAGCCCAGGCTGGTGGGTCAGAAGGCTCAGTGGTATCCTATTTCTAGGTGGCACCCTGTGGGGAACCCATCACACCACCCTTTATCAATTCTTGCCCATTCTCCTCCCCTGCAAACTCATCATATTTGGGACTCATGCCGATCTGCGTGCTAGCCAAGGGACAGTGAAAAAGAGGTGTGTGCAACTTTTATGATTCATAGCTGTAAGCACACACACACACAATACTCTCTCTGTTCACTGTTTCTCTGGCTTCTGCAGATGTGCCCTTGCGGACCCATTCCTCTACACCAGCAGAGCACCTCCATCAGATAAGGTGGAGGACCAGGAGGAGTAAAGAGATGCAGCACATGGCAAAACAAGAGCAAGGAGGGAGTCAATTAATGAAAGACTGAGGCTGGATAGCTGGAAAGGACACAGGGGCAGAAGTGGATGATAAAGCTCCTGGAGGGCCTGACAGAGATGATGAAGTCCCTCATTACCATGCACTATGAGCAGGTCTGTGCACAATTTCCCCTGTAACCACTACAGAACTTCGGTCCATGCCCTCCCTAAACTCCCCTACCACATTCCTCATGTGTTCTCGGTCCCTCGCAATACCCTGTGCACTTAATGCCTAAGGACTTGTTTCCCAATGAAAGCTGGAGTTACACACAGCTGTGAGAGTCCTAACCTTGAGACTACTGTTTCTCATTGCATTTGTCCCATGTTTGACCAAAAATTTGTGTTTTGTCCTATTATTAAACTTGAATTTTTGAAATGACTCTTTATTTGTGACACACACACACATCAGTCAGTGCTAACATTGAAACACAGTGGCTACAGGTGGGAATATTTGCTTAGTACAATTAATGCTCAGGAAGCAAGCATACAGGGGCAATTCAAGGGGACAAGTAAACATTGCCTGGCCGAATGCATTACATCAGGGATAGGCAACCTATGGCACGGGTGCCGAAGGCGGCACGCGAGCTGATTTTCAGTGGCACTCACACTGCCTGCGTCCTGGCCACCAGTCCAGGGGGCTCTGCATTTTAATTTAATTTTAAATGAAGCTTCTTAAACATTTTAAAAAGCTTATTTACTTTACATACAACAATAGTTTAGTTATATATTATAGATTTATAGAAAGAGCCCTTCTAAAAATGTTAAAATGTATTACCGGCACGCGAAACCTTAAATTAGAGTGAATAAATGAAGACTCGGCACACCAGTTCTGAAAGGTTGCCGACCCGTGCATTACATAAAGACACATTACTGGGGCTCATTGTTAAAATGCTCCTTTAAAGCCTCCCTGATTCAAACAGCCTTCCACTGAAACTCCTCTAATTGCCCTTGTTTCTGGCTGTTCAAAATCAGGAGCCAGACGATCAGCCCCAGTTGTCCACCCTGGGAAACTTTTCACCCTTCGCGTCACAAATATGCAGAGTACAGCAGGCCACAATGACCATTGGAATATTTTTCTCACTGAGGCCTAACCGGCCAGCATCCTTTTAATCGACCAAAGGCACATTCAACAATCATTCGATGCCTGCTGAGCCTGTTGTTGAAGCGCTCCTTGCTGCTCATGAGCCACAGGAGCAAGGGGTAAGGTGGGGTTTCCAAGGATCACTATGGGCATTTCCACATTCCTCATTGGAATCTTCTGGTCTGGAAAGAAAATCCCAGCGTGCAGCTTTCTATACAGTCCAGTGTTCTGAAAGATGCGTGCATGATGCACCTTCCCTGACCATGCTGCATTGATGTCAGTGAAACTGCCCTGGTGAGTCACTAGCGCCTGCAAGACCATGGAGAAGTAGCCCTTTCGGTTGGTAGACTCTGTTGCAAGATGGTCAGGGGGCCAAAATTCAGATGTGTTCCATCTATCGCCCCACTGCAGTTAGGGAATCCCATTGCCTCAAAGCCATCAATTATTTCCTGCACATTACCGAGAGTTATAGTCCTTCATAGCATTAATGACTCTGCACACTTGCATCACTGCCACCCCCACGGTGGACTTTCCCATTCAAAACTGATTTGCAATTGACCAGTAGCAAATGGAGCTGCCATCTTCCACACAGTGACTGCCACTTGCTTTTCCACAGTGAGGGCAGCTCTCATTCTGGTGTCCTTGCACCGCAGTGCTGGGGCGAGCTCCACACACTGTTTCAGGACGGTGGATTTGTGCACCTGAAAGTTCTGCAGCCACTGCTCGTCATCCCATACATGCATCACGATGTGATCCCACCATTCAGAGCTTGTTTCCTGAGCCCAGTACCAATGGTCTACCATGGCAGCAGCAATCTTGGATTATTTGTTTCCATGGTAGCCAGCAGGGCATGCATCACCGATTCACACTCTGTTTTGCAGCTCATGAAATAACTGCAGCACCAGCTGCATTGTGTTCATAACGCTCATCACCAGACTGGTCAGTAGCTCAAGAGTCATGTCAGGCAGAGATGGCAGGTGCACGGTTTACAAGGACTGTTGAAAAATGGCTTGAAACGAAGTAGGAAGCCCATGGAATGATGGGACGGAAAGAACTGCATCATGGGACAGCGAACACGTCCCCGAGATGCACCGTGATCCATTCCCAGCGGCACAGGGTGACAGAGGATGGCGAGTTGCACAGTGGGATAGCTACCCACAATGCAAAACACTGCCTATCTATGGAAGAGCAACAACTGGGGACATGCTCTTCAGACACAAGCGACTTATGATCGTCGACATAACTTAAGTCGACTTAACTCTGTAGTGGAGACACGGACTTAGTTTTTAAACATAGGGCTCAGTACTGTCCCTTGAAATGCACTGTATATTTCATTTACTTGTAGCACACTTATTAAAATTTGTAAATACAAAGTATAATTATGCTACCAAATTTGTCTCACGGAAGTTATAGATGTAGAAAACCCCTATGTAGAGTCCTGCGCAGATACAAAATTTATATCTGCGGATATAAAGTGGATATCCGTGGAGCTGCAGGGCTCTACCAGGAACCGCATCAGTGAAAGCAGCAGCATGTCGGGCCATCACTCTGCGTCTCCTGTCCAGGAGCATGAGCTGCTTGCACATGCTTGCACCAGGGACAGCTGCCTGTAAGCCTAGTGCCTATCCCAGTGGGTAGGACTGGGGGCGATATAACCACACTGGAGGAGCTGCCCAAGCTGGGTGCTGGCTCCTGTAAGCGGCGGCCCGACATGCTGCTGCTTTTGCCGCTGTGGTTCCTGATAGAGCCCTGCAGCTCTGCGGATATCCACTTTATATCCGTGGATATCCGCATCCGCAGATATAAATTTTGTATCCGCGTAGGAGTCTAACCCTAGGTCATCCAATCCATAAACCTGCAATGCAGCATATTTTTTAGTGCTTTTTAAAACTAAACTGGACAACATGTTATGTTCTGGGATGGACCTCTCAGATAAGAAACAACAATCACCCAGTCATAATGGACTTGATTTTCCAAGGCTGAAAGTCAAGAGAATCTCTTCTTATCAAATTCTCCTCTAACAAAGGAGTTGATCAACGTTACCAATATCTCCCAGGCGGGTCTACCAGACACATACCTGATCAGGGCCTGACTCTATGAAAATACTGTGGAGCTCAGTAACATTACACACCAACAACCAGCAATTATGTTCCAATCAACAGCTGGTATAACTACAACAGCTTTCAGCATATGTATATGATGTCTGAGTAAAACACACTCCACTAGGAGTTGGATCTTGCAGGATTTTCCAAGGCTGAAAGTCACATGAATCTCTTCTTATCAAACTCTCCTCTGACAGAGCCATGTTTGTAAAGTCAGTGTACCCTATAGAGCAGTGGCTCTCTACCTTTCAAGACTACTGTACCTCTTTCAGGAGTCTGATTTGTCTTGCGTACCCCTAAGTTTCACCTCACTTAAAACCAGAATAAAAATACAGAAGTGTCACAGCACAGTATTACTGACAAACAGCTCACTCCCTCACCCTTACCATATCATTGTAAACTAAATCAATGGGAACATAAATATCGTACTGACATTTCAGTGTACAGAAGACAGCAGTATAAACAAGTCATTGTCTATATGAAATTTTAGTTTGTACTGTCTTCACTGGTGATTTCTATGTAGCCTGTTGTAAAACTAGGCAAATATCTAGATGAGCTGAAATACTCCCGGAAAACCTCTGCATATGCCCAAGGGAACATGTACCCCTGGTTGAGAACCACTGCTGTAGAGTGCATAGAAAGCACCAGAGAGGTGGGAAGTGGCTAATCTTATCAAGAAATACCCAACAGGTATACAGCCCTACTACACAAGGCCAACAGACTCTGAGCTGGACATCAGTCTAACAGTGTCCTTTAGCCTGCACAGGAGCGACAGACCACACCAAACAAATAATTTACTTAATGGATTATAGTTTTACAGTTCAGACCACACATCACAAGTTTCCCGTAACCAGTATTTTTATAGCTCTGATTTAGTGAAACCAAATCAAATTACTTGACAAAACCCAGAGACAGCACATCATATATACATATATTTTTATTTCAATACATGTATTTATTTTATTAATATGTTTATGCCCGGCTTTCTACATTTTAATCTACTTTGTGGCTGGTCCATACGACAATAAATGTACAGTATTTAAAAAGAACCATGTGAACAATTCTCTCTTTCCTAAAGACTGAAAAAATAAAAGTATAACACGATGTCACAGTGAGATATAACCGAATCTTACTAACTTATTGTTAAAATTGTTTTAAAAGCTAAACTTATTTACTAGTTACAATACCTCTTTTTGAATAGACACACCAATGCCATGTAGCTTACCTGATTGCAATGGTTTTTTATCTTGATTTTTCCACAGTGACCAATTCCTATCTCTGGAAACTGCTAATAAGAATTTGTCATCAGGAGAAAATGCCATTTGAGTAACGGTCAGATTGTGAAAAGACAAGCTTTGCAGCTGCTTCCAAGAAGTGGTGCTCCACAAAATAATTGCTGCGTGTTCTTTTTTGGAAGCCTGTAAGGACAGGGACAAAACCACTGAAAATGAAGGAAAGGAAACAAAAAACAAAATGACACCACCTTAAAATATTAGCATGATTTTTTAAATGCTTGCAACTGAGTTAGATTGAATTTTCCTCTAGGAAGTTCCAAGTTTTATTTTCACTCAGATGTTACTATGATAGTAAGGATGTCTCCTGCTTAAACGTTCTACTAAACTCTGGAAGCTGACAACAGTATATGTATGAATTCTGGCAATTCACTTTCTTCTTAACTTGCTCAACACCAAAAATACCAAAAATCATTTATTATTACTAATTTTTGTACATTCATTTGCACATGTCCATAAGGCAAAATTTACCCATTTTATGGATGGACAAACTGGCACAGAAAAGTTAAGTGGCTTTCCCCAAGTCACTGGGAGTCAAATAGCAGAATGTAGATCACAACTTAAAATCCTGTCTCCCAATCCCGTGCTCTAATTTTTTAGACCACAATCCTTGTCAATCTGATATCATATAACCCTTTTCAATAAATGAGGTTAAAATCTCTCTTTTCTTACCTTACATGCTGAGGCAACTATAGTTTTTGAACTGTTACAAGCAACACAAAATATTTCATAGCCATGTCCATATCTGAAACGGAAAATAAAATTTGTTATACAGATTACAGAATCTCGGTGATACGTTACAGGAGTTATATAGGTTTTTTTTTTTTAAACACCACTGATGTAAATCATGAGGCAATCTCAAAAACAACGATATGAGTATCTAATCTCCTTCATTTTTCCCTCAGACCTCTAGATCAAATCAATAAAGGAAGCAGTATTTAAAAGGCAATTCAAACTCTTCACAAACAGAATAAAAATGAGTTTGCCATTTACTTTACTGTTGTTAAATATCTATATTACAATAATGACTGGAGGACCCAATCAGAATCAGGGGCCCATTGTGCTAGGTGTTGTACAAACATAAAGACAAAGTCCCTTACCCAAAGAGTTTACAATCTAAAAATGAAAAATGACACACATGGTGTTTTTTTTTCCATGGGTGGGGGAGGTACAAAATTATATATTAATATATGAACTCGCCCAACACAATACATACACATCAACACAAATCAGCCAGTCTTTCCGCAATACCCTTTTTGCACAGTTCTAGAAAAATCACGTTCACTCACGTCCACTCTGAAGCACAGCCATAACATAGTACATTGTCTGAGGTGTATCACTGTTATGCTAGTAGCAAAGTGTGAGTGAGATTCTGGGTAGAAGACTAGAGGGTACACACTACTGGATGCCTTAACTTGGTCTGTTTTGTGTTAGGTATGTTATGTACAGACTAACCTGAAGTGACATACAACATAGTGGTGTTATGTATTAATTTCCCAGATGTGGGAGGTTGGTTGGTTTTTTAAGATTTCGGAAGGGAGTTGCAATATGAAGAACAGGATCTTTGTTAAGCTGTCTGATTATCTTGGGACTTCACTTTCATGAAAGGGCACTTTTATGAAGGTTTTTTTTCTTCATGAAAGTAATCAGTGCTTTGCTGAAAATCTTCCTGTACAAACAACAAGAATGATGTTGGACTAGAGAGCTGCCACCCCCATGCTCTTGAGCGGGCTGAATCAATTCACAAAGAATAGGATCTTCAATCCAGCAGCTGTTGCTTTGTCAAAGACCTTGTTCTCTGTTCAATTATTCTCAGCTGGTTGAAGAGCAAAGCACTGTTTTTCCCCCAGAAAGAAAGGATGAGATCCCAATTTAAGGGCAAAATAGAACTCGAAAAAACTTAGTATAAGGCCTTTCTTTTGTCGACAAAACAGTGGATGTGTACACATTGAAATGCTCCTTCCACTGAAGTAACTCCCCTGCTCAGTTTTTCAGCATCCTTCTTGAATTGTGGACAGTCTCACCAGTGTAAACTACAGAAGCAAAATATCCTCTCCACTCCTTCTCAATATCCCCTGGTTTATACATACAAGCATTACATTAGCACTTTTGACCAGTGTTGCACTGGGAGCTCATGTTCAGCTGATTATACATCATGACTCTCATGTTCTTTTACAAGCCACTGCTTTACAAGTGTCTTCCTCTATTCTGTTATATATGGGCTACATTCTTTGTACATAGGGTTCTGCTCTCATCTACATTTCTTTATTACTGATAATCTTGTTAGCACACATATTACTTTAATCCTTTCTTTCTAAAGGATATTTTTTATTATTTGAATAATACTAGTGATAAGAGGCCTCAGTGAGGATGTAAGCATAAGCTGCCTAATTGGCAGCAGCTGTTTTCCTCAAAGCAAAATTCAGATGGTCAACAAAATGTTTGTTAAAGATGAAGCCTCATTTGATAAAAATACAAATTAAAAAAGAGAAAAAGCTGGGAATGTTGTCCTTCTATAGAAAGGGCATCTAAAGTGTAGCATGGACAGCCTCAAAATGTCACCCTTGTCTTCCAGATGATACTAAACTGCTCAAGATAGTGAAGATCAAAGCAGACTGTGAAGAACTTCAAAAAGATCTCACAAAACTAAGTGACTGGGCAACAAAATGGCAAATGAAATTAATGTGGATAAATGTAAAGTAATGCACATTGGAAAGAATAACCCCAATACAATATGATGGGGGCTAATTTAGCTACAACTAATCAGGAAAGAGATCTTGGATTCATCGTGGATAATTCTCTGAAGACGTCCACACAGTGTGCAGCGGCAGTCAAAAAAGCAAACAGGATGTTAGGAGTCATTAAAAAAGGGACAGAGAATAAGACGGAGAATATCTTATTGCCCTTATATAAATCCATGGTACGTCCACATCTTGAATAATGCGTACAGATGTGGTCTCCTCATCTCAAAAAAGATATACTGGCACTAGAAAAGGTTCAGAGAAGGGCAACTAAAATGATAAGGGGTTTGGAATGGTCCCATATGAGGAGAGATTAAAGAGGCTAGGACTTTTCAGCTTGGAAAAGAGGAGACTAAGGGGGAATATGATAGAGGTATATAAAATCATGAGTGGTGTGGAGAAAGTGAATAAGGAAAAGTTATTTACTTGTTCCCATAATATAAGAACTAGGGGCCAACAAATAAAATTAATGGGCAGCAGGTTTAAAACAAATAAAAGGAAGTTCTTCTTTACACAGCACACAGTCAACTTGTGGAACTCCTTGCCTGAGGAGGTTGTGAAGGCTAGGACTATAACAGTGTTTAAAAGAGAACTAGATAAATTCATGGAGGTTAAGTCCATTCATGGCTATTAGCCAGGATGGGTAAGGAATGGTGTCCCTAGCCTCTGTTTGTCAGAGGGTGGAGATGGATGGCAGGAGAGAGATCACTTGATCATTACTTGTGAGGTTCACTCCTTCTGGGACACCTGGCATTGGCCACTGTCGGTAGACAGGATACTGGGCTGGATGGACCTTTGGTCTACCCAGTGTGGCCACTCTTATGTTCTTAAGATTCTCTTAAAAAAGTTTCAGTATCTCTAAAAATAGAGGGAAATTAATTAGATTAAATAAGCTACCCACAACCCTATCGCTAAAATGTAATATAGTTATGATTTTAAGTAATGTGGATCACAGAACTGTCAAAGTTGCATTACTGCATAAGAATCCAAAATAGTGGATATACTGAAATGCAGCTAGACCTGTCCCCGACACTTTTAACTAGTTCCCCCGCGGCAGGGGAGAATAAATGGTCAGTCTTGAACTTTAACTTTTTAAACAAAGAAAAAATATGAATACTTTCATCTTGGACACACAAAGACGGTAGATCAGGGGTCGGCAACCTTTCAGAAGTGGTGTGCCGAGTCTTCATTTATTCACTCTAATTTAAGGTTTTGCATGCCAGTAATACATTTTAACATTTTTAGATGGTCTCTCTCTATAAGTCTATAATATATAACTAAACTATTGTTGTATGTAAAGTAAATAAGGTTTTTTAAATGTTTAAGAAGCTTCATGTAAAATTAAATTAAAATGCAGAGCTCCCCGGACCGGTGGCCAGGACCCAGGCAGTGTGAGTGCCACTGAAAATCAGCTTGCGTGCCGCCTTCGGCACCCGTGCTATAGGTTGCCTACCCCTGCGGTAGATCAATACAAGCAGAATCCCAAGGACCTTTTTATGTGAATTATGGGCCATTCATAGGATGGGCAAGAAAGCGTGGGAAGACCACTGGCATGATGATAGGCTCCAACAAAGGGGGGAATCCCATCAATCACCTTGAAAAAGAATCTTGAGTGGGTCTGTTCTACAGTAAATTAGTCACTAGAGCTTGAAGCATATTCTATGAGCTGAAGTCAGTACCACCAGGAAAAATGAATCTCCTTGTATCAGATTGTGGCCCTCAGAGCATCCCAGTGCAAGAAGATAAAGGGCTCCCTGGTATCTAGCAGTGAGTTTCAGCTGACCTGACCAGCCCAGTATAACCCAACTCATTGTTGTCATAATCTGTATTTATAAAATGTAATGTAAAGTATCATATACAAACTAGTAACATAATGTTCCTGAACATCACTGAGTGGTGTACACATACAGGATGTGTACAAAGAATTACGTTCTTAAAATGTGTTCAGCTAGCAATGGGTAAGCTCAGTCTGCCCTAGACAAAGGAATGTGTATTTCTTTGTCTGATCAGCTGGGTTCTCAAGCAGGGACAATGAAGGTACATTTGCATACAAGATAAACAAAGCTATCAACGAACAAGTGGGAGGAGAAGGCAGCCTGGTGTCTACACCCCAGCATGAAAGAGAGACTTTGTCTGGGCTTACTTTTCAAAGAATACATTTCAAAAGTTTACTGGACTACAAAAAGGAGGGGAGAGAACCCCTATTTTATCCTTCACCTGAGATGACAAAGAAACCAAACACTTTGAACTCTCTGAAGGGTCCAGGTTAAAAAAATAGTCAGCCATGCTGGAAGAAAGAGTGGAAAGAAAAATGTCTTTGAACCAAAGACTAGTTTGTTGAATTTTAGTCTTAGACACATATTTTTATTTTTATTTTTTCGTAAACATTTCTATCCTTATTCCTTATACTTGGTTTATTCCTTTTGTTAATACTTTTAACATAAACCAACTTAGTGCTTTGATTGAAGTGGAGGATTTGTCTCTTTAAAAGAGCAGCAGGCTTGGTAAGTTTTGTGGATGCTACAGTAAGAGGAGCTGAGCACTGCAGAGAAAGAGATCTCTGGGGAACTCAGGAACTGGGGTTCACTGATTGTTACCTGCTAGGCAAGATTTGGACTGGCAGAGCATCTTGAAGAGTTTCCTGGTAAGACAGACATGCTGGTATGTCAGCTTAGCAGCAAAGCTCCTACTTGCTGAGGCTAAGAGGGATAAAGTGGCTCACAGTTCTGGGAATCCCAGCTGACTGTCACACAGATGCATACAGATCTATGCAGCAGGGGTATTTATTTAAAACAATTGCTTGATTCCAGTTTCCTTACAAACTGGACTGAGTTTGGTGGTGTTCTTGTTCAGACTTGCTCTATTATAAGGTTTACTCGGATCAGAATGAAGCCCAATAGAATGTTGTAGTCCCACTGAATTCACCCATTCTCCCAGGATTGGGTTTTTTAAGCCAGTGAAACCTTTTTCAGTAATTTTATGAAATTTCAAAACACCATTAATACCAAGAACACATTTTTGGCATTTTAGGAACAACGAATTCCAATATATGTTTTGTTTTTTTTATTTATTGTGTGTATTACTTTGCCCAAATGGTTTATATTAGTTGGCATAACTATATTATGTGAAAACACTTCTCATGATTTATGTTTATTGTAAATGCTGTGTTCTCTGTTACCATATAATCCTGGAGAAAAAAGCTTCAATGGATCAGAAATATCTGTGTTTGCATAAGTGCATTTATGGCTGGGAATATAGTACAGGTTTTCTACAGCTTCAGAACACTGCTTCTGGCTGCTGATATAAGCCCTTTAGTCTTAATGTGTCTCAATGTGTTTTAATAGGACGCAGGTCACAGGGGGCTTTTTAATAAGAGGGTTCAAAAGTGTTAAGCCCTTCATGAAGCTGACAAGGAGCTACACTTGATTGCTATGCTACAGACATACCACCTTGAGAGACATGGAAATAGCTTATTTAAAAGTATATCTGTTCCTATTTATCCAGTGCAAACTTGTATACTGACCCATATTTAAAAAGTTTCTTACAACCTACATACTGAACATGCACGACATCAAAACAACTAGCAAACGAATGAATAAGGGCACTGGATATTAAGAACATAACATATTACTGCAATGGATGCCTTACAAACATGTATAATAATACTGTGTACAAGACTACAAGAATCAGTTACAACAAGAGCTTCTAAGACATTTTGTAACATTTCTATATTTATATAAAACAAAATAACTTACAGCTTTTGAACTTCAGGCCATAATGTATTCTGCAACAAATGATCTTCTGTGGGAGGTTCTACAAGATATATGCATACATTTTATTCAAATTTAGTATAGTGTTTTTCTTTACCAGTTAATCTCTCTGTCCCAAAGGGCAACACCCAAAAAACCTCATTCTAGTAATGAAAGCAACTACTAATTCACATAAAATACCCTTTTTATGTGGCATACCTGTAAGGATGAGGGATTGAAAGTAGATCTGATGATACTGATTCGAAACACTGTTAAACTTTTCTTCCTCATCAGCTGGTTGAGCTGCCATATCTCCTATTCAAAATAAATATTTAATTCAGCCACACAGAAAATACTTGACGTGAAAATTTGGTTACATATAAGTAAAGAGATCCTATTAGTTTTAGGACAGAAATTATCTAGATGAAGATATGTCTATTGCAGTAATATCCAACTATGCAAATTAGGAATTAATTATTCAATGTAAGTTCAAATATCTAATGTACATCCAGGGGCGGCTCTAGACATTTCTCCGCCCCAAGCACGGCGGCATGCCGCGGGGGGTGCTCTGCCGGTCGCAGGTCCCGCGGCTCCGGTGGACCTCCCACAGGCGTGCCTGCGGAGGGTCCGCTGGTCCCGCGGCTTCAGTGGACCTCCCGCAGGCGTGCCTGTGGAGGGTCCGCTGGTCCTGCGGCTCCACCGAAGCCGCGGGACCAGCGGACCTTCTGCAGGCATGCCACCGAAGGCTGCCTGCCTGCCTGCCGCCCTCCTGGCGACCGGCAGAGCGCCCCCCGCGGCATGCCACCCCAAGCACGTGCTTGGCATGCTGGGGCCTGGAGCCGCCCCTGTGTACATCTATGGAAGTAAGGGGGAAAAGCCTTTGTCAGAAAAATATATAGTATAAAATGTAAAACTTCTTACTTGATTATTTTCTTTCTGGGACTGCCCTCTCCCTGGATTAGAGGCATTTGGTCTGTCTCTCTCTTACAGAGACTCTGAGGCAGTTCAGACTCATCCACAAACCTCCAGGGAGTTGGCCATGTGCTTCTCCCCATGCACCAGAGGAGTATTTTCAAAGATGTGTAGAAACACTACAGCCAAGATTTTAAAAGCAGGTGCCTAAAGTTAGCTTTGTAAATCTATATTTAGGCAGCTGAATAAGGGGTTAATTTTCAAAGGTGCCAAACTCTGCACTTCCCATGAACTTAAATGTGCGCTGCTGGGTGCTCAGCACTTAAATACAGTAGGTGCCTAAAGTTAAAGTAAATTAGTAAATTAAAATTCAACTGTTAATCTGACCCTAAAGAGGCCACTGAAAAGATACTCAAAGAACTTATCAGGTGGGGCATACTCAGGGAGGTCAGTCTCAAAAAGGATGATATCAAGTAACAAATTTTCAATTCTGGCATACAGAAAGCACTACGAAAAAAAATATAAGAAGGGAGGAAAAATGAGGCAGAACAGAAGAGAAAGGTTCCCCCTTCCCCAAAATCACCACCACTTATCTCTTCTCAGACAACCACTTTGGGGCACCTTCATGGTGAAAGATGCTTTGGCAGAGTAATAAAAATCAAGCCTATAGTGATTTACCAAACTGTTGATAGTGTTTATGGATGACTAGTTGGAATTCTTACAGAATTTCTTAGTACTAGCTGGTGCCTTTTCTGCCTATCTTACTGCTTTGGAACGTGTTGAGTGGGCTCTGAATCTTTCTGTAATTAATTTATTTGCATGTGAAAATACTTCAGTGGACAGAACACTTGTTCTATGCAGTGCAAGTAGGGACTGGCTGCTCTTAAGCCCAGACGTCTAAGGTAGAAGGGAATATATAAAGATCTTTTCCTGAACTGATAAGTTCCACAAACATATACAGTGTATATTTTAACTGTTTTTAAAATCACATCAATCATGTGCTCCACTCGTATTCATTTGCTGAGGATTTGGGGTATGGGGAAAAAAGAGTTAATCTTGGTTAGGAATTATTTTGGTCTAAAAATTAAAAATAGTTACCTACCTTTCGTGACTGTTGTTCTTCGAGATGTGTTGCTCATGTCCATTCCAAGTAGGTGTGTGCGCGCCGCATGCACAATCGTCAGAAGGCTTTTCCCTAGCGGTACCCATTGGGTCAGCTGTGGAGCTGCTTGGAGTGGAGCCTCCATGGCTGCGTATATAGGTCCATGCCGACCCACCACCTCTTCAGTTCCTTCTTGCTAGATACTCAGACAGAGAGGAGGTGGGTGGGTCTTGGAATGGACATAAGCAACACATCTTGAAAAACAACAGTTATGAAAGGTAGGTAACCATTTTTTCTTCTTCGAGTGATTGCTCATGTTGATTCCAAGTAGGGGACTCCCAAGCAGTCCCTCGGAGGAGGGGTCAGAGTTCACGGAGTTGCAGACTGAAGCGCTGCTCTACCAAACGTGGCATTGTCTCTAGCCTGCTGTGTGATGGTGTAGTGCGACGTAAAGGTATGAATAGATGACAGGCACCATCCTGAAGATGTCCTCAAAGGAGACCTGCGCCAGGAGCGCTGCAGATTAAGCCTGTACTCTCGTGGAGTGCGCCGTCAATGCTGGGGCTGGTGTCTTTGCCAGGCTGTAGCATGTCCTGATATAGGCCGTGATCCAAGAAGAGATTAGTTGGGATGAGACCGGCAGCCCTTTCATTCTCTGAGCAATGGCGATGAAGAGTTGCATCAACTTCCTAAATGGCTTTGTCCACTCAATGTAAAAAGCCAGCACCCATCTGACTTCTAGGGAATGCAGCCTGCGTTCTCTGTCATTAGCATGTGGCTTTGGGAAGAACACTGGTAAAAAGATGTCCTGATTTGCGTGAAATTGTGAAACAACCTTAGTAGGAAAAGCCAGGTGTGGATGCAATTGTACCTTTCCCTAATAACACACTGTATAAGGGGGCTCAGACAAGCTTTGAGCCATGTTATTGCCACAAGAAATGCCACTTTCCAAGAGAGGTAAAGCAGAGAACAAGTTCTAAAGGTTTGAAAGGGGGCCCCCATGAGCCTTGAGAGGACCAGGTTAAGGTCCCATTGGGGGGACCAGTTGTCACACCCGGGGGTACAGTTTGTCTAGCCCTTTAAGGAAGCTTCTAACTATGGGGTTAGCAAATACCGACTGCCCTGCTGCACCTGGGTGGAAAGCGGAAATAGCTGCCAGGTGCACCTTGGTTGACGAGACTGCTAGCCCTTGCTGCTTTATGTAGAGTAAGTAGTCCAGTACAAAGGGGATTGAGGACTGTAGCAGAGGGGTGCCATTCTGTGAGGACCAAACAGAGAATCTTTTCCACTTGGCTAGTTAAATGGCACGAGTGGAGGGTTTTCTACTGCCAAGGAGAACCTTCCAAACCGAATCGGAGCACTGGAGCGCTAACGGGTTTAACCATCGATTTTCCATGTGGTGAGGTGGAAAGACTCTAGGTTGGGGTGCTGAAGGAAGCCATGGTCCTGCGTGATGAGGTCTGGAATCACAGGCAAGGTCATGGGCATGTCCACCGAGAGGTTCAACAGCATGGAGAACCAGTGTTGGCAGGGTCACGCCGGTGCTATGAGAAGCAACGAAGCCTTGTCCTGCCAGACCTTGAGGAGGACCTTGTGGATGAGAGGATGTGATGCAGTAGGGAGTGGGGTGGATTGACCTGGGAATGTCGTTTAGTTTCACTGGGACTGTCTGCATGGGGGATGGGAGAGCAGGAGATGACTTGAGGTGAGGGACGGTACCTGAGCCTGTAACCTGAGCCAGGAAGGGGGGTGGGGCAAGTCGACACCTTTGCCCAGGAAACTGGACAAAGGGAGAGGGGGAGAGAAGGAGGGGGAGGAGTTTTTGGTTTTTGATTTCAGTTTTGTGCTGGCTGGGAAGAGGCAGGGAACCCCAAGTCTGGGGTCTAAGATCCTTGCCCGCCAGAGGGACCTGGCTGAGAAGTCCTGGTTGTACCTACAAGCCCTGCCTGGGACTGTGTTCCTGTCATCTAATAAACCTTCTGTTTTACTGGCTGGCTGAGAGTCATGGTGAATCACAGGAAGAGGGGGGTGCAGGGCCCTGACTCCCCCACATTCCGTGACAGAAAGAACAGCAGGAATGCATATAAAAGGCCCCCCATTCATATTCAGAGCTAAATGCAAACCCTATCTCTTTGCCCAAGCATTCCCATATCAGCACCTTCATTCTCGTACATCAGTATTAAAAATTCCTAAGCCTGTCTCTGATGGCAGAGAAAGGAGAAATTATTGTTGTCACTTCTACCTTCGGGAGGGCACTCAAATAGGGTGGGCACCAATAAAGAAGCCTACATAGACAGGTAAATGCTCAGCATCTAACAATAGTTCCAGGTGATCTTAAACATTAATCAGTTGTATGGAGGCAGACTTAGTCAAGTCATCAAACATACACTTTTAAGACAAGTAATGATGTAAATTTACAAACAACTCTGGAGTGCCTTCACCACTATTCCACAATAGTCTTACCCTGAAAGACAGCTTTATTGGACAAACCCAAAGCAGGCACAGTCGCACCTTCTGGAAGGTCAACAGCTTCCTGGGTAAAAAAAATTAAATATATTTTCATGCAGAAGTTAGTATACTTTATGGGTACTTTAAAATCAAGGGCCAGATGTCACTAGAGGGAAGTAGAAGAAGCCTCTGAATCATCCAGAATTCCTCAGGGAAGTGTATGCTTGAGCACACATTGTAGAAGAAGCCTCTGAATCATCCAGAATTCCTCAGGGAAGTGTATGCTTGAGCAACTGCACTGACAGACTTTGAAAGCCAAGCCATGCTTCAGCCCCTCCTCTGAAACTACATATGGTGAACTTTGCTCACTTCTCTAGATTTGGTGTGAAGCATGCATCTTTAATCATTTTAGTACAGGTATTCTGAGGTAACTGCACTTATTCAATATATATATTGCTTTTATAAAGTGAATACTTAACTCATACAATAGTTTCCAGGAAAACAAGACCTGGGAACTGGGTGTTTTGAGGTCTGGGTACAAGGAAGGATTTTTCTGGGGGGAAAGGAGGTGAGAGTATATATCTGGGATTTTCAAGAAGACTTAGGGTGCCTAAGGGGCAGCTTTGCTTTAGGCACATGGCAGGATAGGGAGAGAAAAGGTCCTGTTAGCTGACTGGCAGTTTGCATCAGCTATATGTCAAAGGAAGGGAAGTCCTGGAAGAAAGCCAAAGCTATGAGCGGGAAGCCAGGTTGGAGCACTTTTCGGGGGGTGGGAGGGCAGGGACACGAGAGATCAGTACCTGCTGGTGTGTATATTCATACTCAGCACCTCTGTGCAAATTCACTGAGACAAAAGTACTTTTCAGGATTGGGTTAACAGATTTGGTGGAAACACCTTACCTGATAAACAATATTTAATTATATCAGAAAGCCACATCAGAAACCCAGAATACAAATAACAGTCTCTAAGGCCTTGTTTAAATTTTTTTAAAGTATGAATTTAAACCAATACAATTGTTCTGGGTATAACTCCAGGTAGACACTTATTTTGGTATAAAAGTGCCTTATGTCACGAGGATGGGGTTTAAGCTATATCAAAAAAGCCAGTTTTATACCAGAATAAGTGTGTCCAAACAGAGGGTTATTCTGATAAAACTATATCATAGATGTATTGTACATAGTTACATTCTAACTTGTAAAAACTTCCTGTGCAGACAAGGCCTGTAAAGAGTTCTGGAATACTGTAGGTCACAGAGTACAAAGGGAGAACTGTGTGGAAAATCATACAGAGTGTGTGTCTGCATCATACAGTACAATATGTTATTTTGTATAGCTTCATTAACACAAATGATCACAAATGCTTTTTCGTGTTAAAGATAAAAATAGTGAGAAATAATATGAGTAGCCATGGGAGAAGATTTTTTTTTTTAGCTGATATTTAATACATGGAAACTCTAAAATGTTTGGACACGAGAAGATTGTTCCAGCTGGTAGTAGCTGCAGCAGAGAGAGCTCATGAGCCTGCAGTGCAGAGAATGTGTTATGGAACGGAAAGCAGATAGAGAGCAGGAAGGATTGAACCTCAGAGACAAGGCCTATTAAGATTAAGCAAGTTAGTAAGAGAAGAGAATGGATTTGATTTGGATCACAGGGAAGCCAGTGAAGCTATTTTAGGATGGAGATGCTGTGGTCATGTCTCTTTCTGTGGATAAGGAAGCAAAGCTATGGCCTGGAAAACTGGGACATAAAGACCTCACAAGACAGTTTGAAGACAAGACAAGGCAAGGTAAGAGGAAAGAGACATTGATGAGTATGTATACAACATTTATACACAACATCTAATGCAGTAGCTTCTGGGAGCCTTGGATTGTTTCAAAACATACCATTAAAGAACAAATAATACCATACAACAGTAACTACATCTAGATAATGTTATTATGCCCTTACATTCTTGAGAACCTATTCACAAGATTTGTTTTTAATTGTTTATTAAGAGTAGCTTACACGTGCTGACCTTTACTAAATATCCACACACTTTAAAACCCTCATCAACCCTCCTTCTATCCAGCCAATTTGATAAAACGATATAGAAGGTACATGTGACTAAGTACACACACACCTGCCTGAATAGACTGGAAAGAGAAAAATATCTAAGGGCTGTGGCTTCAGGCTTTTTTAAAATAATTTTGACATTTTATAAATTTTAATCTCAATAGTTATGCTGTAGTGATGATTCTCTCTCTCTCCCAAAGGAGCCATTTGATCAAATGCTTGTTAGTTTGTTTGTTTCAATACTTACACTGGAACATAGTTTCTCCATTGAAATACCACTGATGTTACTGAAGTTTTCCACAAAATTCTTGGGGGCAGTAAAGACTCGAAGCACCTTTTCATCTGCTCCAGAAACAAACTGAAATCGGCCAGTCATTGCTAGACAATGCATGTCATATCCATGTACTTGAGGCCTTGCAATTTCATGCCAAGTTACCTAAGTAAAAAGCAACTACAGTAGTCAAACGATCAGTTGTCTAAATTCAACAACAGATAACTTAAATTCCCATCTTCAAATTAAGCTACTTCAAATACTGCTTTAAGGTTAAGTTAATCTTCTGCTGATACTCTTTAAAAAAAAACAAAAACAAAAAAAACAACACCACTCTCAGCTCACCAGGGCTAAAACACTTAAGATCACCATTCTTCAGCTGAACAACTCTTCCAACAACTAACCCAGACCATTAGGGCCCAATCCTGCAAAAACTCATGCACAAGCTTAACTTCACTATTGTGACTAGGACTACTCAGGGTAGTAAAGTTGCAGGGTCAGGCCTAGGTTAGTTAGGAGGGGGGAGAGGAGGATCATATGTTACATTATCCCTCTCAAAGCATTAAGCTTTGAAAAAAGAGTCAAGACAACGGGGAAAAAAGTTTAATTTAGGTAAGTATACGTAAAATAAAGGTGAATTAGCTATACAGTAGAACCTCAGAGTTACGAACACTTCGGCAATGGAGATTATTTGTAACTGAAACATTTATAAATCTGAACAAAACACAATGTTGGTTCTTTCAAAAGTTTACAACTGAACAGTGACATAATGCAGCTTTGAAATTTTATTATGCAGAAGAAAAATGCTGCTTGTAACCATCTTAATTTAAATGAAACAAACACAGAAACAGTTTCCTTACCTTGTCCAATCTTTTTTTTATACTTTACATTTATATTTTTAGTAGTTTATGTTTAACACACTACTGTACTGTGTCTGCCTTTTCCCCCTCTTGGGTCTCTGCTGCTGCCTGATTGCGTACTGCTGGTTCCAAATGAGGTGTGAGGTTGACCGGTCAGTTCGTAACTCTGGTGTTCATAACTCTCAGGGACTGGGGTGGAAAGAGTAATTAAGGCCTGGGCTGCACGAAGAGACCACTCGTGGTGACTGGAAAATGACCTGCTCAGGTGGTCTGTTAGCTCATTATGGACCATTGCAGGGTAAGAGGCCTCAGGATTGATTGAATGGGCTATACAAAATTCTCACACGTGGACTGCTTCCTGACAAAAGAGGTAAGAGCGAGCTCCTCCTTGCCTGGTGAGGTAAAACACTGCTGTGGTGTTGTCTGTAAGAACAAACAGGTTTCTCCCCCGGCAGGAGGCAGGTAAGCCTGACAGGCAAGACAAATCACCCTGGACTCTCTAACGTATGAAGAGAGAACTTTCTCAAGGGCCAAAGACCTTGAGTTAGGTGTAGCCCCAGGTGAGCTCCCCACCCTAGAGCCAACGAGAGAGACCAGAGTGACTGACAGTTGAGGGTGGATAAAGGGAACATTTGCACACAGAGGATCCAACCACCAATTCAGCTAAATTAGAACCCATGAAGATATTGTGAGCACAGGGTCCAGATGAAGACAGCTTGGCAAGTACACTGAGGCCAGCCACATCTGGAGGGGTGTGAGGTGCAGCCGTGCATGGTGTATTACATATGTGCACGAGGCCGTGTGCCCTAGGAGCCTCATACAGTTTTGTGCTGCATGAATCTTGATGTCTGTCACAAGAGATTGAATAGACTGGAATCCTGACTCTGGGAGGAACCCTCTAGCTTGAGTCGAGTCCAACATAGTCTCTATGAACGCTATCCTCTGTACTAGGCAAAGAATAGACTTGTTTGCATTGATAAGAACATAAGAACATAAGAAAGGCCGTACCGGGTCAGACCAAAGGTCCATCTAGCCCAGTATCTGTCTACCGACAGTGGCCAATGCCAGGTGCCCCTGAGGGAGTGAACCTAACAGGCAATGATCAAGTGATCTCTCTCCTGCCATCCATCTCCATCCTCTGACGAACAGAGGCTAGGGACACCATTCTTACCCATCCTGGCTAATAGCCATTTATGGACTTAGCCACCATGAATTTATCCAGTCCCCTTTTAAACATTGTTATAGTCCTAGCCTTCACAACCTCCTCAGGTAAGGAGTTCCACAAGTTGACTGCGCGCTGTGTGAAGAAGAACTTCCTTTTATTTGTTTTAAACCTGCTGCCTATTAATTTCATTTGGTGACCCCTAGTTCTTGTATTATGGGAATAAGTAAATAACTTTTCCTTATCCACTTTCTCAACATCACTCATAATTTTATATACCTCTATCATGTGCCCCCTTAGTCTTCTCTTTTCCAAACTGAAGAGTCCTAGCCTCTTTAATCTTTCCTCATATGGGACCCTCTCTAAACCCCTAATCATTTTAGTTGCTCTTTTCTGAACCTTTTCTAGTGCTAGAATATCTTTTTTGAGGTGAGGAGACCACATCTGTACACAGTATTCGAGATGTGGGCGTACCATGGATTTATATAAGGGCAATAATATATTCTCAGTCTTATTCTCTATCCCCTTTTTAATGATTTCTAACATCCTGTTTGCTTTTTTGACCGCCTCTGCACACTGCGTGGACATCTTCAGAGAACTATCCACGATAACTCCAAGATCTTTTTCCTGACTCGTTGTAGCTAAATTAGCCCCCATCATGTTGTATGTATAGTTGGGGTTATTTTTTCCAATGTGCATTACTTTACATTTATCCACATTAAATTTCATTTGCCATTTTGTTGCCCAATCACTTAGTTTTGTGAGATCTTTTTGAAGTTCTTCACAATCTGCTTTGGTCTTAACTATCTTGAGTAGTTTAGTATCATCTGCAAACTTTGCCACCTCACTGTTCACCCCTTTCTCCAGATCATTTATGAATAAATTGAATAGGATTGGTCCTAGGACTGACCCCTGGGGAACACCACTAGTTACCCCTCTCCATTCTGAGAATTTACCATTAATTCCTACCCTTTGTTCCCTGTCCTTTAACCAGTTCTCAATCCATGAAAGGACCTTTCCTTTTATCCCATGACAGCTTAATTTACATAAGAGCCTTTGGTGAGGGACCTTGTCAAAGGCTTTCTGGAAATCTAAATACACTATGTCCACCGGATCCCCCTTGTCCACATGTTTGTTGACCCCTTCAAAGAACTCTAATAGATTAGTAAGACACGATTTCCCTTTACAGAAACCATGTTGACTATTGCTCAAGAGTTTATGTTTTTCTATGTGTCTGACAATTTTATTCTTTACTATTGTTTCAACTAATTTGCCCGGTACCAACGTTAGACTTAACGGTCTGTAATTGCCGGGATCACCCCTAGAGCCCTTTTTAAATATTGGCGTTACATTAGCTAACTTCCAGTCATTGGGTACCGAAGCCGATTTAAAGGACAGGTTACAAACCTTAGTTAATAGTT
Organism: Mauremys reevesii; assembly: GCF_016161935.1. Taxonomy (NCBI): domain Eukaryota; kingdom Metazoa; phylum Chordata; order Testudines; family Geoemydidae; genus Mauremys; species Mauremys reevesii. The sequence continues at coordinate 117,898,305 of NC_052624.1, read as the reverse complement.
CATAACTTCACATTTGAGTTCTTTCAGAACCCTTGGGTGAATGCCATCTGGTCCCGGTGACTTGTTAATGTTGAGTTTATCAATTAATTCCAAAACCTCCTCTAGTGATACTTCAATCTGTGACAGTTCCTCAGATTTGTCACCTACAAAAGCCAGCTCAGGTTTGGGAATCTCCCTAACATCCTCAGCCGTGAAGACTGAAGCAAAGAATCCATTTAGTTTCTCCGCAATGACTTTATCATCTTTAAGCGCTCCTTTTGTATTTTCATCGTCAAGGGGCCCCACTGGTTGTTTAGCAGGCTTCCTGCTTCTGATGTACTTAAAAAACATTTTGTTATTACCTTTGGAGTTTTTGGCTAGCCGTTCTTCAAACTCCTCTTTGGCTTTTCTTATTACACTCTTGCACTTAAGTTGGCAGTGTTTGTGCTCCTTTCTATTTGCCTCACTAGGATTTGACTTCCACTTTTTAAAGGAAGTCTTTTTATCTCTCACTGCTTCTTTTACATGGTTGTTAAGCCACGGTGGCTCTTTTTTAGTTCTTTTACTGTTTTTCTTAATTTGGGGTATACATTGAAGTTGGGCCTCTATTATCGTGTCTTTAAAAAGGGCCCACGCAACTTGCAGGGATTTCACTCAGTAGGCTTAAGGCCTTGAAGGCTGGCTAAGTGAACTGAATGCTGGATATAACCTGGGCTTTGGGCTGGTGCTTGACTAGCCAGCGGTCCAGGTAAGGACAGACCTGCACGCCTAGTCTCCCGAGGAATGCTGCCACCATGGCCATACATCTTGTGAACACCCAAACAGCTGCAGACAAGCCGAACGGACGCACTGTGAACTGGTAATGCGAGTGCTTCACTACAAACCTGAGAACATCTGTGCCCTTGGTAAGCCAAAACATGAAAGTAGGCATATCTTAAATTGAGGGCAGCATACCAGTCTCAAGGATCCAGACAGGTAATAACGGATGCCAGGATGTTCATGCAAAACTATTGTGTTTGGCCCTTATAGTAGTGGTTGAATGGATGCAGTAGTCTGCTGCAGTGCCTTAACTGGGTCCATAATGGCCCCATCGAGAGGCAGAGCCACTCTGGAAGGACCTGCAGTGGCTAAAATATCAACCAGGTTGTGTGAGGATTTTTTTACTTCCTCCATCTGCATGTCCAGACTTAATAATTCTTGGTGTGCCTTATAGTCATCTGGGGTAGGCGACATGCTTCCCTCCCCTCCCACCCTTCCATGACAGCCTCATCAGGGGAGGATGAAGAGAAGGCCAGTTCTGTCTGTGGATGCTCTTCCATCATTTCTTGATCCAAAGGATCCTGTTGAGCCAGTTCTTGATGTCTGGTACCAGGCCTGGTACCGGAGGCAGGAACAGGTGCTGCCTGGTGGGTAGGTGCCACATGTCTTTTGGAGGCCACCAAACAGGAGTTAATAGAATATGATCTGGAATCAAGGAGAAAGCACCACAGATTCCAAAAAGGCCACCGGACAGGGGTAAGCTCCCTAGCGACGCCCTCCAGACAACTAAATGATGGTACTCCTGTGACAGGATCCATGGAAGGGTGGAAACATCTGTAAGAGGGGTAGTAAGAGTGGCTCTGAAGATGGGAAATATAGGACCTGATCTCCGATTCAGAAAATGACTCTTTCTGCTGTCTACAGAGGTCCAATTGCAGTTCGTGCCAGTGACTGCCACAGAGGTGGAGAGGCCTGCAGAGAGGATAGCATCACAGGTGTTTCCCTTTGATGGTACCATCAAAGGGTGAGCCGTCAGGAGTATGTGAGGCTGGCACAGCACCGAGCACTGCAGCGATCCTGCTGATTCTCCTGTGTCTGCTGGCACTGATAGCATTGACTCTTGCACTGCTGGCAATACTGGTACTGACAGAGTCAAGGCATTGGCAGCCGCAAATGCCTCCAGCACAGTTGGTACCGGGACAGTAGCTACAGTCTGCTGCTGCAGAGGTGGAAGGAGCTCCTTCTGGCTCCAGACTCCATGGCACCTACCCAGATGCCAGAGTCAATGGTTCCATCTTCTGCAAAGGAGTGCTTAGACTTAGACCACACTCTCCTCTTAAGCCCTTGCTTAGCAGACTTGGGTGCCTGAGACCTTCCCCTTTTGACTGTCTGCTTCTTATGCCTCTTTTAGGCATTGAGGATGGTGAATGGTGCACCCAGTGTCGAGTCCACCAACCCAGTCCAGATGGCAGTCTCAAGGCAGCCTCCATGAGTAAAAACTTTAGTCTAGCTTCACAATCTTTCTTCGTGAGAGGCTTACAGTGTCTGAAAATTTGGCAACACTCTCCAATATGAACCTCCCTGAGGCACTTTAAGCAACCTTTGTACAAGTTGCTCATGAGCATAGCTTTATTGCAGGAAACACAGGACCTGAAGCCTGGTGAGAGAGGCATTCCTCAGTACCCGGAATCAACCAAAATCTTCAGGTGGAGTAAACACCTATCTAACTATACTAAACTCTAATAACCTTAATTAAACTAAACAATTTACAATAAAATACAAGAGAACACAGTTCACTGGGAGTACTTGCAAATTCCAGCAACCGTCACAGGTGGTGAGAAAGAACTGAGAGGGCTTGGGGTCGGCTGGGCCTTTTACACCAGCTTCACCAGCGGGCACTAGAGCTGCCCCAACAGGTACCACTGAGGGAAATATTTCTGGCAATGGTGCACAGGGTTCATGCACACCAAGAGTGGAATGTGCATGTGCAATCACTGGAAGAACTATTTGATTTCAAGTTTTAATTTAAAAAAAGAAAAAAGTATGAAATTTCAAAACAAAGTCATTTCAAATAAAAAAAACAATGTTTCTTTTCGAAAATGGCAAAACAAAATTTATTCTTTGCTAAACAAATAAATAAAAATTACAATTGTTGTTTTGCCCCAACATGAACATTTTGGCAAAACAAACCTACATTTTCAAAATATTTTGTTGGTGCTGAATCAACATTTTTCACTGGAAAAAGTTTCAGCTGAAAAATTTTGCCTAGCTCTAGGTAGTATGCATCCAACAGACCTCCCTTCCTTCCATTTTTTCTGTGTTTCAGCCTCTAAAAAGGAGTCTAGGTATCATTATTTACAGAATGTGTTACAATTCCTGTTTTTTCCCCTCTTCTGTCTATATCACAATGTTTTTATTGTAGGTTTATTTTTGTCTTAAATTGACAATGTTTTGTATTAAGTGGCATGTAATGATGTACGTTCATACTGATGCTCACTATTGCTCACTTGCAAACCATGCACATTTTCAAATATTAAAGAAAGATTAAGAGGAGGTCAACTGAGGCAATAAAAGAACATCAACAACATAATGTACCATTTTAGCAAAATTTCTTTTTTTAGGTAGTTAGACCCTATTTATACGTTGTTGGGTTGTTGTGTTTTGTTTTTGGTTTTTTTTTTTTTGGGGGGGGGGTTGCAAAACCCTGGTGTTGATAGAAACATTTTTTTAAATTAAAAATTCTCTTGTACAATACTGTAATACTTGGAGTGTAAATGCAGATACTGCAAGTGCAAGAGAAATAGAAAGTGACAGAGAAAACTGACTAGACTTAAATGAAACTGACTTTGAAACAGTTTTATTGGTCACATGAAATAAAAGGCAAAAAAATACACTGATAATACAAATATTGAAAAGTAAGCTAGATTTTGAAAAAGTATTTCAATTTAAATAATCTGTTTAATGAAGTAAAGGAATTTTTTTCTTAAAACGAAAAAAAGTTTTTTAACCAAATTCCCTTTCATAGAAGTCATTTGTTCCAAAGCTTTCATCCTTTGCCACTACACATATCTGACACCTTACTTTGCAGAACATATAGTATTCTTTGGTTTATGGGGATCCTATTGTACTAGACACTATACAAACATATAAAACGACACGGTGCCTATTCTAAAGAGCTTACAAGGTGGAAAAAATCTGCACGAGTTTCATGCGTCCTAAGAGTTTTCCATGACAAACCAATGGGAAGTTTGAAAGATCTTGCAAAATCCCAAGATCTCTTTTCAGTGAAAATGGAGAGTTTTTTGAACTCTTATCTGACATAAAAAGTTATATTTAAGTCCTTCCCCACTCTTTACTAACTTATCTTTTCATTTATATTCCTGTATACTATTCCGTACTAATTTTGCAATGATTTGTTCAATAATTTCTTCCAAAAATAGACTGCAAGTCTGGATGACAAATTATAACTGATGATTAATTTTGTATTGCATTCACAGATCAGAAGATAAATAAAGGTAAACAGAGATTACTGAAAAAGTGACCAAGGATCTTACCGAAATGGAGGATTAAAGAATTAATAAGACAGAGGTTCATAGTAAAAGCAACTAACAGCTGTGATGTAAAAACATTTGGCTGCCAATATTTCCATGGACATCTGAGCAATACCTGTTTTATTTTTTGTATTTTGCTCAAGTTAATTCACCAACAGATGTCACTGTCCTCATCAGTACATTACATATCCTATACATTTCTAAGTTATATACGGTAAATTGAAAATACTTAAGCAGCTTGAGAACCTCTATATTAAAAATACAGTAAAATATACTTGTAGCTTTAAATTATTGAGGTATCATTTATTTACGATACAAAGTATACATAGTACTATACTATAGTTTGTATCGTAAATAAATGATACCTCAATAAGTTAAAGCCATAAGTACCCCTAATATGTTCTGGACAGATAGTTTTTTGAAGATTGTCAACTTGCAGTACATCTACTATACGTACCATACCTGGTATCTAAATTTAGTCCACATTATACCATTTCCTGAGAAGAAACAGCTATTCCTTAATTTTATGCTATTAACATGTTGACAATTAACATACATAAAAATTAGGAAGTTGAAAGCTGAAGCTCCCTCAGCAATCTTAACTGTCTCATGACACATATGTAGTACTTTGTATTACTTTTCATTTAAGCACTACAATGTTTTTTCAGCATAGCTATATCAGTCAGAGGCGTGGGAAAAAAACCCCACACACTTTCTAGCCAATATAGCAATATCAACAAACCCCCCAGTGTAAACGCAGCTATGCTGACAGAAGACTGCTTCTGTTGGCATACACTGTGTCTACACTGGGGGATTCTGCTGGCATAGATATATCGGCAAAGCATTTGTAGTGTAGACCAGGCCTAAGCCTAATAGGTATTACTGAATAACTGCAAGTGTAGACAACTCCCAACTGAATCCAAACTAGGGGCTAAACCAGTATAGTTATTTTGGTAAAATAATCACATACCCCTCACCAAAATAGTTCTATCAGTACAAAAACTGCATGTAGAGCAGACCTGAGAAAAGAGAGAAGTATCATTATAAAGAACTATTCCAACAATGACCAAAGTGAGGGGCACATGAAGGACTAAACAGAGAGGTGCAAAACACTAGTGAGGTTACAGGGAAGCACGACTGATTTAATTTTACTGAAGGAGGTGGGGGAGTTTGGGAAACACTGGTGGAAGCTATTGAAGATGTGACTATAGTAGTATAAACAATGACAAAGATACTACACGTTATGTGAGTTAAAACTGCAAGAATTGTATTAGCCTGTTTTTCTACTTTTTTCCCTTTTTTGAGAGAGATAATAAGAGTGCTCTCAATGTCAAACACAGGCCTATTTCAATTCCTCCACAAAATAATTCCTTAATCAGCATAACAACACATAACAAATATTTTTCATTTCCAAGTCATTGTCCAGTATTAACACTAATCAACTGAACAGTACACATCCTCTCATTGGTATTTCTATTTTTAAGGCTAGGTCTACACTAAAAAATTAGGTAAACCCAGCTACCTTGCTCAGGCATGTGAAAAAGCCACACTCTTGAGTCATGTAGTTAAACCAACCTCACCCTACCCTTCTCTCCCGCACAGACAGGGCTAGGTTGATGGAAGAATTCTTCTGTCGACCTAGCTGCCACCCCTCAGGGAAAGTGGATTAACTATAGCAATGGGAGAAACCCTTCCTGTCGCTTTAGTGAGTGTCTACACTAAAGCGACAGCTGCAGCATCGTTTCTAGTAAAGACAGTCTCAGAAAAGCCAGAAGTCTGTCATTTTAGAATATCTGCTTGTCAGTGCAGCAGCACAAAACCTCCAGAAACAAACAACAAACACACAAAGGAGAGAGGTGTTGGTATGGCTTGAGAAGGAAGCAGATGCTTAATTGAACATGACGCTATCTCCACTACATCTTAAAAAAAAAAAAAAAAAGAGTTAGAGACCTCATTATTTTTCATCCACCTGGATATGCCTATTCCATTATATCCAAGGCAAAAAGTCTACAAAAAGAAGTGATAGGTCTAGTGGACCAGCAGCAATTTAAGAAAACAATGAGGAAGATAAGGACCGTGCAAGAAAGCTGAAGTAATTTCTTTGCATCAGCCTTCACCAGAGGATGTTGGGGAGATACCTTACCTGGACCTCCCTCTTCACATACTTAATTAGGTCCTCTCATATCAGAAACTGAAGAGTCAACAAAAGAGGTGCTGGAACAAAACTGCTAATTTAAGAACAAGTCACGAAAACTAAGAATTCTGATGTAATTTACAAGTGATGCTACACAAATAACAAAATAAATAAAAAACCTGGATGGAAAATCAGTGAGAAGATCAGGTTTTAATTTTCAAATACTTGCTAATTTTTGAAGAGTTGGAAATGTTACTATTTATAATTGATATTACAGTAGCACTTACAGACCCCCAGTCAGGGATCAGGACACCATAAAAACCTGCAGCAAATACTGCCAGAAATCCTCTCTAATATTTTGTGATTTCAGTTTCTTGTCCTTACAAACACTGAAAACAGGAAATGGTGAAGGACAAAATTAAAAATGTAAACACAAAACCCTTCTGTAGGTCCCAGTTTAGCATAGCTTTAAGGAATAAGCATTGTTCAGGTCGTCTCTAATCTTGCGCCAAACTGCTTTATCCATCCTGAGTTCTAACATCCCTTTGCAAAAACTTCCAAAGACTTACCTCTGTCTGGTGTTTTCTTTTCCATGGAGCAAAAAGTCTAGTAGTTTGATCAGAACCAACTGTGATAATAAATTCTCCTTCTGGATCCCACTTTACATCTTGTACACTGTTAAAATGTCCTGAAATCACAACTTCTGGAGTCCATTCTTTCTATTAAAAAAACAGAAACCATCAATTACACATATGTGTGAGAGAACATGCATAAAAAAGGAGCAATACATTTATTTCTGTGTACCTTTTTACATACAAAATACATAGAACTGAATACAGAAGTCCTTTACCAGACCTGACTGTGAGGAAGACACTAACAGGATACCTGAAACAGCAAAAGGTTAGACCAAAGTGAAGTGCCAGAGCATGGGCTGAAGAGGCTCAAGTCCTGGTGGGAGCTGCTCAGTGATTCTTGACTATCAGCAGATGTGAACATTCAGAGGAGGCAGCTGGACCACAGCCCAGACCCAAATGGAAGTTAGCTCATTCCCCAAGCCACTATCATTGCCCTTAGGGCATGTCTACACTTACCGGTAGGTCAGCACTGCTGCAATTGATGCAGCAACCATCAATTTAGCAGGTCTGGCGAAGACATGCTAATTGATGAGAAAGCACTCTCCCATCGATTTGTGTACCCTACCTCCCCGAGAAGCATAACAGAAGTGCATCTCCTGTTGACACAGTGCAGCGTAGCCACCACAGTAAATGAATCTAACTACATTGACTTCAGTTAAGTTAGTCACATAACTGAAGTTGTGTAAGTTAGATTGATTTACCGCAGTAATGTAGACCAGCCCTTAGAAACCAAAAGGCTAAGAGTTTGAGGGGCCCAGCATGCCTTATTTTCAAGGTCCAGAACTGAGAATCCTGGAGAATGATATCTTTAGACAAAGAATGGCTCTGTCATTTAAAGTAAGTTAAATAGCACTCGGTGCACATACATTTATCATGATTTTTTCTACTCAACAGTAAAAACAATAAAATGGTTTTACCTTGTTAGCTGGAGTCTGTCTCCAAAGATGCAGTGCTCCATGGAAAGCATGAGCAAGAATCATTGAACCATCTGGGCTAAACTGACAGTCAAAAAATCCAAGCGTGTTACCACCCACTTCTCCTACACGGACCTGAATGAACAATTGAAAGTGAAGTATTTATTGCTCAGTAACTAGTCTTTCATTAGCTGTAATCCTACTCCAAGCTCAGCCACATAGCACAATCTATATTTTGCATGCAAAAAACATGTTAAATGAGCATTATTACTCCTGGGGGAATTCTGTGCCACTGCGTGTGCAGAATTCACAGATTTCTTTGCTTCCCCACAGAAAAATTACTTTCTGATGGGGAGACAAAGGGAAGCCGCAAGAGCAGTCACGTGTCCTTCCCCAGTAGTGTGGGCGTGTGGTGTCGGCCACCTACAGCAGCCAGTGGAGAGAGAAATCATTGTGGGGAGAGGGTGTCTGGGGACACCCTGGCTAGTGCCGGGTCAGACCACCTCCCAGCCACCCAACCCCCATGCATCTGAAGCCCCCCCATACCCAAACCGCCAACCATCTAGCCTCACCCCCCAACACCCAAAACACTCCCACCAAGCCCCCTTAACCCAGCCCTCCCCAGCCCCGACAGCCTCCTACCCTGCACCGGGCTCAGCTGCTAGTCCCGGCTGGGTTGGGAGTGGGGGAGGAGCACTGTTCTCCTTTACGGAGCGGCTGAGTCTGGGTCAGACTCATCCCCAGAAACCTTCCCCAGTGCTGCACCCCCGCCATTCCTGCCCCCATTGCTCCTCAGCTGGGGGGGGAGGGGTCATTATATGGGGAGCTGCTCCCATCTGCCCAGCTCCCGTGCATTCTGATGCCCCCATATCCACGCCCCCTTTACCGTGCCCCACTCCCTGCACCCAAACCACCCTCACTGAGCCACCCGCACTTGAACCCCCACCCCGATGAGCCGCACCCTCTATGCACCTGGACCACCCGGATGAGCTCCCCACACCCAGACCTCTCCTGCCAAGCCCCATTCCTCCACACGAAGGCCCCCCCATACCCCTCTGAGCCCTAACTACCTTCACCTGGACCCCACTGCACAGTCCCATTGCCCCTGCACCCGGATGCCTTCCAACAAGCCCCTGTCTATCCAGATTTCACCCGGACCCAGACCTCCACCAGACCCACCCACAACCAGACTGCCCCCCACAGAACCCTCTCGCCCAACACCTGGATCTCCCCACACTGAACCCCTCCACACTTTGATCCTGCTGGACTGAGCCTGCCTGCCCACACTTGGTGCATCTAGCAGGGAGTGGCAGGGACCCGGAGTATTTCTGGAGCAGGCTCAGCCCCTGCGCTGTGTCAGGGTCAGGTGCAGCCTTTCCATCAAGTCCATGTCCCGGGGGGGGAGGGGGGGGCGGAGGAGCACGGGTGGGGCTGCAGGGTGATCTCCCACTTCTGTGGAGTCAGTCACCTGTGCTCCCCACTGCCACATTTATTTATTGACAAATAAAATTTGCAGAATCTTAATATACTGTATGCAGAATTTTGTTTTTTGGCACAGAATTCTCTCAGGACTACATTATGGTTGCAAAATCAAGGACACAAAAATTAAGAGGTACCAAAAGAAAGGTTGCTCATGAAATTTTTATGTGGCCTCCTTGACTGACAGAACAAGGAGCAACGGTCTCAAGTTGCAGTGGGGGAGGTTTAGGTTGGATATTAGGAAAAACTTTTTCACTAGGAGGGTGGTGAAGCACTGGAATGGGTTACCTAGGGAGGTGGTGGAATCTCCTTCCTTACAGGTTTTTAAGGCCCGACTTGACAAAGCCCTGGCTGGGATAATTTAGTTGGGGATTGGTCCTGCTTTGAGCAAGGGTTTGGACCAGATGACCTCCTGAGGTCCCTTCCAACCCTGATATTCGATGATTCTATATATCAGGGACCTTTCCCCAAATCAATAAGTCTGTGGTAGAGCCAGGTATAGAACCCAGCTCTCCTGCTCAGTCCAGCTCTTTAAACACAAGAGAACTTCTTGCAATCTTCTGCCTCATTCACTATCCATCCTTGAACTGAATGAGAAATGGGACTTGTAGAACAAATGCGTGATCATGTAATCGAAGACTATTGTATTATATACATGTAAGGGGACTGTATTAAGGTTGCACGGTCAAACTTAATTTTGGTATTTTTTAGCTTTTAAATTCTTGTCTTTGCAACTGTAGTCCATTTAATGTAGGTTTGTGTGTGGAATTTCCTAAGTTTAGTCAGAAGGAAAGAAAACAAATTCCAGCACTTTTCTTCTGCATAGTAAAGTTTCAAAGCTGTATTAAGTCAATGGCTAGTTATTAACTTTTGAAAGACCAACCATACCATTTTGTTTAGCACTATGAACATTTCAGAGTTACGAACAATCTCCATTCCCGAAGTTTTCATAACTCTGAGTTTCTACTGTATATGCAACTGATGATTTTCAGAGACGTTATCTGGCCAGATGTGTGTGAACTTTCATGGTGATAGCAAAAGGCATCTTTCTGACCTGATTAGCATCACCACGCCAATTTCAAATTCCTGCTTCCAAGCACAAAGATCCTATATAACTCTTCAAAGAAATAATAACATTTAACATTAAGAACACAACCTATTTTCTAAAACCTCATTCTCAAAAATGGTTGAAACTTTTTGCTGATATCTATAGCTATATCCAAAAATTGACCTTAAGCAGAGACAAAGCATAGAAAATTTTAGCCCAAACACTTAAAGTCTGGCAAAGTTATAGGTAACGGAAAACAGGGACTTAGAAAGTGTAAAGGAACTTTAAATATAGGTGTTGAACCATATCTACCTATATTAAAACACCATTACAAATACTGTAGTGGTATGCACTAATGATAAAGAAACTTATTGTGGCTTGCCACAAGTTGCAAATGAGTAAGAAAATACATCAGAAAAATTAAAACTATTACATCACAAAGTATACTTTGTTCTTTTTGAGACATGTAGTTTTATTTATGTCATAGAGTATATCAGTTGAGTGAACAAAGGACAGAGTGTTTTAACAGTTTATGTAAAAACTTCAAAGAATTCACTTTGCAATCAAAACCAGTTCTTGCAAATTTCAGCCCCAAAAGTGGAAAATTAGAATGTTATTCACAACTGAGTAACTGCATTTAAAATGGCAACCTTAACCAAGGATATCACTAGCACTTCAGCTATAATTCAGTTTTGTCAGGTACTACATCTTTTGTTCAGCTGTTGCCCTTGAACTCGACAACTGTTTTCTGCATTATCTTTTCTATATTTTGCATACAGTTCTTATTCCACTGAACATACATACAACTTAGGAAACATTTTCAAAGCAATATATTCTACCTGAAATTTGCCACAATAAATTAAAGAAACAAAGCACAAAAAACAAAAATCACAGTGAAACTTGAGGCAAACCCAATATATGTTAGGTTACACAGGTATGCTAAGAAAAACTGGCCCTTACCTGTTCTAACCATACCCCAGATTCTTCATCTGGAGCCCACAGAATCATAGTTTTGTCCATTGATGCAGACAGTAGTCTCATTGGTTGTTGTATTATGCCATCTACAGTACAAAAAATAAATTATTCTGCTACTACAAATTAGAATGCTCTTGAACAGAATATGGCAATATTGAAATCTAAATATGCCCTTGATAAATGCAAATCTCTGATAAGGGTATGTTAAAATATTGTTTCAAATATTTGTTTGTACCAGGGCTATGCTAAAGGAGAGTATAAGAATAAGCAATTTATACTGTTTCTTTCAACACAAACTAAAAATTGACTTTTTCAATTTTTTCAAAGTTTTGATTTAGAGGAAACAAAAGCTAGCACACACTGATAACACTAAAGACCCCAAGGTTATGAATCACAATTCCAAACTCTTTATTTGTAAAGAGAGTCTAGTGTGTTGGATATATATCATTAGATTATTGCTTGAAAGCGGGGAGGGAGGAATTCTATACTGCTATTCATTGTTCTACAAACTAAAGCAGTAACTGTTCTTTCACGTATTTAGAATAAATAGTTTATTCTTTTATTTTGTTTAAATCCCTGATACTATGGCTGGGGACACAGAATTGCAGAGGCACTAAAGAAGAATGTTTTCAATTACCTTTGACTAATTAAATATGAACTCCACCCCCCCTCCCTGTCCCATCTGCCATCTGCAGAGGAGTCAGGTAGAGGAGGGAGGAGGGGGGGCCAGCAAAAAAAAATCAGCTTGCTGCAAAAAAAAGCAAAAACAGAACAGTTACAGAGAGAGAGAAAAGAGAAGAAAAAAAAAGAAGAGAAAGATGCATGGGTGTGGTGTGGTGCGGGAAGCCAAGCCAAGCGACAGCGATCACTTTCTGCAGGCAGGGAGGCCCAGCATCGATGGGCACAACGGGAGAGGAGGAGGGGACCATGGCAAAAAGCGCAGCAGCAGCAGAGCAGAGCAGAGGCAACAACCTGACCCTACTAGAACCAACACCAACAACCACAGACACAGGCACTGCAGTGGAACCCCCCAAAGCAAAAGAGAAAGAAAGAAAAAAAATACCTGGCGCACGACCTTCAGGTTGATAAAAAAAATGCTATACCTGGAAAACCAGCTAGCTTAATGGCCCCAGGAGAAGACTATATGGAGATCTGTTGTTGGCGGCCCATACCCCGGTTGGGGTGACGGGCATGAATGAATGAATGAATGAAATATGAATGCATAGTTTTAAATAATTTATATCTGAAAAACAGACTAATTCAAGGGATTTCTCTGAAGAGTTCTAATGTATGTAAGGTTGAAATAAAGAAATTTCAGAATGCCAATATTTTATTACCCTACTATTTTTCTATATTAAGAAAAACAAGGAAGGGCATTTGAGTTAACATTGATCTTCTGGAAAGATTATTAAAAAGAAATCTTCATCTTTACAATTTATTTTTAGTTTGTGTTGAACAAACTGAGGTGAAATACCACAAGCTGTATAAATCACAAATCAAACAAAGCCAGTACTACAAAACATTCATATACTATATTCATATTGTCTTTTATCAAGGCAACATCAATAAAAGACAAAGCATCATATGGTGCACAACAACAAATAAAGCAGGAACACCATACAGCAGGACCTTATGATTCATGCAAAAATGTTCTGACTGCAAAATTACAGAGAATATTCCAATAGCTTCTCTGTGGAAACTCTTGCCCACAGAAAGGTATATAATGTATAGTAGCACCATGTTTATACATTATCTGGTAAGCTATGTACTTTCTTCCTACCTTTCAAAAAAGAAGGTTGCCAGTGAACTGCAAATACCCAATTTTCATGGCCAGCTAACACAGACTCCAGAATAACTGCATATGTTGTCTCAGTATCTACCATAGAACAGAAGGAATGAGACTGCTTATTCTTCAATAGCATTTTGATAAGAACAAAGATCTTTCACATTTTCACAAATACAGAGACAGCTGCTATAGTGATGCAACTAAATGAGAAGCCTTAAAAACAAGCAAAGTGAACTGCAATATGGTACCCTGCACTACTGGGTGGGTCACACCCAATGTGGGCACTGCAGTGCACAGGCCAATCCTATTGCCCTCTCTGGAAATGGTTCCAAAATTAAAGGTAATTTGTAGCCTTACTCTACTCGCCATGATGTTGGAAATTAGCAAATTAAGGCTGCCCTGCATAAATTGAAATACTCATAACTATAGAATAATCAGTCTAACTCACTGCAATGCACTTAATTATAAAAATATTTCTGACCTCAAACCATAGTTCAAGTCTTACACAAGGTGGTATGTGAGGTATTTATAACAGTTTGTGTAATATATTATATTTTAATACATCTTTAAGTACTATATTTGAAGAGAAGAAAAGATTTTGAAATATGTTAATAATTAAAAAAAATAATAATAAAATAAGCCTCAGACTTGATCTTCTCTGAATTACTATATATTTTTTAGAAATTTCTACAGAAAATTACTTAGCATCCCATGTAAAGGAAACCATAATGAATATATCCAGCACAGGGGCAGATATTTGGAATTTTTTCAAATGTTGTTATACTTCTCCCCTTATCAGGGCTGGCTCCAGGCACCAGCACAGCAAGCAAGCAAGTGGGCGGCATGCCCAGGTCTTTGGCGGCAATTGGGCAGCGGGTCCCTCAGTCCCTCTCGGAGAGAAGGACTGGCTGCCGAATTGCTGCTGAAGAATGAAGCGGCGCGGTAGAGCAGCTGCCGAAGTGCCGGTGATCGTGCCTTTTTTTCCCCCTCTCTCTTTGCCGCTTGGGATGGCAAAAAAGCTGGAGCTGGCCCTGCCCATTATAAACCTCTGTGTAAGAAGACTAACGAATTTTGGCTATAATCTCCATGAACATGATGTTTCCAATGCTCACAAGTCTAACTCCTACAAAATGTTAAGTATGTGAAAACATGTTTATACCATACTTCACTCTCTTTCTCTCTCTTGTTATATGAAGAGCTCTGTATGAGTTAGTTAGGACTAGTAGGACTAGTTAGGAAATAGGACTGAGTAGACTTGTAGGCTCTAAAGTTTGTTTTGTTTTTGAGTGCAGTTACCTAACCAAAAAAAAAAATCTACATTTGTAAGTTGAGCTTTCACGATAAAGAGATTGAACTACAGTACTTGTATGAGGTGAATTGAAAAATAGTGTTTCTTTTATCATTTTCACAATGCAAATATTTGTAATAAAAATAACATAAAGGGTGCAGCATACACTTTGTAGTCTGTGTTGTAAAAGAAATCAATATATTTGAAAATGGATAAACACATCCAAAAATATTTAATAAATTTCAATTGGTATTCTATTGTTTAACAGTGTGATTAAAACTGTGATTAATTGCGATTAATTTTTTAAAGTGCAATTAATTTTGAGTTAATCATGAGTTAACTGCGATTAATTGACTGCCCTATTACAAAGTAAAAGATAATCGAAATTTTCAGTTCACCTCAGACAAGTATTGTAGTGCAATCTCTTTACCATGAAAGCGCAACTTATAAACGTTGAATTTTTTTTTACATAACTGCACTCAAAAACAAAACAATGTAAAACTTTAGAGCCTACAACTCCACTCAGTCCTACTTCTTGTTCAGCCAATCGCTAAGTCAAACAAGTTTGTTTACATTCACAGGAGATAATGTTGCCCTCTATTTACAATGTTACCTAAAAGTGAGAACAGGTGTTTGCATGGCTCTGTAGTAGCTGGCGTTAGAAGGTATTTACATGCCAGATATGCTAAACATTTGTAAGCCCTTTCATGATTCAACTTGTAGATTGCACTACCTTTTTATCTTTTTACAGTGCAAATGTTTGTAATAAAAATTAATAATTACAGCTGTCAATTAATCACAATTAATGCATGCGATTAACTCAAAACAGATTAACATTTTTTTTAAAAATGAGCGTTAATCGCACACCAGGGTGCCATGCTCAGAGGGGCCCTTCTCCATGCCTCGAGAGTCGGGGTGCCCCTTCTCCTGCCACCCTGCTCTACTGCATGGAGCTGTCCCTGGCCAACCTGCTCCGGACTGGGAGCCTGTCTCCTGTCTGTTGTGCAGAGCCAGGGAGCTGATGTTGGGGTGTCCCCCTCGCCCCCCCATATACCCTGTTGCTGCTGAGCTGGGGTTGGGCAACAGGGGAATACTGTCTGCTGCTGGCTCAGGAGTGAGTGTTGCTGACAGCAGTTTCTGCTGCCTGGAAAAGTGTTCAAGCTCCTGAGTGCTCTGCTTAAGAGATAGTGCTCCCCACACACACACTTCCCCCCACACCAAAAATATTTAAATAAATGGCATTCTATTATTATTTAACAGTGCGATTAAAACTGCAATTAATCGTGATTTTTTTTAATTTTGTGATTTTCAGGGTAGAAGAAATTTTGGGGGTAGTCGGGAGCCACCCATAGAAAGGGCAGGACTGGTTGTGTGGGGATCCAGAAGAACCCAAGCCCGTCCATCCAATCCTGTAAGGAGTTTGGCACTAAAGGAGGTAACTGGGTGGATAGGGGGCATTAGATATCTTTATGGAGAACTGATTGTTTAAATTCATTGCCACACTAAACAGATGCAAAGAAACAGGCAGGCAGCATCTCTTTGTGAGCCAATCATAGTGCAATATTAACTGTTTGATTTTCAGACCTCCACCACGTGTGTGTGTGTTCTGTGTTTTACACCGTGGAACTGCTTCAATCTCAGAGCTACGGGACACAACAATCGCATAAAGCTTTAATGTTTAACAAAAATAAGTCCCCGAAAAAATACTCAGTGGATTGATAAATGGGTGTAAATCTGTAAAAACTGAACTCCTTTAATAAAAAACCTGGTAATTTACCAGTGAAAAATCAGTAAAAACTGAAAACACAGAAGACTACATGTCTGTGACTTTTACAAAAAACAATGAGAGGGATGAGAGACCGAGGGAGGAAGGGGGGCTCAGAGCCGGGGCGGGGGAGGGCACCACACGAGGCAGCTGGGAGTTGCAGGACCAGTGGCTGGAAGTTGCGGGAGCCCCTCCACAGCCCATGGTGGCTTGGAGCTGCAAGGCCAGCAGCTGGGAGCTGTGGCTGAGAGCTGTCTTGCATAACCTCTGTGACATAATTTATCTTTACATATGATTACATAGCCTGTTAAATTATCTGAAGTAATAAAAGCATACAATGCTCTCTTTTCACCTTTAAAAGGCACCTGTGTAATTAAATCTTATTAATATGAAAGACTTACTAATCTTACTAATAAGATAAGTTTATTTGTCTGATAACTGGAGAGAAACTGTGTAACAGCTTACTGTGTGTAGAACAAATACATGTCTTAAAACCATAGGCTATGCTTATAATATTTATAGTTTAATAGAAGGCCTCTATTGAGACTTTTTGCTGATGTACTATTTCTGCAATAAACCAGACACTGTACACAGTCAATGCTTCTAAAACACAAACATATTTACTATATTTTTTGCTGCTGAGGAGCAAGAGTTATTACTGTAACTGAATTTCTCTTAAATTCCTCTAGCATAGGAATAAAATTATAACAGAGAGAATTAATATTATCCCTACTGAAAGCAATAACCACTACACTGGCTGGAAGAAAGAATAGCTACAGAGAGAGAATTTCAGTTGTTACTCACTTTTATTTTTCATAGTAAAAGTGTTCTCCTTCAGCCTTATAGAGTCATCATCTTTGACTTCCACAGATGGTGTTGATTTTGCCTGCACTTTCCAGATTCTTATCAGACAATCCTGGGCACAGCTTGCTAAGAAAAGATCCCCGCCTGTTTAAAAAAAATAACACACAGTAAAAATAAAAACGTTAAGTCACATACCTTTTCATTCTGACTTAACAAGATTAACTTATTTCATTCTCATCACCCTTCACCACACCATACACATTTTATTTTTCCCTCTGCAAACAGTATTATGAACACTATTGTTCCGTTTATTCCAATTCGAACACACTGACTCATGGATCCTGCCTCACTTACATGGTAACAGCCATATCCTGGGATATACAATATTAAAACTTCAGCCTCACAGTTCATCAGTCCAGGATACATTGGGTTATTGACTTAGGGAGAAAACCCACAAGTTACTGTTCTGAGATGTGCTTCTCCCTCCTGCACCCTTGACCTTTTCACCCTCCATGCCGCTTAGGAAGGATAAGTCCCCAATCTTGAGTACCCCAGTATTCTGGCTAACTGAGACAATTCAATTTCTGTATTACTTTGCATTATGCAGTAACGCCTCACTTAAAGTCGGCCCAGTTAACGTTTCATTTACATTGCTGATCAATTAGGGAACATGCTTGTTTAAAGTTGTGCAATGCTCCCTTATAACGTTGTTTGGCAGCCGCCTGCTTTGTCCATTGCTTGCAGGAAGAGCAGCCCCTTGCAGCTAGCTGGTGGGGGCTTGGAACCTGGGTGGATCGGCAGCCCTCTATCAGCTCCCCTAAGTTCCCTCTGCAGCAGCCGCCCGGCAGGCTACCATTTGCCAGCAGTTCAGCTGTCCCTCCCCCCACTGCCATGTGCTGCTCCTGCCCTCTGTCTTGGAGCTGCTCCCCAAGCCTCCAGCTTGCTGTGCGGGTGTGTGTGTGTGTGTGTGTGTCTCTGTCTGCCATGCTGTCTCCCCTCCCTCCATTCGTGCTGCCTTGTAGAGTGTGAGGCTACATTAACAACAAGTTAACCCTTGAGGGCTCAGCCAATTGCTAGTTCATCATTTAGCAGTAAGGCAATTCCCTGGGAAATATCCCACCCTCTAACTCCACCACCTCAACCAAACTTCACAATCATCATTGCTGTGTACAGTATTAAATTGTTTGTTTAAAACTTATACTGTGGGGGCGGGGAGAGAGAGTCAGTCTTTTGTCTGGCAAAAAAAAATTTCTCTGGAACCTACCCCCCACGCCACATTTACATTAATTCTTATGGAGAAATTGGATTCGCTTAACATCGTTTTGCTTAAAGTCGCATTTTTCAGAAACATAACTACGACGTTAAGTGAGGAGTTACTGTACTTTGTCTAGTCTGAGGAATGTTGTTCAGTAAAGTGACCCAGATAGATTATAATCAGAGGTGCCACCTAAAAAAAGATCTACAGCAAATATGTCATAGAAGTATCAGAGAATATAAATTTATCAAAAAATAGCGAATACTGGACTAAAATGGCAGTGCTATGCTAAAATATTCCTCTGCCTAACATCTAATCCATGCAATGACATCAGCCTTCCACTATACCAAGAACTGCGATCTAACAAATGAATGGGATTAAAAATGAAGATCAGATGGTTGTTTTTTTTCCTCCTAATCTTCAACTCTCTGCCTCATTAAATATTTTATTGGACTTTCATACTGACCACAGACTGCCCATTCAATGCCTCTTATCCAATCTTCATGGCCATGGAGTATTAGTGTTTTCTGAAACTAAAAAGAAATCATCATTACACCACAGAAGTCAGAACTTCAATGTCCAATAGTCTTACATACCGTAAGACTATTAATTGGACAATTAACTTCTGCTCTTCAGATATGCTGACCACCTGCAACTCCTATTAACTGGATGATCAGTACCTGAAGAACAAGGCCTTATTGTCCAATACCATGTTCTTGTATGGGCCCTTTTGATGGGGCCATAGCCGAGGAGTAACTTTAGCAGATCATCTCATCTCAGTTATTGTCCCACTATCTAAACAAGAAAGGTGGGCGCAAAACAGATGGGGTTATTCCTCCCTACAAACTTTTTCTTTTCTTTTTTAAATCTTTTGGAAAAAAATTGCCAGTACTGTAAACTCGGAGGTCAATCCTACACTTACGTGACTTCAACAGGAGTTTTGTCTGAGTGAAACAGCAGCAGAGCCATTAACCATTATTGTTTATATTTATTATGTTGATATGTATGCATACACAGTAAAAGGGATGACTACCTACATAGTCTTTGACATTCCTGTAATCATCTTCACCTACTAATCAACATTTCTTTGCTTTTCTGTTTTTACAATTCACAGCCTTAACATTACATAGATGTCTAGATAAAAAGCATTAAGTCACTGAAAAGACTTTTGAAAACACTCCAAATTGGAAAATTTTGTTCTTAACTATAAATTTGTCTATTTGTAACAGGGAATCCAACAATCTGACTACTCACCTAAATGATTACTCAACAACAGAGCAGTAACTATAGCACAAGCCCAGGAGGTAACTTCCAACACAGAAGAGAACCTATGAAATACTTGTCAGTGTTACAGAGCTAGTTGCATCTCTGTCCCCTTTCTGTGCCCCTAAGGTCTCAGGCCACCACTACCTCTTTTGGGGTGGAATTCTGCAATTCTCCCACTCTTAGCCCATGCTCCTGGACTACAGTACCCAGCGTATCAACTGCATTTCCTAGCATGTTCAACTGGGTTCACCACCTGTAGTTCTTACCTTTGAGAGTCAGTAGTGAACATAGTGAGCAGACAGCCTTCTTAAAACTAACATATTGCTTACATATTGCAGTGGGAACAAAGCATTTCAAGAAAAAGGATTTTTAAAACCGTTAACATGCCATTTTGTCTTATCTAAAGCCCCTACCATCCTGTAATGGTAACCTGGGCAGACCCAGCTTCCTCAGGCACCCCAGATATTATAGATTGTATCCTTCGCATGCCAATGTTGGCACATGGAGTGGAAACTAGTTTGTTCCATCCCTCTTTATTATTAGCTGCTGTTTCCATCTGCTCTATGGTGTTGAGTTTGACTGTTCTGTCCTCCCAGCTAACAGTTCTTCTTAAGGTCTCCCTTGGAGTGAGGAAATGAGAGCACCCAATTGGTTACCACTTGACAGCTTCATGTGGAGTCTGCGTATTGGCAACCGGAGTACATGTCCCAAATGTGTCCAACACTTCCTCCTAATTCTAGTGGAGACAACCTACAGGTTGGTACTTTCTCCGATCTCTGTTGGTAATAAAGTCTCTCCATTGAATCCCAGGAGCTTTTGTAGCACTTATTTTAAAAAGACATCTAATTTTCTATATGATGTATTGGAAGCTCTTCAGCTGTCACAGCCATATGTTAGCACTGAGATTACATTTGAGCTGAAATTTTTCAGGTTTTGTCTGGTACTGTCTCGCTTTGATTTCCAAATGTTACTGAGTTTATTGAATGTTGTGGATGCCCTTTCTATCCTTGACGTCACTTCTTTCTTGACATCTCCATTGGCTAATATGGTGCTTGTGATGGGACATCTGCACCACACTGGTAGAGATGGGGTTAGCAGAGACCTGGGGAGGCTACGGAGAGTGAGGAACAGCCAATCAGGGCTCACTGAGCCCATATAAAAGGAGTTGCAGGGCAGAGTAGTTCAGTTGCTGCTGGGAGCCCAGGGAGTAAGGACTGTGTCCCTGGAGGGCTAAGAGAACTATAAGCACCTTGGACAGAGAAGTGGTTGGCTCCTGGGACTGAGCAGCTGCGCTCTGAGATGAAGGTGAAGAAGGTGCTGGGGCCATGGGGAAGTGGCCCAGGGAAATAGAGCAGTATTGACAGAGGCTACAGAAGGACAACAGGAGGCTGCTATTTACAGGGTGCCTGGGTCACCTCCCTTGCTCCTGGGGAAGTGGCTGGACTGTTGGATGGCGATACCTAACCCTGGAAGGGGAAAACACAGCTGATGACCTAGCCGGAGGGCTGAGTTGAGAAGAGGATGCTGAGGTTCTGGGAGAGGAGAGAGGCGCCATAGGCGCGAGCAGAGACAGAGTGCTGGTGTGCAAACTGTGAATGTGGGCATCAGCCTTTAGCTAATCCCCAGCATGACCAGGAGGAGGTGCCAGTCTGGCAATGAGGGCTGTACCCCCATGACAGTGCTGGCAAAGTAAAGGAACTGTTCTACTGTCTTGAGGTTTTTGCCTTCTAATATTATGTTATCGCTTGACATTTGGACTTCAAGGATGTCTGTTTTGGTGTAACTGATTTCGATCCCTGCTTGGCCTGCTGTTTTTGCCAACGTGTCTGTAGATTTTTGGAGTGTTGCTCCATAATGTAATATCACCAAAGCCTAGATCTTCTAGGCATTTGCCTTCTATGCATGCTATGCCAGTGTTTGTATTGCTAATATACTTCATTATCCAGTTTATAACAATGTCAAATAACAGTGGAGACAGAACACAGCCCTGTTTCATGCCAATATCCACACTGAACCACTCTATTATCTGGTTGTTCGCCTTTACAGAACACTTTGCATAGCTGTACATAGCCTTGATGTTAATGACTTTAGCTGGATTTCCATACAATTGACCAACACTGCACAATGTATGCCCATGCAGGCTGTCAAATGCCTTTTGAAACTGATAATAAACAAGTGCCTGCCATTCTATACATTCTTCTATGATAGTCCTTAGTCCAGAATCTCTTGGGCCTCAATCCAGTCTGTTCTTTGATGGTAAAAGCTCTAACCTTCTCTGCAACACATTGATTTTCCATGCCCTCTTCTCCCACATCTGAAGAATTTTATCATCCAATTCCTAATCCCTAAAGGATTAGATCAAATGACTCAGCTGATTCTACGAGGCAAGAACCTCAGTGCTGTCGCCAAAGCTGTGCTGCAGCTAGGACATTCCTGTGATAGAAGTACTATCCTTAGATGAGTCCCCCCGACAATTTGCTTATTCCACAGCAGGGCAAATATTGCTCTGAACTGGGAGCAAGTCGCAAGAGGCACTTTTAGAAGCACAGACTTTTCCCGATACCTGTAATTCCAGGTAAATAATACTCATACCCCATTCCAGAGATTACCATATTCTCTGACAAATTTAGGTCCTGGGTGGCTCAGACAGATCACGCTAGCAATTTTTATTCTATTGGAATGTCCATCAAGTGTTTGCCCTTAGACATATTCCTGGTTTTTCAGGCACCACTCCAGAGATCAAAACAGTAAATGAAGGGTTAAAATCTCATTATATAGAGAACCAGGGCCATTACTCCAAACTGGCAGAAGGAATGCCTGCAGAGGAAGGAATTTTCCTGTTCAGATTTCCAAAAGGTTTCAGTGACTTAATACATTTAATGTTAAACCATAATAGCTTTGAGCCGGAGCATGGTTTTCACATTCAGCATCAAGTTCAGTGAATTACAGTAATCCACACCAGAGATGTCAAATGCATGAATCACTGTGGCCAGATCCTTGTCTGGAAGGAAGGGAGAATTTTCCTGGCAAGTTGGAGGTGAAAGAAAGCATTTTTAAACAATGATACTTCATGTTGGACTTTGAAGCTTCACACCACACTGATGAATGAATGCCTTCAGTGGAAAGCGGAGCCAACATCTACACTAGTTTTTCACTGCATTTCCCCTTTCCAACCATCACCATTTTGTTCTTGCCTAGATTTAGCTTGAGACAGTTGCTTTTTATCTAAGTGCTGATTGCTTGTAGGCATTATCACAGTTTTGTAGTGGTGGTAATTGCATCCGTTCAGAATGAGATATACAAGTGAGTTATTGTGTTGTTGGCAGCAAAACCACTGTCTCTTCTGTAGTCTCATGTAGATATAGAAGAAGTGAAGAGTTTTAGAGAGGACAACTCATCATTCTCTTAGCTCTGCTGGAAAGGTACAATCACAGCGATCTACTCCTGTTATGTCACATAGGCAGGTTAACAGCACCTTGTGGCCTACTATGTAAAAAGCTGCAAAGAGGTCCAACAGCATGAGTATGGAGATTTTGCCTGTGTTCATGGCTCTAAGAAAGTAGTCTTTTAGCATCATTAGAGCGGTTTCTGTGCTGTGCCCTGGTCTGAACCCTGATTGTGAGGCATTCAGGATGTTGGCTGCCATCACACGTAGTTAGACTTTCATGATTACTACTTCTGATCTTTCCAAAAGATCTTGAAGATCTTACCAGTAGGAAAAATGCTCTTGAAATGCAGAGAGCTTGCTAAGATCCAAAGCTTTTTAGAAAGCTGTATCTAACTTCAGACCACCAAATGACGTATGATCAGGTGTGTTCTAGAGATGTCATCCTCAGGGGCGGATCCAGGCCCCAGCATGCCAAGCGCGTGCTTGGGGCGGCAAGCCGCGGGGGGCGCTCTGCCGGTCACTGGGAGGGCGGCAGGCAGCCAGCCTTCGGCGGCATGCCTGCAGACGGTCCTCTGGTCCCGCGGCTCCGGTGGGACGTGGCACGCCTGCGGAAGGTACACTGGATCCGCGGGACCGGCGACCAGCAGAGCACCCCCCGCGGCATGCCGCTGTGCTTGAGGTGGTGAAATGTCTAGAACCGCCCCTGGTCATCCTTATCCCAGGTCTACAACAAGATGTGCTTTCCGGCCACTGTGGATCAGAGAAAAGACTATGAAGTGAATCCTGTGATATTACAAGAAAACATGTTATACAAAAATAAAATAAAAATGTAGGAACATAGGAATTGCCATATTGGAGCAGACCCATGGTCCATCTAGATTAGCACCCTGTCTCATAGAGTGGCCAGAACCAGATGCTTCAGAGGATTGCCTAAGAACCCCGTAGTAGGCAGATGTGGAATAATCTGTCCCTCATACAGGTCTCACCCTGATCTCTAATAGTTAGAGATTGGCTTAAACTCAGAAGCTCAAGTTTAATGCCATTTCCAAAATCTGTACTGTCACTGATTATGACAAATCTGGATATTCTTAATATCCGTATAAATATCCATTCACTTTTTTAATCTCATTATGTTCTTGGTCTCAATGACTTCCTGTGGCAATGAGTTCTAGTTTAATTACATACGGTGGAGGAAAATTTTTCCTGAGAAAAATTTTTCAAATTTTTGAATTTGCCAACTTCTAATTTCATTGAATTTTGCCTTCTTACAGCTTTGAGACAGGGAAAACAGAAGCTCCCAATCTATCTTCTCTGTAATTTTATATATTTTTATTGTTTTCCCTCTTATTTGTCTCCTTTCTAAGGTAGATTGGGATTGTTTCTCTTCACATGGGAATTTTACCAGCTTTTGATCATTCTTGTCATTCTTCACTGAATCCCCTTCAGTTCTTCAATACCCTTTTTGAAATCGAGTGTCCAGTACGTCACATAGTATTCTAAGCGAGGTTACACCACTGAGTTATATAAAGGAATTAGTGTTTTCAGTATTATTCTTCATCCCATTCCTAACGTGTTAGCTTTTTTGACTGCAGTTGCACACTGAGCAGATATTTTCATTGAACTGTCTACAGTGACGACCCTGGCCCCTTTCTTGGGTTGATACAGTTAATTTGGAATCCTGTTAGGTACATGAGTAGTTATAATTTTCCCTCCAATGTGCATTACTTTACATTTCACGACACTGAATATTATTTGCCATCATGTTACCCATTCACCCAAAATGTTTAGCTCTGAAGATTCTCATGGTCTTCTCTGGTCCTGAATAACTTAAGGGATAGCTCAGTGGTTAAAGAACTGAGTGTCATATGCAAATTTGCTACCTATTAACCACCCTTTCTAGATCACTGTTTTAATATATTAAACATAGGACATAGTATGGAACCTTTGAGGCCCCCGACGTTAAATTTTTTGCCATGATTAAAGTTGACTTACTCCTATTCTTTGCTTTGTCTCCTGTCCAGTTTTTGATAAAGAACAAAAACAGTACTTTGCCTCTCACCCATAACTACTCTGACTTTTTTAGTAGTCTCTTCCTATGGACCTTACCAAAGGCCTTTTGGAGAACTAAATAAATTAAGACAACTGGTTTCCTTTTATTCACTACTTTACTGACACACTCAGATAATTCTAAGAGATTAGTGAGACAACTTTTCGTTGTTGAATCCTAGCTCATTAAATATCTGGAAGATTTTGTTATTCTTTTTAAACCATCAATTCAACTGATTTGCCAGGTACAGACAGATAGCAAGGCTTACAGATTTATCATTTTCTTGATCATCTATCAAGCCTTTCTTAAACATAAATAAAACATTTGCTACTTTCCAGTACTCTGGAAGAGTAACTGTTTAATGAAAAATTACCAATTTGTGTTACCAACTCAGTTACTTCATACTTAAACTCCTTCAAATCTCTTGGATGTACACCACCTGGGCCTGATGGTTTACTGCATTTTACATTATCAGCATGCTCCAAATCCTCTTCTCCTGTCACTTCAGTCTGAGAGCACCTCACCTTTGTTACCAGGAAAGATTAGGTCTGGGGTAGGAATCTCACCAATTTTCTCACTAATGAAGACTGATGGAAAGAAATCATTTAGCTGCTCAGCAATGGTTTTATCTTCTCAAATTGCTCAGTTTAGCCCTTGAGGATCCAGTGGACCCACCAATTCATTTGCAGGCTTCCTGCTTCCAATATATTTAAAGAAGCTCATGTTTATTTTTACACCTTTAGCTATTTACTTTTTGAATTTCATTTTGGCCCTTCTAACTTTCCTCTTCTTTAATAACTGCTGTAATTTATACTCCTGTTCACTGGCTAAGCTAGGGTAAGAATTCCAAATTTTGAAGGATTTCAATTTGCACAAACAGCCTTTTGACTAACCTCATTTTATTTAAATCTTTTTTCTAAAGATTAGTGTCACTTTTTAATACTCTACCTGCTGTTTGAATGTTAAACCTAATCATACTATTGTCAGTATTTCAGCGTAGTTTAGCTACCATCACTTCTTGAATTAATTCTTGTGTGCTAATTAATAGCCTATGCCCTAGAACCAGTTGTTGAAAGAGGCAATCATTTGAAGTGTCAAGAAATGGTTTCTTTAAACTCTGTCCTGTTATGCCATTTGACCAGTTTCTATATGGATAAAGTCCCACTTTATTGTTTTGTTGGATTTTACTGCCTGACTGGTCTCTCTCAGTACTGAGTGCTCAATTTCATTTGCTTGATATGGAAGCTCGAAGTAACACCTACTAATATATTTACATTTTTAGTTTGGGATTTGTATCAATATAGATTCACTTGTGTAGTAGTCTCCATTCAGCATTTTTAAGCTCATTCAGTTCTATGGAATCACTAATATATAGCACTACTCCTCAACATCTCTGGCCTTTTCTCTCTTTTTTGTATCGTTTATAAGTAGATATTACAATAGCCGGCTGGTTTTGAGCATTCCGCCACATTTCTGAGATACCTAATTTTGCTTTTAAAACTCTTGCCTTGGCACACAGAAACTTCTTGCTTATATTCTTGCCTACGTGTCTGTTTTTATATAACTCCTTGATCCAACACCAAGCTAATTTTGTGGAATGTACCTCTGTGTTCTTATCCTGTCTCTGCTCTCGTGTACTTGTATTTTCACTCTACCCTTTATTGGATACACAGATACCATTGTACTACCCACATCTTTAACAAATGTCTTTGTCCAACTTGTGTGCATTTCAGCTCCTGCCAGCTTTCCCCCCAGCTTTTAGTTGAGCCATTTCTCCAAACTCATTTATTTTACATGTTAACAGTCTGGTTCCATTTTGACTAAAAAGAACCTTATGCAAATTTTGAAATTTTTTAGACACTGTTGCCCAAATACATTTGTTAGTCTCTAAGGTGCCACAAGGACTCCTCGTTGTTTTTGTTTTCCTTAAGTTTCTCTTGAGAGGCCTTGTTAAGAATGCTGATGCAGGAAGAGACATATAACTTTTCTTCCCTGGGAGCCAGGGGCGGCTCCAGGCACCAGCGCTCAAAACGTGTGCCTGGGGCGGCAAGCTGCGGGGGGCGCAGGCTGGTGGCCGTGAGGGCGGCAATCAGGCAGCCTTCGGCAGCGCGCCTGCGGAAGGTCCCCCTGTCCCGCAGATTCAGCAGCAATTCGGCGGTGGGTACGCCGAAGCCACGGGACTGGCAGCGGCAGATCACTCACACAAAAGCCGCCGAATCCGCGTGCTTGGGGCAGCAAAAAACAGAGCCGCCCCTGCTGGGAGCAACAATTCTGAATCAACATTATCTTTCAAAGACTCACATAAAAAGAAAGTTTCCCCATTCTCTTTCATCGTACAAGGGATTTCTTAGTACAATAGTCTTCAGGGATTTCACATCTGACCCCTCACTCTCAAAAACCTAGGTGACTTTAGGAATAAGTATATTCAGATTGCTCTCAGCATGAATTTTATGACTTGAAGCTGAAGAGATTTCACCTTGCTCAAGAGTATGACAACAATCCCCTTTTAGAGTTTATCTGAACTTTCCTTTATCAACCTGTCTTGCACCCTCCCACACACAAAACTTTATTTTTCTTATGATGAGAATCTGAGGGGGATGGTTCAACACCAAAGAGTCACTGTTGACTGGGAAGGGTGAAGGATCTTTACTGGCTATGGGAGGAGGCAGTGTCTGTAAACTCAATCTTCCACACCAAATTAACTTGAAAGGAGACAGGATGAGGCGTAACATTTTATTCATATAAATATGTGCCCCTAAAAAGAGAAAACATGGGAGTGAAGGGGAAACTATCTGCAGAGCTGGCAGTAGGTCAAGGAACAGAAATAGAGAGAAGCGACTGAGAGATGCTTTTAAAATATAGATCAAAAAGATGTTTTTGGTTTTTTTTAAATAAAGTATGTGAATTTAGGTCCAGACCACCATTCTTAAAATTAATTTGTGTTCACTATCAAAATGGAGACCACCCTCACTTTGTATAAAATGTCTAACTCTTGAAACACAAAACAAAGAAAGGAAAGAGGAGGAACTGACCAGTAAGTACAAGTTTAAATGTCGCCTAATGTACTGAATTTGGTTTCTTCTAATGTAACAGAGCTAACACTGGGCCTGGTGGGCAGGAATTGATGACTGGATTACACCTGGATGAAAAAGGGAGCTGAAGGTAACAGTGGGTCTTAATGGAATGGGGGAGTGAGAAAAAGGACAAGCTACTGGTAAAAAACCTTTAAAAAATATTAAATTTACATTGAGTTTTAGAAAAAAATGACAAAATGTTACTCTGAAAAAAAACTATTTGATTGCATCTCATTAATTACCTAAAGGTACAAGATACAGACAAATACTTTTAAGAAGGAACATACAGGTTCGACTGGGTGTTCATAGATTCTCATGCTTTTTGGATGGAGGATGGGCATGCGGGGATTGGGGGGGGGGGACTTATTTTAAACCCTGCAACTCTGCACTTAAAGAAATTCAAGAAAATTGGTTTTGCTTTAAGTAACCTTGAAACTGTGTATTAGTAATAATGGCCACTCTATGAGGGCCCAAAACCAGAAAACAGTGGATATGACCCAGAATATAATCCTACATTCACAAGTGTATTCTGAACCTCTTCTTTATTGCCTTGGCCATGTCATTTCATGACTGTAAGGAGTGTAAAGTGGCTTATTACCAATGGTGTCAATTTGGATAGGGTATGAGCCAAGTTTCTGAAGTTTAGCCCTTACACTGAGCAGCTAACCCAACCAGCATACAACACACCCCAACATTTTCAAGTGAGTATTGCTTCAGGATAATCTGAAATCAGGGATCCTCCCCAAGCTCCAGAAGAACTGAGTTTAAAGTATCTTCAACTCCAGACTGTGAAGATGTAGATGACTTAGAAGAGGCTTGATTTTCAAAGAATAGTTGATCAACACTTTCTGAAAATCAAGTACCTTTAAGGTATCTTAAGTTGGGCACCCAAAAATTAAGGCACAAAATAAAATCACTTTTGAAATTCTTGGCCACAATGCAGCACCATCACCAACAAAAAATTAGCATTTTAGCCATAACTTTCCGAAATCCTTCATTCTGTGTGTATATACACACTAAAATTCAGACCCAGAATTCACCCTAGTTTAGCTGCCCAAAAGGGTGAATTATAGGTCTGAATTTATTGTAAACAAGGCCTCAGACTGTAAGTTGTGCATATCAGAGAAACATTTTTTATTTAGTCTCTAATGCCTATCACAACAGATATATAAAAAATCATCACCACATGTTTAGGAGACCTTGCCAGAATGACTTGCCAATGGAAGAAATTTAAAAAAAAGTTTCCAAAAGCCAGAGGGACACAAACATTTTTAAGTTTTGACAGGAGCTAAAAATTCAGATGCACTATTAGAGCTCCATCCCATATCCTCATTTGAATACTTTTGATAGTTAACTGTATGAAAAATTAAAAGTTTCCATGTTCCAAATGACACACAGTACTTTTCATGGGAAATGCCTAATTCCAAAAAGAGTAATAATGTAATTACAATTAGACTACGATATTTACATTTTCAGTTGAGGTAGTTATTTTAAAATATTCTAAATGCATGGATACGCCTTAAGGAAAGAGATGCATAATTACTCTAGTTCAGTTGTTGGACTGAGGTAGGTTTCCTTTTCATAGAGAGAAATATTTAAAAAAAACTGAGATTTCCATGTGTGAAACTGACATATCTGTTTTTCTATGATAAGAAATCATAGAAATATAGAGCTGGAAGGGACCTCAAGAGGTCATTTTAGTCCATCCCCCCTGTGCAAAGGCAGGACCTTAGACTATCTCTGAGAGGTGTTTGTCCAACCTGTCCTTAAAAACCTCCAATTATAGGGTTTCCACAACCTTCCTTGGTAACCCATTCCAGTGCTTACCTATTCTTATAGTAAGAAGCTTTTTCCTAATATATAATCTAAATCTCCTTTGCTCTATATATTAAGCCCATTACACTTCTTCTCCAAGTCCACTAAAGGTAGGACAACTCATCTCCATGCTCTTTATAACAGCCCTCAATATATTTGAAGAGTGTTATCAGGTCCTCCCTCAGTCTCTTCTCAAGACTAAACATGCCCATTTTTTTTAACCTTTCCTCATAGGTCAGGCTTTCTAAGTCTTTTTTCATTTTTTATGGTCACCTCTGGACTCTCTCGAATTTGTCCACATCTTTCCTTAAAGTATTGCACTGAGAACTGGCTACAATACTCCAACTGAGACCTCACCACTGCCAAGTAAAGTGGAACAATTACCTTCTGTGTCTTACATATGACACTCCTGCTAATAAACCCCAGAATGACATTAGGTTTTTTTTGCAACTGCACCACACTTTTGGCTCATGTTCAGTTTCTCATCCACTATAATCACCAGATGCTTTTCAGCAATACTACCCACCTAGCCAGTTATTCTACATTTTTAGTTGTATGTTGCATTTTTTAAGTGTAGTCCTTTGCAATTGTCTTTATTGAATTTCATCTTCTTGATTTCAGACCATTTTCTAATCCTGTTCTCCAAAATGCATGCAACCTCTCCCAGCTTGGTGCCATCTGCAAATTTTGTAAGTATACTCTCCACTCCATTTTTCAAGTCATTAATGAAAATATTGACTAGCATCAGATCAAGACAGACCCCTGCAGCACCCCACTAAATAAGTCCTCTCGCTTTCACAGAGAACCATTAATAAAACTTTTTAATTAGCATGGTTTTCCAACCAGTTGTGCCCCCACCTTAGAGCAAGTTCCCTAGACCACATTTTCCTAGTTTGTTTATGAGAATGTCATACTGGACTGTGTCAAAAGCTTCACTAAAATCAAGGTACGACATCTACCATTTCTCTCCTATGCACTAGGACAGTAACCTGTCAAAGAAGGAAATTAGGTTGGTGTGGCATGATTTGTTCCCGAAAAATCCATGTTGTCTATTCCTTATCACCCTGTTATCCTCTAAGTGCTTACAAACTGTCTAATAATTTGTTCCACTGTCTTTCCAGGCATCTAAGCTAGATTCACGTCTATAAATTTCCAGGTTCTCTCTATTCCCCTTTTTAAATATAGGTGCTATGTTTGTCCTTCTCCTGTCCTCTGGGACCTCACCCATCTTCCATGAGTTATTGAAGATAATTGTTAAAAGTTCTGAGAATTGTTTCAACTAGTTCTTTAAGTACCCTAGGGTGAATTTCATCAGACCTTACACTTTTTCCCCCTATTCTGGATTGTTACTTGCCCCTTGTTATTAGTTGTGACCAGATGCTTAGCACACTTAATACTGTTTTAGTTAAGACAGAACCAGAATAGGCATTAAACACCTCAGCCTTCTTGGTGTCATCCGTTATTAGCTATGCAGGAAAACTAAATACCTGAAACAGAATTTAAATAAAGCTTTTATTATGTGATGGCTATCCAGGGAGAGATAACAGTTATAGAAGAAGCCAAAAAGAATAGCAGCACACATCAAAAGAAATGAAGCAGAAAAGAATGAGTATTTTACTTAAGACAGGATATGAAGCAATAATTACCTGCCCATTCTGTTGAATATACAAACTAATTTTGCAGTCATCGCCACCACAAGCTAATATTGGTACTGCAAAAAAAGAGAAAAAATTAAGTGTTTGTTATTAAATCTTGTAACTTTAGCATTATGTGATCTTTGTTAAAAGAAAAAACGGGCACAAGATAAAACCATAAATATAACTGAATAATATAATGGAACTTCAAAGTAGTAAAAGACTTATTTAAAAGCATCTAAAATGGAAGTTCTTGTAGATATATAGTATCTGCTACAAATATTGAGAAGCTGAAGGACACGTACCTCTAATTTAGGTCTCCAATGTACCTCTAGTAAGTCCAGTTGTGACAGATATGGCAATTTCCTGCAATATCTTTGGGAGATCTTACACGCTATAAATAATGGCCATACTGGGTCAGACCAGTGGTCCCTTTAGTCCAGTATGCTATCTTCTGACAGTGACCAGTAGCAGATGCATCAGAAGGAGTGAACAGAACAGGACACTTTTATCAAGCCCTGTCATCCAGTCCCAGCTTCTAGCAGTCAGATGTTTACAAACATGCCAAGCATGGATCTGTGTCCCTGACAATCTTGGCTAACAGACATTGAACTTAGCGCCGATCCCCTGGCCCAGCTGCATGGCAGCAGCTCTGTTCCTGGGCTCCAGCCACACAGTGGTGGGAGCAGGCCCTGGGTGCCAACCCCTGGCCCAGGCCGCACAGCAGTAAGTGCTGGCTCAGAAGGCATTGGCCCCAGGCGCTGACCCACAGCTCTGGCTGTGCGGCAGCAGGCTCTGATCCCTGGCTCCGGGCACGCAGTCCTGTCCCCAGCACCAGGCTCTGGCTGCATGACAGCAGACACCAGGCCCGGGAGCTGGCCACGTGACAGTGGGATTCATCATCCATCCCTATTGCCCCTGGCCCCCACTGCTTCCCACAGCCTGCATCCATCCCCATCATTGCCCCGGGCCCCCGCTGCCTCCCCAGCGCCACATCCATCCCACCATCGCCTCTGGCCCCTGATGCCTGCCCCTTCAACCTCCCTCCCCCCCATCCAGAGCTTAATGGGTGTAGGGTTTGCTGAGAAAAGTGATATTTACAAACATGCAAGTATCACTTTTCACAGCAGACTTACTAGCTATCTGTGAAAAGTGATACTTGTATATTTGTTAATATCACTTATTACTTTTTATAGCCTCCCAGGTAGTTACTAAGTGTGCTGTGATATTAACAAATATACAAATATCACTCCTGAAGGGGGAGGCAGCGTTATTTTTATTACTGAGTCTGCCAAAAAACCCTACACATATAAATTACAATTATTTGGATGTGTATCTGTGCATATTTAATTGTTTTTCCTAAAGTTAATTAAATATTTTAGGAAAAAGTGTCAGTGCGGCCACCAGTGAAAGTTGATGGCCACACTCCGAGGCCACCAAAATTTGTTGTGAAAACCCCTGGTCTAGGCAGCCTAGCTTGCTGTGAATAACACAGTATAGGTAAGAAACTGGGCTGCCTGGAATTCCACTGGTCAGGAGGGAGAGAGATGTGCATCTCTCTCCCAGAGAAGTGACAGCGGAGAGCCAGAAGCCTAAAAGTTGACGTCCTTGCTGAACCACAGAAAGGGAAATACAGGAACAGTTGCCCTGAACTGTGACACCAAGCATTATTATTTCTGGGAAGTTTGTAGAAATGTATTCGTCATATACCTCCTCAACTACACAAACGTTGGACTTGATCCCTTAATTTAAAAAAAGGAACTAGGAAGACAAGTAGAAAACCAATATGACTAAGCAGTAAGATTGAAGACCTTATTTGAGCCTTCAGAAAATGGAAGGCCAACCCATAATGCATAAGTTACATCAAGATGCATAAGTTACATCAAGTAATATTCAAGGAGAGTGGGAGGGTGAAGATAGATATGAAGCACAAGTAGCTAAAGGTATAAAAATAAGACATTTGTTAAAATTATGAGAAGCAGGAAGACGACAAAAGAATGTGTAAATCTGCTGGAATAGGGAGTTAAGGAAGTAATGTCTGAGGATAACATTGCAGAGAAGCCAAATGATTTCTTTGTATCAGTCATTACAAATTACAATAGGGAAACACCAAGCACAACCTTACTCTTTTCAAGTAATAACAATGAAGAACTGTCAGAGACTGAGATGTTAAAGGCAAAGGTGCTGGAACTGGCTGATGAGTTAAGGAGCAATGAGTCAGCAGGCCCAGATGTTATCCATCAAAGAGTTCTGAGATGCTAGCAAAAGTATTCACTCATTAAAATCAGCTACTGTACTAGGAGATCAGAATGTAGAAAATGGACATGTCTTAGAAAAGAGTAGTAGGGTAATCCTGCAAGTAACATGTTACTAAATTTTGTACCACACCAACTAAACTGACTGAAATAATTAAAAACAGAATTATAACACAAATGATAATATAAGGACAAACCGCTAGATGCCTCTCTAATGTATTAGGATTCTTTGAACATATCAGAATAGCAGATAAAAAAGGTGGATTCAAGCAGACAACACAACTAACTGCACCAGTCTACATGCTATTCAAGTTTTCAAGGTTTCCTCTACCACCAACATAGTGAGAACTTCCTTTTTTTTTTTTTTTTTTTTAAACAAGACTTTGGATCATAATGATAGATTTGAACCTTAATCATTGCAGCACAGACCAAAACATTTATAACTAGTATTCAAAAATTAACAAATTAATAATTTTTCATTATCGCATGCCTGAGTTTTTGATACAGTCTAGAGCAGGGGTATGTATGTTCGTCCATCGTTTTCAAAGAAGACCTTGACATCTAGCAGGTTGTGAGCTGTCCACAGTGCGTCCGCAGGTGGCTGATAAGGCCAATACGGGCACGAAATGTTCTGCCACATGTCGGGCAGACATGTGTGGGCACCACTGTTACAACATTTACAGCTCTGGCTTTACGGAGTGCTCGCTTCTCTTGTGCTATTGTTATCCTTCTGGCTTCAGATGTCTGGCAGCCTTGGTGGATCAGCGTACGCCATGTCGATCGGTCTTGTGCCAGAGTTTCCCAGGAGGTGATGTCAATATCCAGGGACTTAAGAGAGGATTTCAGCGTGTGTTTGTATCGCTTCTTTTGTCCCCCGTGCGATCGCTTTCCTTGAGACAGCTCACCATAAAAGAGCTGTTTGGGGATGCGGTGGTCTGGCATCCTTACAACATGGCCTGCCCAGCGTGTCTGGGCTTTCATAAGCAGAGTGTAAACTGACGGCAGGTCTGCTCTGGAGAGGACTTCTGTATCTGGCACCTTATCCTACCACCGGATCCTCAGAAGTCTGCTCTTGACACTTCTCTTGGAGCTGCCGAACTGCGAAGATCATGTCCACAGTGCCACGCTCTTTGCGGAAGCCACACTGTGTCTCAGGTAGTAAACCCTATTCCAGGTGGTCAATCAGGCGATTCAGCAACACTCGTGCAAGAATCTTACCTGCGCTAGAAAGCAGTGATATTCCTCTATGATTATCACAGACTTTTCGATTTCCTTTCCTCTTGTAGAGGTGTACGATGGACGCATCTTTCAATTCCTGAGGAATGGACCCTTGATTCCAGAAGGACTGGAACAGCTGAGTGAGTTTGTCAACAAGCATTGCACCACCATCCTTATAGATTTCCACTGGAATCGCATCAGATCCTGAGGCCTTGCCACTAGACAGCTGACTGATGGCCTGTAGGGTTTCAGTCTCTGATGGTGGAACGTCCAGGCTGTAATTAATATCCGCCTGGGGCATTCTGTCAATCGTCTCATTATTGATGGAAGAAGGGCGGTTCAGTACGGATTGGAAATGCTCAGCCCAACGCTGTAGAATCAGAGTCTTCTCAGTAATGAGAGTTGCACCATCTAAGTCCAGTAGAGGGGAACTCCCTGAAGGCCGAGGTCCGTACAAGGATCTAAGGGCTTCGTAGAACCGTTTCTACGAACGGTTTCTGCAAGCGACGTGGTACGCTAAGAACACGGCAAGACGCGAAAGACGCCCTGGTCAACCACTGTGCCCAGCCCATCTCCAACCGTCTCGACTTTTGTCCTGCCATTGGAGCAAGATGGAATCTGGGAAGAGAGAGTGAGGCTGACTATGCGCACCTCTCCCTCACTTTAGTCCAATTCACGCGCAAGTCTTGACATCCCTCCAATTCCCGTAAACTTTAAAGTCCTGTGGCGATGGGCGAGCGACGAAGCAGCAGGTGTGGATACACTGGGAGCTGTAGCCGCGGACCTGCACACAGGCGGCTCAGGTCTAATGGTCGTCTTCTTGCTGACCGAAGCAACAGCTGGATTCGGCGTCTACCTGAGTGACTGAGCAGCCCTCTTTAGGACTGCACTGCTCACCTCCGTAGTAAGAGGAAGGGGCTAGAAAAGGTGCCCTAAACATTGTTGGCTTCATAGATCCCTGGCCAGCTTACCGCAGCTGGAGGGGATCCCATCTTATGCGGTCGAATAACAAAATCTCAAACAACAAAATGCAAGGTGACACCACTCATTATTGGTACATGGAATGTACGGACGCTTCAAGACAACCCCTCAGCAGATCGACCAGAAAGAACAGCAGCTCTGGTCGCCAGAGAGCTCGCAAGATTTAACATCGATATTGCGGCCCTGTGTGAAACTCGTCTAGCCAACGAAGGTCAGCTCACAGAAACAGGAGGTGGTTACACATTCTTCTGGTGTGGACGTAGCAGTGACGAACGTCGTGAATCTGGAGTTGGCTTTGCGGTTAAGAATCATCTTGGCAAGTTTGCGGACAGTTTTCCCAAGGGCATGAACGATCGACTCATGACACTGCATCTTCCACTACCGAGAGGAAAGCGAATTATACTAATCAGCGCTTACGCACCCACAATGACGAATCCGGATGAAGTAAAGGACAAGTTTTAATCCGTGAAGCGCACCGACAGGCTGATTCTACTTGGCGATTTTAACGCGAGAGTAGGATCCGATCACTCTGCCTGGGATGACGTCATTGGAAAAAATGGAATCGGCAAATCCAACAGCAATGGCCTACTACTATTGAAGACATGTGCGGCTCATGATCTGATCATCACCAATACCATCTTCCGCCTGCCCACTCGCAAAAAGACGTCCTGGATGCACCCACGTTCCAAGCACTGGCATCTCATTGATTATGTCATCGTGCGGAGGAAAGACAGACAGGATGTAAGGGTGACTAAGGCCATGCCAAGTGCTGACTGTTGGACTGATCATAGACTTATCTCTAAATTAAGCCTTCACATCAAGCCAAAGAGACGTCCGCAGGGAAAAAAAGCTGTGATGAAAAAGATCAACGTCAGTAAACTGAGGAACCCCAACACAGCAGCTTCACTAGTAGAAGATCTCGACAACCAACTCTCAGAGCTGCAATTAGAGGAAAACGTTGAGAGGAACTGGGAACGCTTCCGAAATATTGTGCACTTTTCTGCACTAAAGGTTCTTGGACCCTCACACAGGAAACAGCAGGACTGGTTTGATGAAAACAACGAAGAGATCAAGACTTTACTTGCTGAAAAGCACCGCCTTCACCGTGCTCATCAGAACGACCCGTAGTCAACAGCTAAGAAAAATGCCTTCAACAACATTCGCAGGACCGTACAGAGCAAGCTTCGTAAGATGCAGGACTCCTGGTTGAGTGCCAAAGCAGATGAAATCCAGAAGTTTGCTGATAGAAACGATGCCAAACGGTTCTACGAAGGTAGGCAACCTATGGCACACGTGCCGAAGGCAGCACACAAGCTGATTTTCAGTGGCACTCACACTGCCCGGGTCCTGGCCACAGGTCCAGAGGGGCTCTGCATTTTAATTTAATTTTAAATGAAGCTTCTGAAACCTTATTTACTTTACATATAACAATAGTTTAGTTATATATTATAGACTTATAGAAAGAGATCTTCTAAAAAGATTAAATGGTTTTACTGGCACGCGAAACCATAAATTAGAGTGAATAAATGAAAACTCGGCACACCACTTCTGAAAGGCTGCGGACCCCTGGTCTAGAGGCAAGTCAGTTTTCACATGCCTATACCCACACAAAAAAACAAAAACAAAAAACGAAGAATTTCTTTATCCATTGGCTTTAAAAATAATAGACTTGTCCCCTTTTTAGAATTTTTGGGATATTTTAAAATGCTTATACCTCACTTAACAGATTTATATGAAAATTCATTCTTTACCTTTAAGCTGTGGAAGATATGCTATATCATTTCCACATAACAATGATGGTTCCCTGCCTTAAATACAAACTTAAACTCAGCCTTAACTATGGAAACAAAAGGGTACCTTTATAATAAAGCAAAATGTTTAATATCTAGTTATTTACATTTCAAGATTAAGCCTTACATGGAGTATCATCTTTAGACAGGGCTGATTTTAAGACTGAGCACAGTAAATTCTGAGTTTCATTTTTAAACTATTTATATAGATTTGCAAGCTTTATTTTAAATCTTGAAGTGTGAATCATTACTTCTCATTTATGTACACAGTGCTATACTGATATATTCCCCTAGGGTACTACAAAAAGAATTTCTAATATGTACACCACCATAATAAACAAAGAACTAATCTATTGCTTCACAGCATGAATTTTAAGACAGCATTATCCTGACTGATATGCAGCACAGACCCTTTATTATTTCAAACTACAGGTCACAAGAATTTATTGTAATTTTCCAGCCTTGTAAACTTAATGTCAACAACCACCTACCTACTCACACATCTAAGGAAAAAATATCTATTGAGTTAAAATTATTCAGAGTGAAAATGGAAATACTGCTTTTCATATTGCACTGCCTTCACGGTATGACAGCATTTTCAAACTGCACAATGTATTTTTGTATACAGTTCTAGAAGATTTGAAAACTTCATAAACCAAACAAACTGACTTGTCTGCTCCGAAGGCATTACAGTAAAAATAACTGTCAGAGTTAAATAACACAAACTAGACAGCTATGAATATGCCTATATTTGTCTCATTAAGTGTGTCATATACAGGGCCCTACCAATTTCACAGCTGTAAAAAATGTGTCATGGACCATGAAATAAGCCCTGCCCCATGAAATCTGATCGCCCCAAAATCAGCCAGGCTGGGGAGGGACAGGACTTGTCCTTCCCCTGCATGACTGTTATGGGGAGAGGTCAGACCCACCTCCACTGGCAGCACAGAAGAGGATGGTACACCCTCACTTATGTGCTGCAGAAGCCCCAGAGCTGGGCTCCAGACTGCAGCTCCCCGTGGCTTCTGCCTGGGCTCAGGGTGTCCTAGTTCCAGGGCTTCCGCCCCCACAAGCGCACTGTTCCTGACGGGGCTCAGGGCCTACAAGCTCTGAGGCTTCCATTCCCTCTCCCCCATGGCTCCTGCTCTCCCTCCCTCCTGAGCTCCTGCCTGGGCTAGTCACACCCAGGCACCAGCTCGGACTTGGGGCTTCCACCCACCACAGCTCCTGCCCGGGCTCAGGACACCCCATGGCTACTGCCTGGGCTGCCGCTCTCCCTCCCTCCTCAGCTCCTGCCTGGGCTAGTCACACCCAGGCACCAGCTCGGACTTGGGGCTTCCACCCACCACAGCTCCTGCCCGGGCTCAGGACACCCCATGGCTACTGCCTGGGCTGCCGCTCTCCCTCCCTCCTCAGCTCCTGCCTGGGCTAGTCGCGCCCAGGCACCAGCTGGGACTCGGGGCTGCCACCACCTGCAGCTCCTGCCCGGGCTCAGGACACCCAAGTTTCGGGGCTGCCACTCCCACACCCCATGGTTCCTGCCGGGGCTAGGGGCAGCCAGTCTCCAGCCAGGACTCAGGGCTTCCACCCCCGGTGGCTCCTGTCCAGGCTCAGAGCTGCCGCCACCCCCACCTCCCCGCAGCTCCTGCACAAGCTCGGGACACCCGAGTTCCAGGGCTGCTGCTCCCTTTTCTCCCTCTCCACCCCCGATGGCTCCTGCCAGGGGTAGGGGCACCCAGGCTTCAGCCAGGACTCGGAGTTGCCACCCCCCGCAGCTCCTGCCTGGGCTTGAGGAGGACACGGACACACACACACACACACACACACACCCTGCCCCAGGGCTCCAGCCAGAGCTCGGTGTGCACAGGCTCAGG
The DNA here is from genome assembly GCF_016161935.1 of Mauremys reevesii. Taxonomy (NCBI): domain Eukaryota; kingdom Metazoa; phylum Chordata; order Testudines; family Geoemydidae; genus Mauremys; species Mauremys reevesii. Next base: position 117,858,591 of record NC_052624.1, on the reverse strand, counting down.
GCTGTGGTTCCCGAGGGCTCCTGCCTGGGCTCCGGGCTGCCCAAGTTTGGGGCTTCTGCCTCCCTTCCCCACTCCTCAGCTCCTGCTGGTGCTCGGGGCTTCCACCTGTGGCTCCTGCCAGGGCTAGGGCACCCATTTTTCATACTGTCCGGGGCCCCTGGGCACAGACAGGTCCCATACGTTAATCCACCACTGGCCCTGACTAGCAGCTAGGAGCCCCCAGTTGGGACACTCCCAACAACACTGGGGAGATCGGACCTACCTCTACCTCCGGGAGCCTCCTCCAGCTGCAGGAAACGCTGCAGAAGTGAGTATGACAATCCTGCAACCCCCATACAACAGCTTTAGGACCACACACACACCCCACACACAATACCCTTTTGGATCAGGACCCCCATGGTTACAACACCGTGAAATTTAAGATGAAAACATCTGAAATCGTTAAATTGACCAATTTTAAGACCCTGTGGCTGTGAAATTAACCAAAATAAGCCATGAATTTGGTAGGGACCTATTCATACATGTTCTGTGCTATGCTGGGCACTGTTGGATTGCTGTCTTAATGCAGCAGTTATACAGCATATTCCTAACCATGCCCTGATGCAGTTCCTTACATGCATGGCCAGAAGGTAGTTTATACCTTATTCACCTGAGGAAAGAATATCTGCTGGCAGCTTCTTCTCACCATGCAAAATGGCTGACATTTTAATTATCTTATCAAAGAATCTCTTCCCCACTGAACATTCAGGGCGATTTTGGGAGGGCTTCTCTCTCTGGCTTATTTTCCTAGTATTTCAGAAACACCTGCATTCATACTAACAACGCACTCGCTACTTCTTTTAAATACTGGTAGGTGCTCAGATATTTTATATGCCGCCCATTACTGTAATGTGGTTATTTACCTTATCTAGTAACTGGAGCTCTTCAAGACGCGTGCTTCCTATGTTTATTCCACTCAAGGTGCACATGTGCTCCTTGAACCTTAGACAGGAAGATTTCTGCTACCAGTGTCCATTGGACTATGCCAGGGGTGGGCAAACTACGGTCCACGGGCCGGATCCAGCCTGCGAGCTGTTTTAAGCCAGCGAGCTGTTTTAAGCCAGCCTGCGAGTTCCTGCTGGGGAGCAGGGTCTGGGGCTTGCTCTACTACGGTGCTCCTGCCGGGACACTGGGTCGGGGGCTGCATCACGTGGCTCAGCCCACTCTGGATGGAGCGTTGGGTCGGGGGCTGCTCTATGTGGCTCCTGGAAGCCTCAGCATGGCCCCGCGGCTCCTAAGCCCCCCAGTGGGAGCTACGGGGCGGTATCTGCCGATGGGGCAGCGTGCAGAGCCACCTGGTCGTGCCTCCGGGTAGGAACCAGAGCAGGGACATGCCACTGCTTCCGGGAGCTGCTTGAGGTAAGCGCCACTCGGAGCCTGCACCCCTGAGCCTCTCCCTATGCCCCAAACCCCTGCCCCAGCCCTGATCCCCCTCCTGCTCTCTAAACCCCTCGATTCCAGCCTGAAGCACACTTCTGCACCCCAAACCTCTCATCCCCAGCCCCACCCCAGAGCCCGCACCCCCAGCCGGAACCTGCACCCCTTTCTGCGCACCCCTGCTCCAGCCCTGATCCCCCTCCCACCCTCCAAACCCCTCGGTCCCAGCACAGAGCACCCTCCTACACCCCAAACTCCTTATCCCCAGCCCCACCCCAGAGCCCGCACCCCCAACCAGAGCCCTCACCCCCTCCCGCACTCCAACCACAATTTTGTGAGCATTCATGGCCTGCTCTATCACAGCCTTTGGAAGGATCTGCAACAAAAGGGAAGCAGGGCAGGTAGTGGAATACAAATAGGAACTACACATCTCAAAGAATTCCAGTTACTCCACAAGATAAATAACCATATTTCACACTCTATATGTATTCCACTCAAGGTGATTCAGAAGCAATATTCATTGAGAAGGAGGGTACAAGGAACTATGCTGTGCCACAGGTTAGAGGACTGCTCCACTGAAGGATATATTTGCTATAGAAGCTTGTATCTGGGCACAATGCCTAGTAAAAGTGTACACAGAGCCCCGGACTGCTGCTTTATAGATTTCTAGGAGCGGGACATCTCAAAGCAAAGCTACCAATGTAGTCTGGATTCTGGTGAAGTGGGCCTTTATACCTTGCAAGAGAGGGGTTGCTATCAACTCCTACCATAGCAGGTTGCAGACCGAAATCCATTAGGAAAGTCTCTGACAGGATATTTCTGAATGTATGAGAAGGGAAACAAAGGAGACAAATAGTTTAGGGGATTTCCAGAAGGGTTTTGTCCTCTGCAGGGAAATGCCAAAGCTTGATTGACATCCAAGAAGTGTGTAGCTTCCCATCGCCTCTGGTGGCATGGCACTTCAGATTAAAAAAAGACAGGTCAACGGATGACCTGCTTCAGATGGAATTCCAACATTATTCTAGAGATTAATTTAGGAAGCAACCTCTCAGGGAAACTCTGTCCTTATGAAAAACCTTGTAGGGCAGGTTTGCCATACAGGGCCTCCAGCTCAGCTGCCTTTCTGGCTGTGGTTCTTGCAACCAGAAAGGCAACCTTCATAGACAGATGAACAAAGGAACATGAGACTAAAGGTTCAAATGGAGCTTTCATAAATGCTGACAGGACTAGATTGAGATTCCATATCAGGGTAGGTTTCACTACCAGAAAAAGGGTTCTGACAAGTGCCTTGAGAAACCATGCTCAAGTAGGATGTGCAAAGAGCAAATGTGGGCTGTCCACTGGAGGGTGAAAGACGCTAATAGCTTCCACCATGCACTTGCAAGAAGCTGATAGGCAATTCTGACCTTTTTAGAGAGAAGGCAGTCCAGAATAGTGGGGATCTGGAAAAAGCTGGTGAACCAGAACTGCCTCAGCCACTGAGGAGCAAGTAGGATTACCGACTTTGTCTTGTTTTCCTCAAGACTTGAGGTAAGAGAGGGATGGTATAGGAATGTGTACATCAACAACTTCATCCACTGTACAGAAATGTGTCCCAGAGACACTCTGGAGCAGTAGACTGGGCATTTATTGTTTTTTTGAGGATGCAAAGAGATCTCACCATTGGAATCCCACTGTTTGAATATGCTCTGTACCACTGAGTTATGTAGTTCCTACTCATTGTCTCTGGAGAAATGTCTGCTGCGATGTCAGCCACTCTCGGAAAGAGCACTGCCAAAATGGTGACTTGATGGTAGATGCAGTTCCAGATACTAAGAGCTTCTGTACAAAGAATTCACTGCTCCTCCCAATTCACTGATATAATAAAGTGCTATCGTTATCTGACATGACTTGAACGTCCAGGGTCTGAATAAACAGTAGGAATTGTTTGCAGACTTTCTGCATTGCCCAAAGTTCCAGGACATTTATGTGCAATTGGGATTCTTGCTGGGTCCAAGTACATGTTTATCCAGGCAGCCTACCCAACTTAGTAAGCAGGTGGCTGATCAAACTTTTTGTGGGTGGGGACGGGACAAACGTAACCCTTCATACACACACACACACACACACAGAGTTATCCTGTTTTCCTACCAAGTAAGCAAAGTCAGAACCCTGTAGAGGAGCAATAACAACGTTGGGGGAAAAACAGACCGTATAGTCTCATCACATGGTGATTACACTCTTTTCATTTCACTAGTATCTCTAGAGGATGTTAAACAGAAGCTACCAGAGTCAGACATTTTTAAATCAGCAGGTCCAGATAACTGCCTGAGGAGCCTGCTGGACCATTAATTTTGATTTTCAGTAAGTCCTGGAGCACTGAAAGCTAAATGTTGTGCCAGTTTTGAAAAAGGGCAAGATAATGGAGCAGCTGACATAGGACTCTATTAATAAAGAATTAAATGAAGGTAATGTAATTAGTGCAAATGAACATGGGTTTATGGAATATAGATCCTATCAAACTAACTTAATTTTTTTTAATGAGATTACTAGTTTGTTTGGTTGATGCAGGTTGTTGAAGTAATAGACTTCTGTAGGGTGTTTGACTTGGTATCATTTGACTAAATTAGAATATAAAATTAACATGGCATACACACACATAGTTATGGATTAAAAACTGGCTAACTGATAGGTCTCAAAATGTAATTGTTAATGGCGAATGGTCACTGAGTGGGTGCTTCTCCAGCATGGACCAACAGGGATCATCAGTTCTTAGCCCTACACTAATTAACACTTATCATAGAATCATAGAATATTAGGGTTGGAAGGGACCTCAGGAGGTCATCTAGTCCAACCCCCTGCTCAAAGCAGGACCAATCCCCAGACAGAATTTTACCCCAGTTCCCTAAATGGCCTCCTCAAGGACTGAACTCACAACCCTGGGTTTAGCAGGCCAATGTTCAAACTACTGAGCTATCCCTCCCCCGCATCAATGTCCTGAATGAAAATATAAAACAGTCACTGATAAAGTTTGCAGATGAGATGACAAATTGGTGGAGTGGTAAATAATGAAGAGGACAGGTCACTGATACAGAGAGATCTGGATCACTTGGCAAACTAGGCACAAGCAAATAATATGCATTTTACTATGGCTAAAGGTAAATGTGTACATTTAGTAACAAAGAATGCAGGGTCATACTTATAGGTTGGGGAACTCTATACTGGGAAGCAGTGACTCTTGACGATTTGGAGGTCATTGTGGATAATCAGCTGAACATGAGATACCAGTGAGACACTTGGCCAAAGGAGCCAATGCAATCCTGGAATGCATAAACAACGGAATCTAGAGTAGGAGTAGAGAAGTTATTTTATCTCTGCATTTGGCACTGGTGCTACCACCAATGGAATAGTATGTACAGTTCTGATGACCACAATTGAAAAAGAATATTGAAAAATTGGAGAGAGTTCAAAGAAGAGACACAAGAATGATCAAAGGATTAGAAAACATGCCTTATAAACTCAAGTAGCTCAATCTATTTAACTTAACAAAGAGAAGGTTAAGGGGTGACTTCATTATAGTCCAGAAGTACCTACATGGGGAACAAACATTCAATAATGGGCTCTTCAGTCTAGCAGAGAAAGACATACCACAATCCAATGGCTGGAAGTTGAAGCTAGACAAGTTCAGACCAGAAATAAGGTACAAATTTTTAATGGAGAGAGTAATTAACCATTTTGGAACAATTTACCATGGTGAATTCTCCATCACTGACCATTTTTAAATCAAAATTGGATGTCCTTCTAAAATATACACTCTAGAAATAATTTTAAGGAAGTTCTGTTATGGGCAAGACCTGTGTGATATAAGAGGTCAGACTAGATGGCCTTGGAATCTGATACATATTTAACGATTCATTCATTCTCTTGCTAAATAGATCATTGCCCTCAAAAGGCAGATCCTCACAGTGAATTGAACTTCCTTGAGAAGGATGGATATTGCCATTGAGCAGGAGGCTGTATCTGCTGCACACACAAAGCCTGAAGGGCCAATCAGGCTGGCAAATTTACCTTTATCAATGATTGCTTGGAGCTGAAGTTTATCCTCAAGTCAGTTTCTTAGTGAATTCAGAGAACTTACTGTAATTAATAAACTCAAACTTTGATATTAAAGGTTGGTACTTCGCTATCCAGAACTGTTAAACTTGCCAAAGTGAAGTTCTTCCTCCCCAAAAGGTCTAGACATTTAGCCTCATCTGGGGGGTTTAGATCTGGGTTGGTAGTTGCTTGTTCCTTTCAATGACAGCCTGCACCACTGAAAAGAGTATGGAGCAAGGAGTGAAAATAAGTATTCCGTCCCTTTCCATGATACAGAATATTTATTCTCTGTTCTTTTCAGAGTGGGAGCAGAAGTGGCTGGAGTATGCTAGACTGTTTCAGCCAGTTCTAAAGTGGCCTCATTAATAGGCAGTGCCACATTACTGGGAGTAGCACTGTGGAGGATATCCAGCAGCTTATAAGGGTGCCCTGTATTTCCTCCAGGGGAATCTAGAGAGTGCATGCAATTCTCAAGAGGTCATAATCATTGTGTGGTAATGACAAGGCAGGAGTGACTGCCTCATCTGGTGAGAACAATGATAATCCTACAGAAGTGAGTGGTTCTGGCTGTGCTGATTGCTCCTCTTCCTCAGAGTGATCCTGGGCAGATTGAGGTTCTTCCCCAGATAAAAAAGCCTGTCCTGATTCCCACTGAGACCTCACATATTTGGGATGTCTCATACAGATCCCAGGGACCCAAATAAGGCCAGTGCAAGGACTCATGGGATGGTCCCCTTGGAGGAGGATACCATCAATCCCAAGTCAGGTAGTCCTACCTGTGAGAGTGGGAAGGTGCCCATGATATCTTGGAGATGCTATCAGGGCTGATCTTCCACCTTGATAAGGCTGGTGAAGCCCTCTCCTTGATTCTGGACTCACTGAAGGAGAATGAGGCTTCTGTCAGTGGGCTGGGCTGTTGGTACTGGTGGTCTCATTATTCCTTGGCTGGTCAATGGTACCAGACAGTGGCTAACCAAAGTTACAGGGACATCCTTGGTTAGACCAGATCTGACAGTATTATTGATTCTGGGCCTGCAGAGATTAGCTGTTTTCGGTACTGATCATTCCTTTTCTTTGAGCATAGGTACTGTCGGTGTAGGAAATGTCCACTGTCTTCTTTTCCTCACCAATATCAAGGATGGTGCTGTCCATTTGGCTGTGGATGGCTTTGTGACATTTGTGGTTTTCAGTGTCAAGAAACTGGTACCATGCCTTTTGTGAGCTCCTGACCCACGTGGACCAGTGAGTGGAGTCTCAGCCAACTTTGAGAGTGTCAAAGAAGAAGTCCGGTACTTGAAGACTTTGAGGGAGATTTTTCACATTTTTTGTGAGAGTTTGCTCCTGCCACCTAATGTAGGCTGTGTTTGGAAGAGTCTTTATCTACCCTGAGCAATCCCTGAGCCTGAGACCAGCTGCTTGAAGGGATACTTAATGCTTCTGTGCAATGCACAGGGAGGTCGGATGGGTGAGGGTTGGACTGCGGTCTCATGGAATGATCCATCAGGAATCTTCTACATCTGAAGTCACAGGCTTGACAAGTTTGCCAAGAAAAGAACCATCAGATATTATACTTAGAAGGCAGATAGAGAGATGTGTCGTGGAAGTCGATGACCAGGAAGGCAGGCCATGCAGATCTTGAATCCTGAGGTCTTGGGTATGCTAGGCAACCCTGTATAGGGGTTGCTGGGGTAGGTCGGGTTTTTCTCCAGGCCTCTGTACTACTAGAACTACACTATCTAAACTGAAAACTATTAATATCAAACTTTTTTAACAGGAATTCCAGCTAAAGCTGTGAACACTGAGGAAGTACTTTTCTTTTCAGAAGGTGGGATGAGGAGATGCAGTTAAATTGATTGAAATACAGATTACCAAATTGTGCATACCAATCTAAATGCTAGATCTAAGGAATAATGTTTTGTGAAAGTATGAGTTGAGCTCCAAGGACCACAGGCAGCAGAAAGGAACTGGAGAAGTGGACACCTGCTCCATATGCCCTCGGTTCAGGGCACAAGGGCAGAGACATGGATTCATGGACATGGCTAGGAAAAATATCTTCCAATCTCAGGTGCATGGAACACATACACACCTTGACTGGAATACTCAAGTTTTCATGCTCTCCTCCACAATCTTGAGGGCCTGAAATTTCCTTTTAAAAAAATAAATATAGGTGATTCTCTATAATTTGAGTTCTTCAAGATGAACTCGGTCTATTCTCTCTCACGTTGTGCAAGGGTACAGCTTGGATCAGCTGACCATACTAGTGGCAGTGCCCACTAGAGCACTTTTGTGCCCCCATACTAAGGGCAGGACAATGGGCGGGGGGGGGGGTGCCAACTGCCTTAATTCTTACCACTACCTCCTCAAGTCTGAAACTGAAATTAGGACTGAGGAAAAAAAGGAAAGGTGGGTGAGGAGTGTGAATGTGCAGAATCCATCTCAATGAAAACTCTGTATGGCTGAGTAACCTTTATTTCTTCAAGTAGCCTTTGCAAATTCCAATTCTTGACTACTGACAAGTAGCACTCTTCTTTTTGGAAGGTGGGATGAGACGATGCAGTTAAATTAATTGCAATACAGATTACCAAGTTGTGCATACCAATTGAAATGCCAGATCTATAAGAGAATGGTCAGTTATGAGAGGTTCCCTGATCCATTTTCTGGTAGGGCAATGACAAGGAAAAGTATCAGGCCAGTAGTAGCCTGATTGCAGATCAGTGTCAATCTAAGGCAGTTTCCAAGGCAACAGCAGCAACCTGGTTAAGCAAAAAGCTCAAAACTGTGTGACACATTTCCATGGCGAACAAGCAGCAGGTCCTACGGGGAGGTTCTCATATCTCCAGAGAGGTCTGCATAGGTAAGAAAATGTTTTAAACTTACATTTTTATTTTTATTTTCTGAAGGAGGGGGAGAAGGAAGAGGAACCAGACCCACCACATTATACTTCTTTCCTTTACCCTAAATCACCAAAGATAACGTATCTGGTGTTGCATGAGAGTAACTAAATGACAGTGTTCCAAGTGTTCACTGTGAACCTAAGTCACCACTGTAACCATGGATTCAATAGGAACCAGTGGCTCTAAGGAAGCATCAGGTGTTTTATCAGGCTTCTGATGAGTTTTCAAGCCTGGAACCAATTCAGGGCAGGATGATACTGGCCCTTTATACCCTCTTTGCTGTTGTTCTGATTTTTGAGCTCAGACTTTTCATGGGGATGCTTTTGCACTTGAGTATGCAGACTCAGAAATACTGGATCCCTGAAATTTGCTCTTTCAGTAGAGGTATATACCTGTGAGGCCAAAAGTTTATGCTTGGTCAGATCCAATATTTGAGGATTCATAGTGAACAGCACCTTCAGTTTGGCTCAATCGAAGAAGCGGATGAGTGAGCTGGAAGTTGGCTAGTCTTTTTAGTCTCCTTAGGAGTTGGAATTAAGGCCACTCTCCCTGCAATTATAGATTCTGATGCTCCTTTCTGGCCCTCAGAGTAACAGGGCTGTACGTAAAGCAACAAGGTGAATGACCTTCCTCAAATAAACCAAAATAATACATATCTCCATTAGAAGCAAGAAAATTGGCAGGGTAAAAGGCACAACTCTTAAACCCCAGTTTCTTTGCCTTCGGTTCCAACATATCAGAAGAAAGGAACTGAATCAAGATCATTAGTTAAAAGAACTAACTGAAATCTATCAAAACTAAGGCATCACCACCTTTGCGGATGCAATGTGCTGACAAATCCAGGTTAGAGGAACCAGTGAGCTTCCTGGTCCATCTGCTACTGCTGTTGAAAGTAACTGAAGCAGTTAGGAGCCAGCCAACACATGACCAAGGTGTTATACCCCAGGACAATCCTGCAAGTCCTGACTGAGATATGCTCTCGCCACACAGGTCCTCACCACACCTTCATGATATGATTATAACTATGCATTCTGGGCAAGATCTGACACATATCCGCACAGTGGGCCCTTAAAATTCAGGTGCTGCCAATAACTTTAAAGATGACACTATAGCTCGAGCCCTACGAACACTGATAAAACACTGCACCCTACACCTCATTAATACAACAGAAGTGTTCCTCCTGTCCTCAACCCCAGTGGTGAAAGAGATCACATCTTTGGAAGCCATCATCGAAGGACACAGAGAGATGCTGCAATTCGGCAAGATCACTTCGCCACTGATTCTCAATATAATGTTGTTGGCTCTCCACAATCCTCAGACCCTCTCGTGGGAATAAAAAAAAAATCAGCTTCCCCTCTGAATTCTGTCAATGGGTCTGCCTATACATGGCTAGCAACAAGTCTTCAGACCCGGGCAGACCAAGATACCATGGACCTTTGAGAAGAACATGGACACCCTGCCTCCATGCCGGAACTACAACTGCTCCACAAATCTGCAGTCTGGGGCGAGGGCTCCATATAGTCAAATCCACGCAATAGTCACACCTGAATTGGCTATCCTATGCACATACTTCCAAGGGAACCTGGTCAAGTGCTTATGCACCAATCTCCTACTGGGGCTCTGATCCCGTGGACTATTGGTCCTTGAACCAAATGATGATCAGGAACCAATATTCCTTACCTTTAATACTTGAACTGTTAGACTGCATTAGATCTGCTCGGCTCTTTACTAAACTAATATGTATTTGGGCAGGGGATGAATGGAGGACTGCATTCCGTACCCACTACAGTGACTCTGAGCATTTAGTGATGCCACTTGAACTGAAGAATGCCCTGCAACCTCCCAGTATTTTCTTAAAGACAACATATTGGTCCAAGATATCCCAGAAATATCTTATATCCCAATGAGATACTCATCTCCTCAGAGAATCCCAAGAAGCACTCACCACGTTAGGGCCGACCTAAAAGAAAAGTCGACACAGTCTATGCAAAATGGGAAAAATGTGTTTTTGATCAACTCTACACGGAGTTCCTAGGGTTTATTCTATCCCCAGGAAGGATCAAAAAAAGGTGGAGACCATTTGCAATTGGCCAAGGCCTCAGTAAACCTGCTTCTTAGGCTTCACTATTGGTGTTTCATCACAGACTTTTCAGGGCAATTAGCACCTGTGACCATGCTCATTTATAAAAATGTCAGATTTATTTGGTCCTCCAAAGCCCCAGCAAGCATTCAAACGACAAACTCATCTTCACCACTGCTCCTGTCCTGGTACACCCAGACCCCACACAAGCCTTTATCATGGAAGCTGATGCATCAAATGTGACAATCAGGGCAGTGCTCTGTCACACATATGGTCCCAAAGAGTCATTTCATCTGTACACCTATTTGTCCTGGAAACTCAAAACCAATGAACAAAATGATGAGATCTTGGACAAGGAACTCCTGGCAATCTAAGCCACTTTTGAGGAGTGGCATCATTACCCCCAAGGAATGCAACATCTAGTACAGGTCTATACGGACCACATAAACCTTGAATATCTACACAAAGCCACCGCACTGAACCAGAGGTAACTCAGATGAGTTGTAGTCTTCTCCCGCTTCAACTTCACCATCACCTACTGCCCAGAGGCCAAAAATGGTAAGGTCAATGAACTATTCCAAAAGTCGTAATTATTATGTAGTCCAAGACATGCCTAGCCAGAAGCTGCCTTCCATTCTCAAGCCTCACAATTTACTGAATGCTGCCTTTCACCAAGATCTAACCCTAATCCATTTGGCTTCAAGGAAGGTGATCTTTCCCATAGAGCTAAGGACAAGGGACATCATGACACATGGGGTGAGTTAATACATGTGACTGGACACACATGTCCCTCAGGAGCTTCCCACAACAGAGGTGATGCATTTGGGACACCGACACTCCTGTAGCAGGGTATTTCAGTCACCTTATAACTTATCACCAACCCTCCTGTTTCTTCTGGTAATGCCAAACGCAAGCTGTGATACAGGCTTAAGTCAACTCCTGTGACTTGTATGCAAGTATCAACATACCAAGGCACAAACTCTTGAGGATTCTCCTGCCCAGGCCCTGGGGAGCCATCGTTAGTTGGGTTTGGTCCTGCTTTGAGCAGGGGGTTGTACTAGATGACCTCCTGAGGTCCCTTCCAACCCTGATATTCTATGATTGCCCTGTATTTTATTGTCCAACTCCGAGTCCAGTGGCCACACGGTAATCACAACTGTTGTGAACCAATTTACCAAAATGGCACATTTCATCCTCTGCATTCACCTACCTTTCTGCAAAGAAACAGCTCAGCTCCTCGTGAAATATATCATCCACCTCCAGGGGCTCTTGGACCAGGTTATTTCAGATCAAGGCCCACAGTTCATATCACACTCCCAATGCAAGGCCCTACAGCTACTTGGAGCCCACACTTACATCTCTTTAGTGTACCACCCACAGACAGATGGCCAATCAGAGAGGGTAAACCAAATATTAGTACACTACTTACAATGCTTTGTCAATTATCACCAGAGCTACAGGTCCGCACTCCTGTCCTATGCGGAATTTGCATGTACAACATGTTTTCACCCTCAGATTCACCCAGCATTACCTACAACTTCCCCAAACCCAGCAGGTCACTGACTGGATTCAACCGATTCACCAGGTCCAAGAAGTGGTAAGAGGCTCCCTTGAGGAAGCAAAGAAAGCCTACAGTAATATCAGACTGTCAATGGCCAACTTTTTCAGTATGCCAAGGGGCGCAACTTTCCACAGAACAACTCTGCACGGACAGGGCATCCTGCAAACTGGACCACAGTTCCTCAGGCCATACCAAATCAGGTAACAAATCAGCTACCTTCAAACTCTGCCTGTCTAGATCCCTCGAGTTACACCCTGTCTTCCACATGTCGCTCCTGAAACCCTACATGGAGATCCATTCTCCACTAAACCCAACCTTCTCCCGCACCGGTACATGTCCTGGACTACAAAGAGTATGTAGTCCATGAAGTGCTGGACTCCAAGATAAATTGGGGCACACTATGGTATCTCATCGACTGGAAAGACTATGGCCCTAAAGAATGGTCCTGGGAACCACCTGACCACGTCTATGCACCTGACCTTTCATAAAAACACCCTGGTCCAACAATGCCATATGGGCACCCCTGAAGGGGGTGCGATGTAAGGTTCTGCAGGAATAGGACTGGAACCCAGGTCTGCAGGACGGCCAATGCCTCCATGCTGTTACCCGGTGTTAGGATATAGATATTCAGGCCTGTCTGCAAAGGCCTATACTTTAAGAATTTAGGTGTATTCTTATTACTAAGGTAGTTATAGAGGTATAAAAGAAAGAATCAAAACCACTGTCTGTCTGTGTAAGGGCCTTTTCTTACTGTGACAGTCTGAGCCCTGTTCTTAGGCTAAGGCATTCAGCTAAGCAGCAGAGGCAGCCATAAACTGGGAAGTGAAAGGTCACATCCTCACATTTCAAACTAGTTACATTAAAATAAGGTGCTATGGGGCTGTTAGGAATACAATCCTGTCCTGATATGCCTATCACCTCCAGAGAAAGGGAAGAGCCTAGACGATGTAAAAGGAAACTTAGTTTGACAGCATCCTGTCTGGCAAAAACTCACTTATCAATAGCTGGGATGTAAAATCCTCATTTGTGTATTGTTTTATTACTGTAGTCTCCACTTCCCTATTGTTTGTCTGTATAATCTCTGTCTGGTTCTGTGATTGTTTCTGTCTGCTGTATAATTAATTTTGTTGGTTGTAAACCAATTAAGGCGGTGGGATATAATTGGTTAAATAATTATGTTACAATATGTTAGGATTGGTTAGTTAAATTTCAGTAAAATGATTGGTTAAGGTACAGCTAAGCAGAACTCAAGTTTACTATCCAGTCTGCAGTCAATCAGGAAGTAAGGGGGGGAATGGGAACACGGAATGGGGGTGGGGGAATTGGAATCATGTTTTGCTAAGGGAGTGGAGGGAAAAATGGGAACAGGGACATAGGCAAGGCTCTGTGGTGTCAGAGCTGGGAAGGGGGACACAGAGAGGAAACTGGAATCATGTTTGTTGGAACTTCACCCGAATAAACATCAAATTGTTTGCACCTTTGGACTTAGGGTATTGTTGCTCTCTGTTCATGCCAGAAGGACCAGGGAAGTAAGCGGGTAAAAAAATAAGCCCCCTAACACCCGGCACCTATGGTAGGGTGCCACACATTACCACACAAATCCTGTGGGGATAAATACCACAGGAATTACCACCTTGGAAGGCCAGGCTGACAGTTCCCCTCATGGCTAGACCATGCATTGTATTTCAGCCCCAGGAGGAGTTCCAGGAAGCGTCTGTGCAACAAAACGGATCCCTGTCAGCCGTAGCATAGACCTGCATCTCGGCTTGCTCCAACTCCTGACTCCCAACTCTGGCTCTGATCCCTGCCTCTGAGGCTGACCCCTGGCTTGTCTCCTGACTTCAGTTATGACCCTTGGCTTGACTCCTGTCTCCAACCACTAAGCCTGATTCCTGGTTCTACTTGCTAGGCCAGACCACCCATGTCCTGCTCATAACATATTCTACCCCCAGTATCACTGGGCATACAACTGTGCACGGGGAAAAACCTACTCCACGGACACTAGGCTCCATTCAGCCTCCTCCCTCCCCCAATTCATATGATCTTGGGATAGACAAACTCATGAAAGGACCCACCAAGAGACTCAGCCAGCAGAGGGAGAGCCAAGCAGCTGCAGCAGGGACCATCAGACACTGATGATGATGTCAGTGCTGTTCCCTACACCTGCTTTCTACAATTTTTATTCTGGACACTCTCTCCTTTGCATTAATTTGGCAGTTTAATTCAATTCCCTCCCGCCCTCTTCATCTCACTGCACCCGCACCCCACACTCATATAGCCCTGCTCTTGTCCCACTTCTCCCTTACGCTATCCCCTTGCCCTCCTCATCTTCCTTTCTGATTGCCTTACCCCACTCCCTGCAACGTCCCTTATCCCTTCCTACAGCTGTTTAGCTAATCTACTCCCAACAAAACCCACCCCCCAAAAATTCATGAACTCACATGATATTTGCAGACCATCATACTGTTCACTGTTTGTGTTATATCTCTGCCACACATTCTTTTTCTGTCTTGTCTACTTAGACTGTAAACGTTGAGGCCAAGACTGTCTCAGACTCTGTATACAGTGCCTAGCACGATGAGACTTGTAGAAGCTACTATAACACAAATATCAGATAATAGTTAGTAATAATAATAGAACTTGACACAAAGTATCGGGTGAAGTTCTATGGCCTGTGTTAGGCAGGAGGTTAAATGATTTAAATGGTCATTTTGGTCTTAAAAAAAAAAAAAAGAAAGAAAAAATCTATGACATTTATACAATTGCTTCAGGGTGCTGCAGGTATGGTTCCTCCCTTCCAAAGGAGCTTAACTCCATCCTATCATTGATGGGGGCTGGGGTGCTTATATCTTGACCTAACTTTATGAATCTATAACTGACTTCTGCCTCACAATGCAACTAAATTGACATATAATATATGCTCTATCAAGACTGTTTTGGAAGCACTACAACAAAGCAACTTTGTTCTAACTACTAACCTCCAAATTAAATCTATTCAGACGTGAAGCTTGGGATGGTTTCTTGTCAATTTAGATATGATTATTCATATACTGTGTGTGCCAAAAATTAGCTAAATGAAAACACTGTTTTTCAAGGCACATTAACCACTGTTTTTAAAAATGTGTCATTTCTCCTGGACTAAGCGTTCAGGATATGTAGATGTACTTACCATCACTGCCAGGCAAGAAGGATAAGCAGACATCCATAACAAATCCATTTCCAAATTCCAGGGTCTGAAGGCAGTTAGCTGAAAATTGAGAGTAAAGAATGCTGCACTCACTCTACCAAATTAACGCTGTAGGGGGAGGGGACAGCACACTTATGTTTTGGGTGCTTAACACTTTCCATTACAAAAAAAAAAATCATGCACCCCACTGAGAACCTGTTACCTCCATTGGTCAGAGAAAACATTTGATTTTGGCAGGGGACCTCCATGGAATTAGGGAGGTGCCTTTTGCTGGCTCCAGTAAAATCCATTGAAATCTGAGTTATAAGCTATTAAAAGTTATTTCCCAGAGCATCTTATATTGTACAGTTTAATTTTGGCAGCATGACAATAGCACTGCATGTTCTAAATCCCTCTCTGGATGGGCCCCATCACTGCAGCATGCATTCACTGCACTGGGGCAGAAACTCAGCCTGTCCTCTACCAGAGCAGCTGCAGCGGCAGGAGGGAGAGAGAGTTGAGCCACACTTTTCCCCAACCACCCTACAGACCCAGCAGTGGCCCAAATGGCTCAGCACCCTAAACTAAAGGCAACACCTAAGGGAAGAGCTCCCCCATATCTCAGGGGCAGGATTAGGAAGAGATGCTCAGCCCAGCTGCTGCTAGAGTATGGCAATGTGGGGGAAGAGACATGTAGAGAATTAGAATGTTTGCGCAGGAAGATGGGGGATTTGTTTTCTGGGGTGGGTAGTTCTGCTTAGGCAGTTCCCTGCTCGTTTGATCTAGGAAAGAAGTTATTTCTCTGACGTGGTCAGGTTAAAGGGAGATCTCTTTGGATGATAAATAGTGGTGTAGGTTGCCTGGGGCGGATGTACACGGGGTGTGGAGGAGGTGACTAGTTTGAGAGAACTAGAAACAACTACCAAATAACCATCAAGTTTTGTACCTCAACATTTTGCTTGTATGTTGTCTATTATTATTTGATCAGCCAATTAAGACTAAGTTCTTAGGGCAGAGACTGACTTTTTGTTCAGTATGCACACAGTGCTTAGCACAATGGGGCCCTGATCTCCGATTGGGACCGCTAAGGTCTACATAATAAAACAAAACCCCACAACTGGGAACCAGGAAATTACAAGTTCTAGACTCACTCTTCTACCAATTGGTGCTAACAATTCTGTACCCTTCACAATCATTATTATTAAGCAAGGTGTCACTGAAAGGTTACATACGCTGGGAATAGAACATAGATCTCTAATATGGAAAACCAAAATATCACACATTTAGCTACATTAGTCTGCTACGCTGTCTGTAAAATCGGGCTACTCATCCTAAGGTAAGCAACCCATCATTCCCAATGCAGAGGAGAGGACAACCAACCAATCAAGCAGATCGATGCAGACCTTGTCTTCGAGCTGGCCCAGAACGCTACCTTCCTCCTTCTGAAGGCTCAGGAGGACAGAACAAACACCTAGCTTTCCCTGTACCTCCCGGTCCTTCTCTGCTCTGTCCAAGGAGATCCTGCACCTCAGGCCTTCTGGTCCATGCGGCCCCAGTGTGGAGAAGCAGAAAGGTGCTTCCTGCTCCACTTGGGCATTGCCTAGGTACAAGATATTCCCTGTTTGGAAGAAGCAGTTCCTGAAGAGATGGCTCCTAGAATCCCTGGTTAAAAGGAGCCCAGGAATCTCTGGGTTTTTTATTTGTTTCTTTGTTTTGAGGAGATGGGGGGTTGCTTGTTTTGTTTCAAGTCGAAAATTGCTTTTACCTCATTTTTCTTTTGAGGCTTGAAAAGAATCCTCAAAGCCCTGCCAGAAGCAGAGACCCTCAGTCTGCCTCCTGCATGGACTCTGTAGTGGGGCGGCTCCCCCACTCCAGCAGAAAAAGGGTTAAAGTCAGCCCTGGAAGAAGGTTGTGGCTGAGAGCTGCTAAGCTGGGCTGATTGGGGAAGTTGCCACAGCTGGGCCACGCCCCAATCAGCCCACAGCTGGCCTGTATAAAAAGACTGTGAGCCAGATGCCCAAGAGAAGGCCCTCTCCAGGCTGGGAGAGAGCAGGGCCTGGCTGCCTGCAGAAAGGGCACTGGAAGTGAAACAGGGCTGGGGAGAGCCAGAGGAGCAGGGGAGCTCCAGGCTGGCAACTCCTCAGACTGCAGGGCCTGGTCCAAGGCCCCTGGAGGTACTGGGTTGCAGGGAAAGGCAGCAGCGGCACAGGAGCCAGCAAACAGAGCTGTAAACAGGGGAGTTTCAGTGGGAGTTTGCAGAGGAGACTAAGAGAGCTAGGCAGAGGAATAGACAGGCCAGTGAAGGGAGTGGGTGGTGTTCTGCCGGTGTCCTGGTGCCTGTTGGGGGTTTGTTTTGCTGTAGGTGGTGGTTTGCTTTGATTTGTGTTTCCTGGACTAACAGGGTTTAGGTGGGAAGGCTATGACCGATACAGAGGCAGCAGTGGAAATCACAATGAGGATGACTGGATGTGGAAGCTGCGGCATGTATGCGATCCTGGAGGGGGTACCAGAAAAGAGTTTCATCTGCATGAAGTACCACCTGATAGAGCTAATGGAAGAAAAGATCCGAGGATTAGAGATGCAGGTGGAAACTCTGGTTGAGTTTAGAACGGGTTTCGAGCAAATGATGGAGCAGAGACATGAGGAGGCTGAAGAGAAAAGCTCAGACTTGCAGATGGAAGCAGGACCAAAGAATTCTGAGGGGAGACTGCTGGGTGAGGAAAGTGGATGGTGAAAGCATGTGACTAAGAGAACCAGGCAGAGGAAAAGACGGGCCAGTGAAGGAGAAATAGAGCTCAGGAACAGGTTTACAGAGTTAGAAAATGAAGAAGGGGCACAGCAGGTGGTCGCTGAAGGTGAGAGGGCAAGGAATAGAAGAGCAGCTATGGGAAGAGGGGAAGAGTTAATGGAGACAACAACATCAAACATGAGCCCCAGGAGGATATGGGATGGGTTGTGGAGGACTGCAAGGGACAATAGAAATCAAGAGGACTTGCAGCCAGAGGGAACAGGGGATAGACCAGAGAATCGCACCGTCACCAGGAAAAGCCAGGTCTATGTGATTGGGGACTCCTTACTGAGAAGGAAAGACAGGCCTGTAACCAGAGCTGATCCAGAGAACAGAAGGGTGTGCTGTCTGCCGGGTGCTAATATACGGGATGTGGACCTGAGGCTGAAAAGGATCCTAACGGGAAGGAGAAAGAATCCGCTGATTGTCCTTCATGTGGGAACAAATGATACGGCTAGATTCTCACTGGAACGTATCAAGGGAGACTATGCCAGACTGGGGAAGATGCTTAAGGAAATCGAGGCTCAGGTGATCTTCAGTGGGATTCTCCCTGTTCCTAGAGAAGGGCAACAAAAGTGTGACAAGATTATGGCGATCAACAGATGGCTCAGGCAGTGGTGCTATAAGGAGGGCTTTGGGATGTATGGCCGCTGGGAAGCTTTCATGAACAGAGGAATGTTCTCTTGGGATGGACTTCACCTGAGTAGAGAGGGAAATAGACTTCTAGGATGGAGGCAGGCACAACTGATTAAGAGAGCTTTAAACTAGGAATTTGGGGGAGATGGTTGGGAGATGTCCAGGTAATCTCCACGCCAGAATTTAACATTGAGAGGGAAGAAAGGATACAGTCGTGGGTAGGAGAATGGACATAAGGAGGAAGGGTAGTGTAGATACCGGTCTAATAGGTGATACTGGCAGTAGAAAGTCTGGGCCTAATCGGGTAAAGAATGTGAGTGAAGCCAAACAGCAAAAATTAAGATGTTTGTACACCAATTTGAGGAGCCTAGGTAACAAAACGGAGGAACCAGAGTTACTGGTGCAGGAAGGGAAACCAGATATTATAGGGATAACAGAAACATGGTGGAATAGTAGTCATGACTGGAGTACAGGTATTGAAGGCTATGGGCCCTTTAGGAAAGACAGAAATAAAGGCAAAGGTGGTGGAGTAGCATTGTATGTCAATGATGAGGTAGACTGTAAAGAAATAAGAAGTGATGGAATGGATAAGGCAGAGTCTATCTGGGTAAAAAAATTGGGGAAGAAAGCTACTAGAGCCTCCCCTGAGACAGTGCTTGGGGTGTGCTACAGACCGCCGGGATCTGATTTGGATATGGATAGAGACCTCTTTAGTGTTTACTTCATTAAAAACATTAATGGGAATTGTGTGATCACGGGAGACTTTAATTTCCCAGATATAGACTGGAGGACAAGTGTTAGTAATAATAATAGGGCTCAGATCTTTCTGGATGCAATAGCTGATGGATTCCTTCACCAAGTAGTTGAAGAACCAACAAGAGGGGATGCCATTTTACATTTGGTTTTGGTGAGTAATGAGGCCCTCATAGAAGAAATGGTTGTAGGGGACAACCTTGGTTCGAGTGATCATGAGCTAATTCAGTTCAAACTAGATGGAAGGATAAACAAAAATACATCTGGGACTAGGGTTTCTGATTTCAAAAGGGCTAACTTTAAAGAATTAAGGAAATTAGTTAGGGAAGAGGATTGAACTGAAGAACTTGTGGATCTAACGGTGGAGGAGGCCTGGAATTACTTCAAGTCAAAGTTGCAGAAACTATCAGAAGTGGGCATCCCAAGAAAGGGGAAAAAATTCATAGGCAGGAGTTGTAGACCAAGATGGATGAGCAAGCATCTCAGAGAGGTGATTAAGAAAAAGCAGAAAGCCTACAAGGAGTGGAAGATGGGAGTGATCAGCAAGGAAAGCTACCTTATTGAGGTCAGAACATGTAGGGATCAAGTGAGAAAGGCCAAAAGCCATGTAGAGTTGGATCTTGCAAAGGGAATTAAAACCAATAGTAAAAGGTTCTATAGCCATATAAATAAGAAGAAAACAAAGAAAGAAGTGGGATCGCTAAACACTGAGGATGGAATGGAGGTTAAGGATAATCTAGGCATGACCCAATATCTAAACAATTACGTTGCCTCAGTCTTTAATGAGGAGCTTAGGGATAATGGTAGGATGACAAATGGGAATGAGGATATGGAGGTAGATATTACCACATCCGAGGTAGAAGACAAACTTGAACAGCTTAATGGGACTAAATCTGGGGGCCCAGATAATCTTCATCCAAGAATATTAAAGGAACTGGCACATGAAATTGCAAGCCCATTAGCAAGAATTTTTAATGAATCAGTAAACTCAAGGGTTGTACTGTACAACTGGAGAATTGCTAACACAGTTCCTATTTTTAAGAAAGGGGAAAAAAGTGATCCGAGTAACTATAGGCCTGTTAGTTTAACATCTGTAGTATGCAAGGTCTTGGAAAACATTTTGAAGGAGAAAGTAGTTAAGGACATTGAGGTCAATGGTAATTGGGACAAAATACAACATGGTTTTACAAAAGGTAGATTGTGCCAAACCAATCTGACCTTCTTTGAGAAGGTAATAGATTTTTTAGACAAAGGAAATGCAGCGGATCTAATTTACCTCGATTTCAGTAAAGCATTTGATACGGTTCCACATGGGGAATTATTAGTTATATTGGAAAAGATGGGGATCAATATGAAAACTGAAAGGTGGATAAGGAACTGGTTAAAGGGGAGAATACAACGTGTCGTACTGAAAGGTGAACTGTCAGGCTGGAAGGAGGTTACTGGTGGAGTTCCTCAGGGATCAGTTTTAGGACCAATCTTATTTAACCTTTTTATTACTGACCTTGGCACAAAAAATGGGAATATGCTAATAAAGTTTGCGGATGACACAAAGCTGGAAGGTATTGCTAGCACAGAAAAGGACCGGGATATCATACAAGAATATCTGGATGACCTTGTAAACTGGAGTAATAGTAATAGGATGAAATTTAATAGTGAAAAGTGCAAGGTCTTGCATTTAGGGATTAACAACAAGAATTTTGGTTATAAACTGGGGACACATCAAATGGAAGTAACAGAGGAGGAGAAGGACCTCGGAGTATTGGTTGATCACAGGATGACTAGGAGCCGCCAATGTGATATGGACATTAAAAAAGCTAATGCGGTTTTGGGATGCATCAGGCAAGGTATTTCCAGTAAAGATAAGGAAATGTTAGTACCATTATGCAAGGCACTGGTGAGACCTCATCTGGAATACTGTGTGGGGGAAAAGACATATCTGGCTTCAAGACTAAGCTTGATAAATTT
Organism: Mauremys reevesii; assembly: GCF_016161935.1. Taxonomy (NCBI): domain Eukaryota; kingdom Metazoa; phylum Chordata; order Testudines; family Geoemydidae; genus Mauremys; species Mauremys reevesii. The sequence goes on along the minus strand of NC_052624.1, from coordinate 117,837,255 downwards.
ATGGAGGGGATGGTATGATGGGATTGCCTAATTTTGGCAATTAATTCATCTTTGATTATTAGCAGGTAAATATGCCCAATGTCTGTGATGGGATGTTATATGCGGTGGGATCTGAGTTACTACAGAGAACTCTTTCCTGGGTGCTGGCTGGTGAGTCTTGCCCACATGCTCAGGATTTAACTGATCACCATATTTGGTGTCGGGAAGGAATTTTCCTCCAGGCAAGATTGGCAGAGACCCTGGAGGTTTTTCGCCTTCCTCTGCAGCGTGGGGCACGGGTCACTTGCTGGAGGATTCTCTGCACCTTGAGGTCTTTAAACCATGATTTGAGGATTTCAGTAACTCAGACATAGGTTAGGGGTTTGTTACAGGAGTGGGTGGGTGAGATTCTGTGGCCTGCATTGTGCAGGAGGTCAGACTAGATTATCATAATGGTCCCTTCTGACCTAGAGTCTGAGTCTATGAGGTCAAAACCTCCCTTGCCTATGACTGTCTTATACAGACTGCAGTCAGCCCCGGTGAAAGGGGGCTAGATGGTGACTGGCAGTAGCCCATAGGCTGAGGCAAGGTGGGGCTAGAGGGCGGGGGTTCCCCAGGGAGGGGAGACACATATCTGTGGGGTATTGCTTGGAGAGGCAGCACCTCAGGTAAAAGGGCACCAGAGTCTGGGAGAGACACAGGGGCCAGTGGACAGCCGGACACCGGCCTGCAGAGGGCACTCTGCGCTGGAAAGACCTAATTCCCTGAGACAACCAGCAGGAGGTGCTGCAGGGGTGAGTTCCGCACATTTACAGGCTCAAAGGCAAAGAACACTGGAGAACTCCAAAAAAGGTGCAGTCCTAGCCCCTGCATGCTGCCAAAATTATTAGTGTGCCATCATACTCCAAGGAAAAGGGGATGCCAAACACTTCACACTGCCAGATATGAGAGAGGTATTTTTTCTAACTGCCATCCTTGCAAATTCAGCCTGGACCCAGGGTGGGTTCTATTTTATATCAATGCCAATGGTTCTGCAGGGCAAATAAGATCTTCAGTTACACCAGTGCATTCCCCTGGCTTTCAATGAATTTTCAGAGCAGTCATTCTGTCAGACCTCTTAAGAAACAGAATCCAGCTTACACCCTGTCTTTAGCAGAGATTCTTATGAGACTTTAGTGTACTAGAGGTACTTTAACAAGTGTACATTCATCCATTTTTAGAGTTGGTCTTTAAGCCATCCTGTTGTGTCTACAGTATTAACAGTAAGGAAAGTTACCTTCTGAACCTCGTTTGGACCAGATTCTAACAGTAGAGTCAGAAGCGGCAGAAGCTATTAGTAGATTTAATTCTGTTTTTGACTCATCTGTCTGGTACACAGCATCCACAGCACAAACAGCTTCTGTATGGCCTTCAAGATGAATGCATTTCACAAGCTGAACATGACAGAAAGTTACATAAGATTAAACAAAGAATAAAGATAGAACACTTAACAGAAAACATGAAACTTTCAGGCATGTAGACATTTAAATTCTTGGAAATGTTTAGAAGAGAGCTGTAACGGTTAAATATGAAAACTAACAACTTATGTGGGCTAGCTTGCCGAGGTAAGTACATTCAGCCTTGAAAAAAATGACGAAGAGGTAACTTGATTACAGTATATGTTCATGTATTTCTTAAAAGGAGAACCTTGCCAGATTACAGATGTCATAATTAAGGCTACAATTTAGTCATGGGTATTTTTAGTAAAAGGCATGGACAGGTCACGGGCAATAAACAAAAATTCATGGCCCACGACCTGTCCATGACTTGTACTAAAAATACCTGTGACTAAATCTTCGGTGACAGGGGGAATCTGGGGTCACCTACACTGGCCCCTGAGAAGTGAGAGAGATCACAGAAAGTCACGGAATCTGTGACTTCCATGACCTCTGTGACAGGCACGGAGCCCTGGTCATAACAAGGTCATTAGAAAAAACTATTTAATGATAAGTTCTACAGTTTCTTTTCCAAAAGGCTCATAAGAATGTGGAGTATATTACTGAAGAAGACTTGGAACAATTAGTATAGCTGAAGGCAGATCTACACTACCGCTTAAATCAATCTAATTTACGTCACTCAAGGGTGTGAAAAAGCTCCCCCCACACACACACACACCCCCAAGCAATGCAAGTTTCACACTGTCCCCACTGGCGCTATGTTGGCGGGAGACACTCTCCCAACAACATAGCTTCTGCTTCTCGCTGAGGTGGAGTAATTATGCCGACTGGAGAGCACTCTCCCGTAGGCATAGAGCATCTTCACCAGCTGCACTGATGTAACACTGCAGTGTAGATTTGTCCTGAGTGTGTATTTAGTGTCCAACAACTTCTTAATACAGGATTGCTGCAATTTTCTGCAAATCAAACGGTTTCCCCCAAAAAAACATTTTTTAAGCCATGAAGAATTTATTAAATTAAACACAAAACATACTGTGATTGATACATTTCATAATCATGATACCCACAGACTGAAAAGAAAAGCTTGAAATCCTGTAACTAGTTAGGCCTAGCATTTGTTTTCCACCCACAGAAACATCTGGCACCTTATCTTAATCTAGCCTATTACACAGTTTCATGAAAACCAATTCAAATATATTAAAAGTGCTTGATTGACAGTGATCTGGCTAAACATAGTGTGGGTCTTTTGAAAATTGACTAAGTTCTGAATTCAATTATTACACCTTCTATAACCTAGTCCCATGGTTTCCCACCACTGTGGTGCAAACAACTCTGACAACCTCCTTGACACACGGGCTTTGGGATAGAAATCTCTAAGTGCTAGAAGATCAAGAACACACTCTGGCTTAAGGTCCATCAGTCACATTTCAGCCTCTTCTTCATGTACTGAGCTCAACCATTTACATTTGTATTTGTGATCAGTCATGTTATTTAAGTAAGAGAAAGGTTCTATAGCATCTCCATCTTTTTGGATTATTATTATTACCGTACTTTATCCTTCTATGGTTCTAGTTTCAGGTTTTGGTTAATTAGCTAAATTGAGACTTCCACTGAGTATGGAAAAGTCTACAGTTTGTCAGCCTGCAATCTGTCAAACTCCTTCAAAATCTTCCTTCAATTGCTTTTGTAAATTTAGTGCGCCTCTGTATTCTCTTGTGCAAAATACATGCTACATTTTGATCACAGCCCTTCTCATATTGGGTGCAAATGTCTTTTTTCAAATCCTCTTTTTTCAACCAAGTGGGAGACTGATTCTGACTAAAATAGAATTTTTGAATTTCCATAATGCACATCAGGACTGTGTTAGGTATAACTTCTTATTCAAGAAGGTTTAAACCCTTGCAGCCTTCAAACCATCTTTTCCACACTCCTCACAATTTGTCTATTCTTCTGGTAATAAAGGTCCCTATACATAAATGCTGTATTCCAGTTGTGGATTCACCAGATCCAACAAGAGAAGACTGAAGAGAGATACAGGAATGCTGTGCCAGACACACAGAACTATAGAAAAATGGGTCTCACACTAAGAGTGATGAGATTATGGGAAAGAAGTATACTACATGATGTTAGAAAATGAAGCTTGGAGCAGCGAGAGCTAAAAGGCTTTGAAACAAGCTATGTAGAGTCTATGGATTTTTTGTAAATGAATCACTAAAAGAATTGTAGCAGAAATATTTAGAAATAGGATTAAATGTAATCATGTGACAGAGGATAGCAACATTATGCTGATGCAAAAGTTCAGAGAGAGAGTTGGAAGAGGCATAAGAGTTGCAATAATCTAGGTGAGATAAAAAGGCATGATAAAGAGTTCAGAAATGCAGACAGAAGTAATTTAATTCACTAAATACTTGATGGGTACTACGCTTGAAAATTAAAATTGATGAAGTGATAGTTCAAAAAGACAATAGGAACATTTCTGCTTACCTGCTTATTCTGTGTTTCCCATACAATGAGCTGTTTATCAGATCCTCCAGAAATTAATTCCGTCTCAGCAGCTAAAAAAATATTTTTTAAATTATGTGAACACCTACTTTTAATTGCTACTATAAAATAAGAGTTATTTCAGTCACAGAACAAACAAAGCTACTCAATGTGTATTACAGAAAATTAAATTTCCCTAAAAACATAAGAGGTGTGATAGCTAAGAATGCTAAGTGCTGTTCAAGACTAGACAGACCACTGAATATATTTGGGGAAAAAAAAACCCCACAAACATTAACGCTTGTGAAGTTTTATATGAATACGGTCAAGGGCATGCCACCTCAGCAGTTCGGGCAGTCCTTGGACCAGCCACAGTAGCCACTGCTGGGGCAGTCTCAGGCCACCGCCTTCCCTCTGCCCCCTCCCCCCAAGCAGCAGACGTTTGGGTCGGGGGCTAAGGGCTGGGGTACGGGAGGGGGTGAGGGCTCTGGGTACCGCTTACCTTGGGGGGAGCTCCCCAAAAGCAGCGACATCCTTCAGCTCCTAGCGGGAGGTGCGGCCAGGGGGCTCTGTGCACTGTCTTTGCCTACAGGCACTGCCAACCAGCCAATGGAAGCTGTGAAGCCAGCACTCAGGGAGGGGAGGCAGCGCTTAGAGCTGCGTGGCCGTGCCTCCATCTCCACCTAGGAGCTGAGGGATGTTGCCGCTTCCAAAGAACACCCCCTCCCGCCAGCATCAGCAGGGTCCCAGGCCGTGCACCACCGCCTGCCCCCCCCCAGCACCCTCCTGGGTCACCCCCCCCCCCCCAAGCACCTGCGGTACCCCCAGGCTGCCCCCCTCCCCAAGATTTAGTCAGGGGTATATAGTACAAGTCCTGGACAGGTCACAGTCCGTGAATTTTTGTTTACTGCCCATGATCTGTTCATTACTTTTCCTAAAAATACCCGTGACTAACATGTAGCCTTACTAATGACCTCTCGATCTGGGTCAGTTCCTCAGATTTATCACCTAAAAAGAATGACCCAGGTGTGGGAATTTCCCTCGCATCTTCTACAGTGAAAACTGATGCAAAGAATTCATTTAGCTTCTCCACAGTAGCCTTATCTTCCTTGAGTGCTCGTTTAGCACCTCGATCATCCAATGGCCCTACTGATTCTTTGACAGGCTTTCTGCAAGACAATAATACACAGAACTCCAAACTCCAAGAACAGTCTAGAAGCAGGGCCATGTAATGCATTACATTTTCAAAATATTTGTCGAGTCTGCTTCAACAAATTTACAGTTTGCCAATGTTTTATAAGAAAAAAATAAACAACAAAAGTATTCAGAGAAGAAATCAAATGCACTCTCATCACTCTACCCCGGGGCATGGAACACAGAGTATGATTAAATATCCACTGAACTCAGTGGGCAGACTCCCTTTGATTTTAGTGGGTACTGGATGAGGCCCCTGAAGCATTGTGAATTTTATTTATTTTTAAAGATGACTAACTTCACATTTACCAGTGAAGAACTCCTTAAATATTGTTTCCTACTTTGTTTTTTTAATTCCATTTTAAATAAGTTTTATAATCATCATTTTTTCTGCTTCTCTGCTGTTGCATATAATGGTCTTCTCAGCAACGGGGAGTAACTTGTCACAAAAATAACACCAAAAATGCCCTCTTAAAGGGCCTGAGGAAAAGCACTGAAATTCCCTCCCCTCACAGGAATGCATACCTCACAGGTCAAAACAAGAAGAACAACTGACCATTTAAAAAAAAAAAAAATCAATGAAACTGACAATGCACAAAGTATTGTCAAATCCTAAAAGTAAACAGAATGAAAATTAGAAAAATTACTGTAATCTTTCAATTGTAATCTTAGTGATTACTTCTATATATAATATTTTCTAATAAATATTATTTTCAAGTTGTCTGTACCCCTTGAAGATGCTGCAGCACTCTCTACCACCACTTGGATTCAAGTTCCTCCCTACTGAAAAAGCATGGGATCAGAGGAAGAACTGTCCTAAAATACATACTTCACTCTCCTATTTGAAGAGCTTCAGTCACAGGTACCAACCACCAATTATGTACTGTGAAGAACAGAAACATTTCCACACAGCAGTTTAGCTGTTTTCCTTCACAGACAACTGGGAAGCAACTGCCGAGCAAGGAGTAGATGAAAAATAATCTCCTTTAATATGCTCTGTTATCAGCTCAAAATAAAGTCACATTTCTCTCTGAAACTTTCTACCTGCAGTCCTTACCAGTCACACTTAAAGGTCCAGATCAGATCACCACCCTGAGATTCACATAGGGATCCTCCATGCACAGATCTCTCAGTATGTGGAATGGAGCTCAGCTGCCTCAGTGACACCATGGTGTCACTCTTCCCCCGACCCCCTCAACCCCAGTGCACACATCTCAGACTCTTCAGAGGACTTTCTGGCTGGTCCACAGGCTGCACAAGGAGTTGAGGGGTGGAGTTGAGGCAGATTGGAGCACCAGGGGGCTGGCTGGTGTAGGATACACTGTTCCCCTTCTAGCCCAGCACAATATACACAAGAGTTATTCATAGCTCTTGGGGTCTTAATTTTGAGTATCCTCCAAGTATCTTAGCAGCTACTAGGGTCCACCAGATTTCTGGATGACTTTTTCTCTCCGCAGGAAAAAAAAAAAAAAAACCTTGCCCAAGTAAGATGAGGTAAAGAATATCTGTGAGGAGATTTCCTAATCATAAGTCCCCCCTCTGCAGGTTTTATCAAAGCCTCTATCCCAAGATGATTATAACGGATTATTAGCGAAAAAAATCATTATTTCTAGTTTTATGTTCTGCATCAGTGTTTTCTGTAAAGTCCTTTTCACTGTCTCCCTCTATTGGCTTTAATTGTGCAAACACTTAACATCTGTGTAGTTTAATTAAAATTATTAGCCCCATTAAAGTCAACAGTATTATTCAAATTAATAAAGTTATGCATGAGTTTAAAAACTTGTTTTTACTGAAGAGTTAACTCAGGACTGGTCTACACTGGGAACTTATATCAGCACAGCTACATCTCTCAGTGGTGCGAAAAACGTACATCCCTGAGAAATGTAGCTATGCTGACATAACTCTCAGTGCAAACAGCACTAGCTACTGCCTCTTGGGAAGGCAGATTACCTACGCAGAGAGGCAGTAGTACCCACTGCTTTAACAAATTTAGAGTGAGTATAGCACCAGTGCACAGTCGCCATTCACACCCAAGGTAGGCTAACCCAGGTGCCAATAACCCAAGTTAACTCTGAAGTGAAGCCATACCTCAAGTATTTGCAAAATTAGGACCATGCTCAGTTTCTCATTTGCATGGGTCTTTCGCCAAGCAACAGGAGAGAGCAGCATTTTTGTAAAATAGCAAAGCATGATTAAAAATCAAATCAAAACTCACAAGTGGATTTGGAGTCAGTTAACACACAAACAACTACTTAATTCAAATTTTTAAATTGACGAGATTGCAAGTTGACAGCATCCTGGATTCAACAGTTCTCAGATGAGCACATGAAAACTAAGCATCCTGTTCCAGCATAGAACAAAAGTGGTATTTGTAAACACAGCTTGCTTAGTACTTACAACCATCTTGCTTGTGAATCCACTGCACACAATTAACTCTACCAGTGTGACCATTCAGTGTAGCAACTACTCTTCTTTTCTGAGAAAAGAAAGAAAACATTTAGTCGCCCAACTGTTTTTGAGGAAATTTATGTTTTATAAAAACAAGGGGAGGTGAGCCACACTGCCAAAGCTTTAAGAAGGGACATTTATCTAGCAACTTCCTGATGTGCTGGAGAGCTTGCTCAAGAAGGGACAAGTTATAGAAAAAAAGATCAAACACCTTCTTGACATTAGTGTTCTAATGGCAGGCGGGTCCTTCAACCACTCAGGGCAATCACATAGCTGGCAGCCTGGGCACCAGAAGCAAAGTGGAGAAAAGGGAGCTGGAGGGAGACACACAGACCCCCAAGCCAGAGGGAGGCTGAGTGAGGACAAACAGCTCTCTGTTTTAATTTGCTACTTATGGTGTATCACACAAACTGAGCATACTTAGTAACATCTGCTGAAGCCACAGTCCTTCAGCCTGCCTTTACTTGGCATCAGATTCTGTGGACTGCTTTTTACAGAAGTTAAAAAGGGGCAAAAGGGGCAAAATGAAGGAGGAGGGTGGCCAGGGGGTGAGCACGAGACGGAAATTGACTGGCCAGGGGGTTCAAGCACATGGAGGCAGGGTTAGGATAGGGGCTTAAGGACAAAACCAGGGATGGGGGATAGGAACTGGGGTTAAGCCCAGGGATGAAGCGCTGCCAGAGAGTGGCAGAGGGCAAAACCCTAGCACAGGCAGGGACAGAGAGGGTAACGGTTACGCCAGTGGACTGAAACACCACTGTTTGCAAAAATAGGGTGCGGGGGCAAAGGGGCTTTTTAATTTGGTCAGAGGGGCTTTTTCATTTCCCCTCCCACAGGACAGTGCCTCTCAGCATAGGCTTCCCGCTGGGTTATTAAAGGCACAGGCATCCCAATGCCTAGTCACCGCAGCTCCTCTCTGTCTGATGTAACTTACTGAGGTGCTGCAGGAGACTTGATTCAGTGAAATATTTTATGTACACCCCTTCACAAAGAATCCCTTATCAGTTTATATGAGTGCATAAAGTATCTTAGCAGTTCACAAACTTATTTGCTGCTGTGATTCCCTGAATTACTCTTAGCACTTCATCATTTACCTGTGTTATTGTGCAGATGTGTCACTGTGCTATTTAATTTATATTTTAATAACAAATATTCATTAAAAATATGTGTAAGTACTTACTAATAGTTTTAGCAAGGACATCTGTGTTTCTAGTATTGTAATTGCTATATTGTGTGAGCACAGTAAATGAAGCTGCAAAATAAACGTTTAAAAGCCCTCACTCAATTAAGAAGTAATTGATACATATGTACCCCAAGCAGGATTCTTTGGAAGCTGAAGACGTTATGCTTCCATCCCATACCCCTGTCAAGTTTTAGCAAATTAGGAGAAGTCAGGAAATAAGAACAACTTTACATATCAGTAACTGATACTGATTACAGAGTAGCAGCCGTGTTAGTCTGTATCCGCAAAAAGAACAGGAGTACTTGTGGCACCTTAGAGACTAACAAATTTATTTCAGCATGAGCTTTCGGATGCATCCGAAGAAGTGAGCTGTAGCTCACGAAAGCTCATGCTGAAATAAATTTGTTAGTCTCTAAGGTGCCACAAGTACTCCTGTTCTTTTTGCTGATACTGACTACAATTTGCTATGGCTGTTACAGTAGCAAAGCAGGTCAGATAGCAGTTTAATATCAGTAACTGCTACATGTAGCAAATTTAAGACCGAGAGTTTTCACACTACACTGGCTACTCTCACGGGGGCAGACACTGGGGGCAGCGCCAGGTGGCCCCACCCCTGGGGGCCAGGCCCATCCACACACACAGAGCTGGCCTGGTTAAAATGTGGGTTTCCATGCCGGGTAAATGCTGCCAGCCTGGCGTGAGTGCATGAACTCGGTTCCCCATGGCGCACGCAGTTGAGGAGGCTTGCGGCCAGCACATTAAGCAGAAGGGCTAGCGGGAACTGATAACCAAGTCGTTGTGGGGCGCGGCTGCAATGAAAACAAAGTGGGTAGGCCCAACACAGTGCGTGCAGACTGCTAGAGGTTGAGCAGACTGGGGTCTCGCCCGCTGGCGTGTGAGGCAGTTGCGGGGCTGAGGCGTGCGCAGTGGAACTCCCGAGGCCAGCAGGCCCAGCAGCGGTGCTAACTGGGGGATAAATGAGGTAGCTGTCCTGCCCCCAGGAGTGAAAGTAACTTAAAGGAGTGGTACTCAAAACCAGTCCGCCGCTTGTTCAGGGAAAGCCCCCGGCAGGCTGGGCCTGTTTGTTTACCTGCTGCATCCGTGGGTTCCATTGATCACAGCTCCCACTGGCCCCAGTTCGCTGCTCCAGATCAATAGGGGCTGTGGGAAGGGCGGCCAGCACATCCCTCTGCCCACGCCACTTCCAGTAGCTACCACTGGCCTGGAGCGGCAAACTGCAACCAGTGGGAGCCACCATCGGCTGAACCTGCAGACGTGACAGGTAATCAAGCCAGCCCAGCCCACCAGGGGCTTTCCTTGAACCAACAGGGTATCAGCTTTGAGAACCACTGTCTTAAAGGACTTATCAGTACACTGGAGTCCTGAGCGGAGCGGGTGGGGGAGGGGGAGAGCCTCAGCCAGAAGGGGGCAGGGCTGTTAAATCCCCAGGCCCTTTAACTCACCACCGGAGCTACCAGCTGCGGAGGTGGCCGGAGCCCCGGCTTAGATGTAAAAGGTCCCAGGACTCTGGCCACTGCTGGGAGCCCCAAGCCCTTTAAATTGCCAGCTGAGCCCCAGCGCTGCTACCCCAGGGCTCCGGCAGCAGGCCCCAGCGATGATGTAAGGGGACCCCAGGCTCCAGCTGCTGCGGAGCCCCGGGCCCTTTAAATCGCCGCCGCTACCCCGGGGCTCCGGCAGTGGGGCTCTGGCGGCAAGTTAAAGGGCCCGGGGGGTCCGGTCCCTGCCGGGAGCCCCAGCCCGGGGAAGCCCCCTAGGGTCAACTGTCACCTCGGCCCGCCCCTCACCTCGGGCTCGTAGAGCGCCACGGAGCGGCAGGTGCCGAAGGCCAGGAGCCCGCCCCGCCCCCACGCCACGGCCCCGCCGCCGGCCCGGTTCGCGCAACAGGCAACGTGACAAACTGTCAGGGGCGCCGCCATTTCCCTCGCGCGCCGCCCCTTTGACCCCGCGCGAGGCGGCTACGGCGTCCGCGAGGCGCCAGCGCGAGAGGGCGGGGCTGTGAACTGCAGCCGGGCTGCGCAGTCCCTCAGCCTCACTCTCACCCACTAGTCTGGCCGGCCCTACGCGCACGCGCAGCGCCAGCCGCTCCAGCCCCCCGGAGGCCTGGGGCCCCACATTCCCGCGCGGGGGGGCTGCGCAAGGGGCGGCCCGACGCCCGCCCTGACTGAAACCGGCCCCGTTTGCCTCACGCATGCGCGCAGCGTGGCGCTGGCCTGTGCGGTTGAGCCCCGGGCTGGGTCCGTGTCTAGGCGGCGGCTGAAGAGCCGCTCGCTCCGCCCCTGTTGCTGAGCTCGCGTCGTGCCCCGCTGGCGGGTGCGGCCCCGGCCGGTGGGTGTGAGGGCGCGGGGCGGTCCCGGGGCGTCGCGAGGTGAAGGGCGCAGGGGCGCGCGCCCCGCTCTGTTAACTGCCCAGCCCGGCTTGGCCCGCCGGCTCTGTTAGGGAAGCGCTGCCTGGGCTGCCTGCCGCCGATTTCCTTAGCTGTGCATTGAGCATGCAAAGGGAACAGTCCCGGGAACATTGCCAGAGTTTTCTCGTAGTGGAAGTGTCGGTGGAATAGAAAAATATTTATGAATAAAAATGGAGTGACAGATCTGCTTCGTGTTACCAGAGATGTTTACTCGGTGTTGTAGGTTTGTTTTGTACACCTTGTACATGTGTACTTTTAACTATACGCACACAAGACATGTTAAAAGCTGTTACGGTTGCATAGTCAAGTACTCGGAAATTAGAAAATGTCAGAATTAATGTTGCTGCTGCATTCTTAATTCTGCCCTTTTGTGCAGATGCACTGTGATACAATCTTTAATTAAATTACATTTTTATGCTTGGGACCTATGCCTCATTCAGTGCACAGGATAAAAGGTGCTTGGTGAACGAAGCTATTCAGTATTTTTATTAATCATCATTCAGTGTGTGGCTCCTATGCCTAATTTGCTGTACACAAACCAAACCCAGACCAGAATCATTCATTTTCTTTTCTAGGTTATCTATCACCATAGTGCTCGAGTGCCTCACAAAAATAAATGAATGTCTTCACAATACCCATGTGAAGGGTGGGTGGTATTACTATGCCCATTTTATAGATAGGGAACTGAAGAACAGAGCAATTAAGGCCCAAATTCACCTATGTCCATTAATTGTGAGTGCTTCACTGCCTAGGTACCCAACTTAAAAATCTAGGATGTCATTTTTCAGAGTTGCTGAGCACCCACAGCTCCTGGTGATATCAAGTACAGTTGTAAGTGCTCAACGCTTCTGAAAATTAGATTCTAGCGGTAGGAAACCTGTTGGTTTCAATAGGATCCTCAATACAAGACAAAAAGGAGTTACCTGGCATTCTTCAAGATGTGTTGCTCAGGTGTATTCCACAGTAGGTGTGCGTGCTCATCACATGCACTGGTGCCGGAAGTTTTTCCCTTAACAGTACCCGTAGGGGGGAGCACCGCTGCAACCCCTGGAGTGGCGCCTCTATATTGTGCTATAAGGGGAGCTGCGCACTCCCCCCACCCTCGGTTCCTTCTTGCCAGACAACTCGGACAGAGGGGAAGGAGGGCGGGATGTGGAATACACCTGAGCAACACATCTCGAAGAACGCCAGTTACAGAACAGGTAACTGTCCTTTCTTCTTCAAGTGATTGCTCATGTGTATTCCACAGTAGGTGACTCCAAGCTATGTCTGATGGAGGTGAGTAGGAGTTTCCGGGATGCAGTACCGCCCTACCAAACCCAGCGTAATCCCGTGCTTGGGAGACGATCGCATAATGCGAAGAAAAGGTGTGGACAGAGGACCACGTGACAGCTCTGCATATGTCCTGGATAGGGACGTGAGCTACATAGGCAGCCGACGAGGCCTGAGCGCTCGTAGAATGCGCCTTAACAATAGGCGGCGAGGGAACCCCTGCCAGGTCATAACATGTGCATATGCACAAGGTGATACAGCATGAAAGGCACTGGGTGGAAATTGATTGTCCCCTCATCCGTTCGACCGATACAACAAACAGCTGTGAGGATTTTTGGAACGGCCTGGTTCGGTCTAGATAAAAAGCCAACGCCCTACGCACATCTAGCGTATGTAGGTGGCGCTCCTCGTTGGAGGAGTGGGGCTTAGGACAGAGTACGGGTAGGAAAACGTCCTGATCCATATGGGAGGCGGAGACCTTCATGAGAAAAGCGGGGTGTGGGCGAAGCTGGACCTTATCCTTGTGGAAGACCATATACAGGGATTCCAGGGTCAAGGCCCTAAGCTTCGAGACACGTCGGGCTGACATAATAGCCACAAGGAATGCTACCTTCCTTGACAGGTGAGACCAGGAACATCTGTCCAAGGGAGGACCCATGAGGCGGGATAACACTAGGTCTAGATCCCATTGTGGCACAGGGGGCCTAGCATATGGGAATGAACGATCCAGGCCCTTTGGGAAGCGGGAAGTCATACTGTGGGAAAAGACCGAGTGGCCCTGTACCGGTGGGTGAAAGGCCGATATGGCCGCCAAATGCACCCTGACGGAGACGGGAGCTAGCCCTTGGGTCCTAAGGGACAGGAGGTAATCGAGAATGAGTTGGAGTGATGCGGACGATGGGGAAGTTCCCCGCTCCCCCCACCCACCTAGAGAACCTAGACCATTTGGCCAGGTGTGTCCGTCGAGTGGACGGCTTTCTGCTTTCCAACAGAACTCGTTTGACGTTCTCCGAACACCTCCCCTCTTCCTCATCTAACCACGGAGCAACCACGGTGTCAGGTGAAGCGCGGCCAGGTTGGGGTGGAGGAGGCATCCCCCTTCCTGGAAGAGGAGATCTGGACGAAGCGGCAGCCTCCGCGGAGGAGCCACTAAGAGTTGCAGGAGGGTCCCGTACCAGTGTTGATGGGCCCAATCTGGGGCTATGAGGACGACCTGCGTCCTGTCTGCTTTTACTTTTTGCAGGACTTTGCCTATCGAGGGAATTGTGGGAAGGCATAGAAAAGTTGGCCTGACCACCGAAGGAGGAAGGCGTCTGAGAATGCCCCCCTTTCCGCCCCTCCCCTGGAGCAGAACTGGGGGCAACGCTGGTTCTGGGCGGTTGCAAAGAGGTCGACCCAGGGAACTCCCCACTCTGGGAAGAGTTGTAGGGCTACCTCCTAGTGGAGTGACCACTCGTACTGGTGGGAAAAAACACTGCTGAGGTGATCGGTTCACACATCGCGGGCGCCAGGTAGGTGGAAGGCTCGCAGGGAGATATCGTGGGCTATACAGAACTCCCATAGGTACAGGGCTTCCAGGCATAGGGCCGAGGAGCTCATTCCTCCCTGTCTGTTGATGTAATACATCTCAGCCGTATTGTCCGTGAGGACTCTAACCACCTTCCCGCAAAGGTGCCCGCTGAAGGCCATGCAAGCCAGCCGTATCGCCCTGAGCTCCCTGACATTTATGTGTAGGGATAATTCTGAGGCCGACCATCTCCCTTGGGTTTGAACGTTCCCTATATGGGCTCCCCAGCCCAGATCCGAGGCATCCGACACCAGGGTCTAGTGAGGGGGAGATTTCTCGGAAGGGGACCCCTTGCAGCATGTTGCGCAGGAGGGACCACCATTGTAGGGCAGCAACTATCTGGGACAGTATCATGACAACCTTGTCCAGCCCGTCCCAGGCCTGGGAATACTGGGAGGCCAGCCAGAGCTGGAGGGGCCTCATTCTGAGCCTGGCATGGTGAACCACAGATGTGCATGCCGCCATGTGACCTAGGATCTGAAGGCACGCCCTCACCATCGTCACTGGGAAGGCTGTGACTGAGGCAATGAGACCTTTTAGGGTCTCGACCCTGTCCCAGGGAAGAGAGGCTGTGGCTTCTAATGAGTCCAGTAGAGCCCCTATGAACTGACTTGGCCTCATTTACCACTAGGCTGACATCTGCATATGTGGACAGAAGAAGTCCCACCTGGGCCTGTACCTGGGACCAAGAATTGCCCTTGAGACGCCAATTGTCCAGATAAGGGAAAATTTGTGCCCCTTTCCTCTGGAGATAGGCTGCTACCACCGCCATGCATTTGCTGAAAACTCTGGGGGCCGCGGAAAGGCCAAACGGGAGGACTGTGAACTGGTAATGGTCCCCCCCCCCCACCAGGAATCGGAGGAAACGCCTGTGTCCCTTGTAAATATGGATATGGAAGTATGCGTCCTGGAGATCCAGGGCTGCGAACCAATCCCCCGGGTCCAGGGAGGGAATGATAGAGGCCAGGGATACCATATGGAACCTGTAGCGGACCATAAAACTGTTGAGATCCCGGAGATCTAAGATGGGCCTGAGCCTCCCTTTTTCCTTTGGGATCAGGAAATACCAGGAATAGAAGCCCTTGTTCTGAAATTCTACCGGTACCTTTTCCACCGCCCCCAGGTGGAGGAGGTGCACCGCCTCTTGTTCTAGGAGGTGGGCCTTCCTCGGGTCCCCGAGGCTTGTCCGGAGCAGGGGGTGGGGAGGGTGAAGTGAACTGCAATGTGTAGCCCTTGGAAATAGTGTTGAGGACCCACTGGTCTGACATTATCCGGGACCACTCCATTCAGAAGACAAACAGCTGCAGAACACAAACTTTATTAACTGGGGGGTCTCCCTGGCAACAAGCCCAGTGGCCCCCTGCAAAGAGTCAAAAATGTCTCTTTCCCTGTCTTTTGCCCTTTGAGGGGCCAGGTCATGGGGCCGAGCGGGATTGACGCTGGGACTTGCGTCTCTCTTCCCTCGGTCTCTTAGGTGGGGGCTTGTATCTGCCCCTAGCAGGAGGAACTGAAGTTTGTGGCCTAGGTTTGTCCTTCGCCGGAGGGATGTACAGGCCCAAGGTTTGCAGGGTTGTACTGGAGTCTTTCATCCCATGCAGGCGGATGTCAGTTTGGTCCACAAACAACGCTTTCTCGTTGAAACAGAGGTCCTGCATCAAGGACTGGGACTCTGCGGACAGTCCGGACAGGAGAAGCCACGACGCCCTGCGCATGGATACGGCGGAGGCCATCGAACGGGCTGCTGTGTCTGCTGCGTCTGATGCCGCCTGGAGGGCTGCTTTCGCCGCTGACGCTCCTTCCTCTACCAGAGCCCTGAACTCCTTTTTGTCCCGCTCCAGGAGGAGAGGTTCGAACTTTGGTAGGGACCCCCATAAATTGAAGTCATATTAACTTAGAAGGGCTTGGTGATTGGCCACCCTGAGCTGGAAACTCGCCGAGGAATAAACCTCCGTGCTAAATGTGTCCAGTCTCCTACTATCTTTGTCCTTAGGGGTGGGTGCAGGCTGACCGTGACGTTCCCAGTGATTAACTGACTCTACCACCAGGCTAGGTGCTGAGTGGGAGTACAGGTATTTATGGCCCTTAGCCAGCACGAAGTATTTCCTCTCCGCTTTCCTGGAGATGGGGGCCAAGGAAGCTGGGGTTTGCCACAGGGTAGTCGAGATATTGGCTATCCTCTGGTGGAGAGGTAGGGCCACATAGCCCAGTGCCGAGGATGACAGTACATTAAAGAGAGAGTCAGACGGCTCCTCCATCTCCTCAGCCTGGAGCTGCAGATTGGACGCCACCCACTTGAGGAGCTCTTGGTGAGCCTTGAAGTCCTCTTGTGGGACGGGCAGCGGTGCCGCTATGGTATCCTCTGGCGGGGGGACCAGCACGGAGCCTAGGGTGTCGGACAGTACCGGTGGGTCGATCCCCAGGTCAGAGTCTGGGCACGGTGCTGTCGGCTCGGGACCTGTTGATTTCTCCCTCTGTCGTGGAGGGGTGGCCAAAGGAGCCTGAGACGCTCCCGCCACCGAGCGGGTCTTGCCTGGGCGGGGATCTGTGGCCACGGTGCCCCTCGACACCACTGCCCTTGCCACAGTGTTCCATGCCACTGACCGACTTGGGTGCCAGGCGGTGCAGTTTGCTCTCGCAGAGCCTCATGACTTGGAGATGGGCGGCTGGGTGCCAATGCGAAGGTCGCTGACGACCGCACAGTACCGTAGGCGCGACATGAGTGAAGGTGCCCGTGACGGTGCTGTCCACATGACCGGGACCTCGAGGACGAAGATCAGTACCCATCCGAGGTGCTGCTCCTGTACTCGCCCCGGCGGCCAGAGCTACGACGCTTCAGTGCTGGTGAATCGCGAGATGAGTCCCGTCCGCGATGTCTGGTAGAGCGGGAGCTCGAGTCAGAGCGTTTACGTCAGTGGCGACAGGATTGGCTTTGGTAGCT
The DNA here is from genome assembly GCF_016161935.1 of Mauremys reevesii. Taxonomy (NCBI): domain Eukaryota; kingdom Metazoa; phylum Chordata; order Testudines; family Geoemydidae; genus Mauremys; species Mauremys reevesii. The sequence continues at coordinate 117,820,332 of NC_052624.1, read as the reverse complement.
TCGACGCGAGGAGGAGTGTCAGCACCACTGATCCCAGTGCCTGTGTCCCCAGTCGCAGGGCACAGAGGAGCCCCGAGGCTCCCTCATGGGTGGCAAGCCCGTCAGCCTAAGTGGGGTAGAGGGCTGGTGTGAGCTGCAGGAAGACCACGTCGAGCGAGGCGGCGAGCGGTCCTCGGAGCGGGGACTATGCCGCGTCGGGGAGGGTTGTTGTGCTCCCAATGGCGGCTTCCCTCGAGACCGGAGGCCCGTCTCAGGCGGTGCCCCGGGTACTGGGAGGGTTAAAATGTCACACGCAGCCTGTGCCACCTCCGGCATCGACGGCATCTTCTCTGCAGGGGAGGCATGCGCAGACGGGACCAGGCTGCTCCGCTCAATGTGAGTCGGAAGCCTGGGTCCCGAGGGGGATCGCGGGCTACCCAGCTCGGGTCCGGCCTCACCCCTATCTTTCTCTCGGCACCGCTGAGTCTTCCTTTGCTTCTTTGAAGGGGAGTGGTGCCAGCTAGTGAAGGGGACTTCACTCCGTAACGAAGACGCGGTGCCAGGTGCCGAATCTGTTCAGCTTGCCAGTGCCGGGGTCAGCGCTGATTCCATTAGGAGAGCGTGAAGTCTAATGTCCCTCTCCTTCTTAGTCCGCGGTTTGAAAGATCTACAGATCCTGCAGCGCTCACTTACATGGGTCTCGCCCAAGCAGCAGAGACACTGCGTGTGCGGGTCACTTCTTGGCATAGAACTGCGACAGGAGCCACAGGACTTGAAGCCTGGGGCACGGGGCATGCCCGGAGCCCAGGCGACTAACTGGAGAAACTATTTAACTATTGAACAACTGTACTACTAAGGCTAACTAGAGAAGCTGCAGGAAGGCTGGGGCATGAAGTTCCGACTACCTTCACTGGCGGCAAGAAGGAACTGAGGTTTGGGGGAGTGCACAGCTCCCCTTATAGCGCGATATAGAGGCACCACTCCAGGGGTCACAGCGGTGCTCCCCCCCTACGGGTACTGCTAAGAGAAAAACTTCCGGCACTGGTGCACCTGGTGAGCATGCACACCTACTGTGGAATACACATGAGCAATCACTTGAAGAACTCCTATTGATTTTAGTGGAGTCACAATTTCACTCTAGGATTCTCAAGTGTGGCACTCAGAAAATAAGGAACATAATTATGAACATTTTGGTGTGAGTGACTTACAGACTCCCTAAAGCTGGGTAACAGCCAAGAATAGAACTCAGTTCTCTTGGGTCACAAGATCATCTTTTCCCTTTCTTCCAGGTTTGGGATATGGCCCTGTGGTCATTTCCATGATTGGGGAAATTCCACATCTCCAGCACGATAATAATCTCTTGCAGAAACTTCTAACCTTTGAACCTGCTCCTGGAGGATTTACCACAGAAGGGGATGAGCCGGGGTGAGGAATTATTCCTTGTGAGAATGCTTACAGACTGTATCGACGTGATCTTTGATGGGAAAACACTCTCTTATTTTACCAGCCAGATTTACTTATTCTACATTTAAAAAAATGTAACTTGCCACAATAATTTGACTCAACAGTATATTCCACAAACATAATGAAATCATTTGTAAGATAAGAAAGCAAACACAAGTTTTTACACTACATCAAAAAAGTCAGATAAATTCAATCTAAAATACTTATATTAAACATTTTAAATTGAAAGTTGAATAGTGCACGTGAAAGGTGCTGGATTGAATTTAATAAATATTAATTGCATCTGTGTTCGATATTTATTGAAGGGACTACATTCTAAATATTTTACAAATGACTTTCACTGCCAAATGTATAAATGTGCTTCACATTTTTCTGAAGAAAATAAGGGAATGGTAAAATTATTCAGAAATACAAACAGAAATTGCTGTGTCAAAATTAAGTGTCCAAACAATGAATGTAATTTGCTTGCTGAAAAACACACTAGAAAATCTCCTCAAATCCTTTTGTTAATCAGGGAAGTCTCATGCAATCATGACCTAGAAAATTGCTTGAAAAAGTAGAAGGGGATGAAACAGCTTGTCACGTAATCAAAGTGATTAGAGCTTCTGCTTCAAAAACATAATGCAGAAAGAGAGATGTGATAGCAGGCATGCATTCCAGAGCACATAAAAATGTGGAAAGAGGTATTTTTCCATTGCAAAAAGACAACACTCAGAAGTACAATCTCAAACAGTTAACATGATATTCTATTTACAAACCCCATATTAGCAGACGTTATTGTGTGGATTCTGGATAATATTGCAATACACTAGTATCTTGTTGAAACAAAAAAGGCATTATTTATTGTTTGCCTGACATTCACACCCATCTGTGGTTATTTTCAAATAATATTGCTTTGTATGAAGAGCAGTAGCAGAGCCTTTATGCATATATATAGCCCACATATTTTAAGAGTACGTACAGACGCCAAGAGTTATTGCATGAATTACACTTTGAAATGTAAAATCTACCGATAAACATGACACAGTATGAACATCTCTAAAAGAGATAGGGCTCATATAGGTCCTGATCCAAAACCCATAGAAGTCAATGGAAAGACAGCCCATGTTTACTGGCATTATATCGTTGCTTGCAGCATTCTTTTCTACATCATAGTTTTGCTATCAGTATTTTCTGTCACTTTTATACATATACTAACTCAGTAAACAAGATACTCAAAAGTAGCGAGCATCCAGCCATCCGATCTGGAGCTTTCTCAAATCTCAGTTAAGAGCAAACACAAAATTCATTACTATGGAAAATCACAGTTCCTTATGCCAAGGGCACAAACAAGGTGCCCTGGACTTGTAGTGCAAACATGTATGCAGTAACTGTGCACACCACTCTCATAAAATGTATTTCTTTTATTATGAACAACCTTATTTCCTGAAAAGTATAGTTAAGAATCAGTTCCCATTAAAACCGACATTTCAAGTATTTATATTTGAGTTATAAAAATTCTTCCTGGTCTGAAAATTGTGAATATTTGTATGCATGGTCTCAGTACTATTCAATAATTAGTCTTTTTTAGAGGGTTAACTACTTTTCCTCCAAACATAACAATTGAGAATGTTGTGTGGAAGTGATCAACTCTGTCCTGAAACAATGGGATCTAAAATGATTGTTTGTGAGGTGGCATTAACAGGAAGAAAAGTCAAATGCATGCTGAAGAACAAGAACAATTAGAAACATCAGGTGAAGGCTAAGGATATTTATTACTGTATGATAATCTCTGAACAACTTGGACTGGATGTAGTGATCTATATTGTTTATGGAAGAGTGAATGAGCCTCCAGAGACCTCTTCACTTTATTGTGTGAGTCAACATTTAGGATTCTTGAGACGCTATGCGTGACTGAGTTAACTCTGAAAGCAATAACAGATTGCAACTCTATCTTTATGTTTAAAAAATATTTTAAAATATATCAGCACATACTTACTGTGGCAAACCCAGGCCAAATGGCTACAAAGGGAGGGGTAGGAATTAGTCCCAGGGGGGTTAAAAGGCCTCTCCCTATCCATTGAGGAGAGATAGCCATGAGAAATTAGGTTCAGCTGGAACAGGGATTACCAGGGAACTAATTAGGTTCAGCTGGCCCCAATTGCTGGCGACCTTTTTTAAACCCTCCGTGGCAGGGAAACGGGAGGGGGGGGGGAGGAGGAGACAAGACAAGACAAGACAAGACAGGAGAGGAGAGAGGAGAGGAGAGGGGAGGGGAGGGGAGGGGCGGGACTGACTCTCTCTCTCTCTCTCTGTCTCTTCCAGCAAGGAAGAGTGCACTCTGTCCCCAGAAGGGGAGAAAAACAGCAAGGGACTGACTGAGAGAAGGATCAGCCAGACCCTGCGTGACTGGGAAGGATTTTGCTTTGCCCAAGCCTGTGTCTCCAAGGCAAAAAGGGCCTGAGCCAGCTGAGGAGAAGCAGGTACTTTGCCACATTACTAAACCAAATATGTGCACAAACCTTAGTGACCTAGGAACACCCACCAAAAGATTTAACAGATCTTCTGCCTAGTGAGGTTGGTGAGCAGGCACAAGATAGTGGGCGCTACCAAATCATTTGCTCTGGGGGGGGGTGTTCCATGCATTACTTTTCTTTTCATATTTTTTACTTCCTTGTATTTGTCAACCTTTAATATTATTCTAATTTTACTTTGCAGGAACCTCAGGCATTGGTGGTGCCTTGGTCTCTGTTTTCAGCAACAGTTTAGCATCCAGAGGACTATGATGTTTTAGTATAACTGAAGTCATTGTAGGCTCAGTGTAGGGTATTTGCATGAAATTCAATGGCTTGTGATATTCAGGAGGTCAGATTATTTGATCTAATAGTCCCTTTCTGACCTAAATTCTATGAAGCTTAAGGAAATGCATAGTTAAGCAACCCAATCTTAACTCAGCCCCATAGTAATACCATAAAAAAAGACCAATAACAGAAAAACAAACAAAAATAACCCAACCATTAGCAGAGTTTCTGTGCCTCAAAAAATGAAGAAGACCTAAAGACTCCACATAGCCTCCTGGAGACATCAGAGTTGAAGGCCATAAGGGACCACCAGATCATCTAGTCTGACCTCCTACACACCACAGCCCCCAACCACCACTCTCACACCAAATCTAACAGTCCAAAATTGGACTAAAGGAGACTAGACTATTAGGCGCTACAGGCAGAGAGTAGGAGGGACCAAGGTGCACTAGTACCTGAGGCCCCTGCAATAGGAGGGAATTGATTAAGATATACCCTTATAACCCTGGAAAGTGACCCAAACTCAGTGCTTCAGAGGAAGGCAAAAAACCTCTAATGGTCTCTGCCAATCTGACCTGGGGGAAAATTCCTTCTCAATCCCACATATGGTGACCAATTAGACTGGGAGCATGTGAGCTATTGCTAATCTATTTTAAGTTGAAGGCACTCAGATGCTGTCAAAAACCCAAGATAGATAAGGAATTAGGAATCCATTTACCTTTCTTTTATTGATCTAATTTCTTGAATGTATATCTGAAATATGCAACTCCTTGACCTTCCCCTTTGCTATAGTACCTTGGTCAAAGCTCTAGCTATATATTATGCCTAAATTACTGTGATTCTCATTTGACTGGAATTCTTTCTTCTAACTACAGTCTTCATTCCATTCAAAGTTATGCAACTAAATTAATACTTCACTGCCCTCCTATTCTCAAGTGTCATTCAGCTTCATTGGTTGTTGATGCATTTAAGGATTTATTTAAGGATTAAATTAAAATAGTTTGCGTTTTAGGTTTTTTCTCACCATTGCATCATCTTATTCAACAGAAACTGATCAGGTAGGATCAAAGTAGGGGCCAGCTCCTCAGATCCCTTTGAGTACTGTGTTTAGTTCTGGGCCTCTTTCAATACCAGAAAAAATGATAACAAAATGGATAAAATTTAGACAAGAACAAGAAAAATAATTAAAGAGCTGAAATGTGAAAGTTCTTTTTAATCCTTCACCCCATATCCAAGAGGCTATTGTGATGCCATAGCCCTTTAAGAGCACAGTCTCCAAGCTTTCTGGGTCTCTGAGGACTACTCCAAGAGGTGACTAAATGTGAGCCTCCAGATGTCCAGCTTTCTCCTTCTCACCTTGTAGAGTAAGGCCTGTGAGCCTGTTCCATGGGCAGCTCCTTGCCAGGACTCATGGAACCTCTGAGATCATCACTGGCCTTAGCAGCCTCCCCTCTCTGTCTGAAAATGCAGCCTTTTATCCAGCTGTTGCTAGTCAGCCACTTGGTTACAGCTGGGAAAGTCACTGTTCTGGCCATTAACCCCTTCATGGCTCCTGCAGTGTGGGATTTATGCACTTTATCACATACACTTATTAGGAAAGCTTAATAGAACGATATCTGTATAGTTTGACTAAGTGATATCTGAGGAGTGACTACAAAGTTGTGAAAGGTATAAGGATTAAGTTGTTTATCTTAATCCAGAGATGACAGATATAAGTATTTAGTTAAGATTTGTGGGATGATATAGAACAAAAAATTAGTTGGAGTATCAAAACAATGTCCTCAAAATTAGATCTATGAGAGATTATCAACAGCGTCCAATGGAAGCCGTCTCATCTGAACCATTTAAAACTAAACCAGACACAGAACATCAAACAAAATAACCCGAGTTTGTATTTTCAGGCACATGACTTATAAATCTCACATGCTAAATGTGCCTTGAGGGATGTTATTTTTTTGTTATTTTTCTTTCAATCACAAAAATAACCACTGCAGTATATATTTTTTAAAAATATGTCAAGAGTGAGATGTCTAGAAAATGAGGGCAAAGTCATGCTAGTGTGCCAGCAATACCTATAGGGTATTTTGTACATGAGAATGTTTGAAAGACCCAAGCAAAAAATGCAGATACGTCAAGAAATCGGCATCTACATTGGAAAGAAAATGTGATAAATATATACTTTCTCACAAACAGCAATGTAAATGCTCTGGAAGGAAATGTTTACCTTTTATGCTATGCTTGACTTTGGCACTTGGTATACATTAATGTTTAATGATTAACATAATACGAACTATGCTAGAAAGGTATCTTTTTTTATATTATTTTGAATATATAAAAAGGCAGTCCAGTGGGAAATGTACTCTAGCCAAACTGCAAAGCATGGAAAATAGAACCCTAAAGCTTTTGCTTTCCCCATCCTTTTTTTTTCCTTGTAGGCCAGTTTCATGAGCTATTTGATCAGGGGTGCTAAATTTGTTATCTTGTTTCATATAAGCTTTGTATCCCTTGGGGTTTGAGTTTGTTTTGTCAAAACAAAAACAGGAACAAAACATTAACTCAACAAATGTGGGTTTTCAAAAATTCCCTGTGTTTTTGAAGTGAAATGTCATTTTCAAAAATTTGTTAAACCAGAATCTTCAAAATTTGCCTTTTTGGGTTGTTTGGTGTGGAGAGAGGAGACAGAAAGAGAGTCATTTCTGTACTATTGGACAGCCACTGCTCACAGCTCCTGTAGCCTGATTTAGTGTATAGTGATATTAATTTGGATAATATGGGAATTCATTAATTTAATTTTTATTTGATTTTAATAATGATTATTATCATCAATGTTAATTAATATGGGTCTTAGGCTCACCAATCTGTTTGATCAGAAGATAAAAGTTCTTGTCCTGAATCAGGCTCCACAGAATTTATAAAGGACCCTCAGGGGTATGACAGGAAGCTCACACTGAGACAGATAGAGCCTTAAAGACTTTCTATTAAAATCAATAATAGTAAGTAAATGGTAAAATAACCAGGGTTACAAAGTTACAATTGCATTAGTGCTGTTCAAAAGATACGTATGATGATATAGTATTATATGCAACAAAGCTTTGGTTAACATACTCACACCCTTTCTTGATAACCTGGTGGTAAGAGACACAGGAACAGCCTTGTGGGTCAGGTTTCTCAATTCTTGAGTGAAGGATGCAGTGCTTAGAAAATGCTAAGAGCTATCAAAGCTGACTAGGGTTTACTTGACTAACTTACACATAAATCAAAACCTAACAAACAAACTAAGAATAAAACTTAGGGAAACCAAGCTTAGCCTAGTTCCTTTGAAACTTAAAGTTTAAGAAGAACAAGTACAGCCTACGAATAGTAGCAGTCATCGTAAATAGATAGAATAGATATTGTGGAGGAAGTAAGTGAGACTAGAGGAAAGTAAAAATTGAGATGGAATAAAGTGAGAACGGAGTACTCTATTGAGGTGGGTCACCTCTTTTATAGGGCAAATGCTTGAAATCCTTCCTCTTATGCCCAAATTTCATTCCTCACCCACAAATGTTAGGGTACACTTACCCCATAGGCTAATATGTATGTGCATATTGATGACAGGTATGTACACACATCAGTCTCTTGTGGTGTACTTGTTAAGTCTGTGGGTACAACACTGAAAAACCCCCTATGCCATTCTCCATTGTCTATTGGTCTAACTAAAAGGTCATGGACATAGGCGTAGGTACTCATCTATTTAGGTAACAAGATATAGGTCAACTTTGCTTTCTGAGTAAAAAGTCTTAATATAGATATGCTAACTTTGCCTTAGCTTAATGTACAGGATATGGCCTTTAGGTCTCTTGCATTACAGCCAAACTTACTTTAAAATAAATCTATAAACCTATTATAGTAAACCAAATATTTAAACTATAAGAAAAGATAATAATAGGTGATATACCAATGTCCTAGAATTGAGAGGTCATCGAGTCCAGCCCCCTGCCTTCACTAGTGGAAACAATTTTTGCCCCAGATCCCTAAGTGGCTCCCTCAAGGATTGAGCTCACAACCCTGGGTTTAGCAGGCCAGTGCTCAAACCACTGAGCTATCCCCCCAAAGTTACAATTAGAGATATAGATACACAAGAAAGCAGGTTAGTCCTATAGGCTACACTCCTTAGTTAAGATTGCATTATAAAACATGCCTAAAATGAACACACAAACTTTTGTTAACATGGAGTTAAGGTTGCAAGAATTCACTACTGCCCTGTGCCCTTCCAGAATGTGAGAGTTGTATTCTCAGCAATGTCAGAAAAAAAAGGAAATGCACAGTTCTCACGAAACAGAGCTAACAATATTAGCTTTGGGAACATTATATTACCTGACTCTCCCTCACCCCACCATTAGGGTTAATCACTTCCACGGCAGACCAATTGCTACTGCCACCTTTCCAGCCTCTGAAAAGTACAGGGCAGGCACAGGGACCTGGAGGGCATAATTCTGCAAGTTTTTCATCTCCCTTGTTGACAACACACTATCCTCCACTAATGAAAACAAATTAGCAATTGCCTCTCCAGCTGTGTCTGACTGAACTTGCTTGCCATTTATCTGGCCGCTTTGATCTATTTAATACTTGATTATCCCTTTGACCAATTGATTCGCTGTATATTGATTTGTCAACTGATCGCTTACATTTTCCATATAATATATTATTTCAAGCCCCATTTGTTTTCTCCTTAATTAAATGTCTTGCCTCTATAGATTTAATTATTAGTTCTTTGCTCAATTGATTTTCTGTGTATTCAGTTAATTCATAGCTCTAATTTTTGTCCTTCATTAATTGTTTCCCTGTTCATGTGGTTTATCCTTTCTCCAAATACTGTATTGTGTCACTGTGGATTTTGTTTTTTTTTCACTTCTAACTATCACAACTATTGAAGTAATCTTCTGCTGGCTGCCTGATCTCCATCCAGTTCCTCTACTCTGCCTTCTCCATCCCTTCTCCCTTTCTCCTTCCATTCTTCCGTCCCCCCCGCCACACCAGCTCTTACTTACTCTTACCAGCAAATGAGATCTCCCCCAGCCCTGTCCCTGTCCTCTCTTCTGAGTCTGCCACTCCTATCCTTGGTGACTTCAGTTTCCATATCAGTGCCCCATTGGATGTATTGGCCAACTACTCCTTGGATTAACTCTCCCACTCATCAAAAAAGTCATTCATTTGACCTTATATTCACTAAAACTCTGTCCTCTAATCTCTCTGGCTCTGGCCACCGCCTAATCTCATTCAGCATTGTCTATGACACACCCCCACCCCACCCTTCCGCCTGACCTTCCCCACCTCCAGTCTTCTGAAGCCTGCTGTCTCATCCTTCAGTAGACTCAGATGTTCACTCCTAGTTTGATCTCTTCCCTACCCTTGACTCCCATGCATTTCCCTCTCCTTCCCCCACCCCTGCCCATAGGCTAGATCACATGCATTCAGTTATCTAGGATCATACATATCCAATCAAGGAGGCTGTACCAAAGGAATCAGAAGGCGAGGATTGATTTGCTCACCCATGGCCTCACCCATGGAAAAACCATGGCATCTTGAAATGTACAAAGGTTCAACTGGTAAAAAGAATACTTTTTCCAGTGCAACTTATGGATGTGAATTGTGGGAAATTAATGCTTCTGGCAAGGAGAAAATTAAAACCTTTGAGATGAGGTGTTCGCGGAAACACTTGCGTATCTTATAGGTATTCATCTTTCTTCCCATTCATGTTAGAAATGTTATTGGAGAGAAGTCAACAGGAGCAAACGTATGTACTTTGTTCACATCAGGCATAGAAATGGAAATAACCTCAACAAAGTTATAATGGAAGAATTGGTGTCTAGTAGGAAGAGAGCCTGAGACATAACCCCTTGTATCAGAAGCCTGGTGTGAGGCCTCAACTAAAGTAGTAGTCAAGCCTTGCTAACATAAAGCAAAGTTAGCAAGAGACAGGCCTTGAGCAGAAGTCAGGCTCTGCCTGTGTGTGGGATCACAGAACCTGGTAAGAACAGGGCTGATATTGCAAAAACACACATTGCTGAGAAGTGCTAGGCACAGGACACTCACGCAAGCACATTCTAGAAGGGTGATACTAGAACACCCCATACCAAGTTTGGGACAAACATGCTTCCTGAAGATAACGAGAACACAATGACCCCTCCTAAAGATGAGGTCAGGAGGACAGTGTGATAGATAGCGATGTTTTGATCGAACCAACGTGTACAAGGTAATGGGTGGTAACAACCCACATCAGGAGTAACTAACTATGTCAGAGGGGCAATATGTAACTTGTTTGTATTGGGGGTATAAAATGAAGTTTCAGAGGGAGTGTCTTTGGCTGGCCTAGGGGATAATGGAAAGTCCCATCATTAATCGAGTAGTCCATTCCGTGTGTTAGTGTACCTGTAACCATTGAGCCATGGCATTAGGACCGTGCTTTGACAATAAACATGACAGAGTGCCTTCACTAACAGGTCTGTGGTTATTGGGCCATTCGATGGAGGTCTGCTGTGCCAACTATCTGCACAGAGCTGGGACAGCACACAGAGAGAACACACACACACCACCAAACATCTGACAACATGGCAGTGGGTCATCATAATAGAGTTGGAGATGACCAGTAAGGAGATGATTAGATAGCGTGCGACAGATCACTGGAAGGGCAGCTGCTGAGTGCTCAAAACTACTGATAGAGGCGGCTTCCAAAAATTCTGCTATGATGTCACCAATATTCAGACATAAATAAATGGATTTTACTTATGCACACACAAGCTACCCAAGAACATAGATACTTTCCTCTTAAGAGTTTATGTACACACACATTTACACTGGTTTAGTTAAACTGATGCAAATGCCTAAGATGGCCCCACTTATAGAGTTTTACAAGAGTTATATTAGTTTAGCTTGCCTCTGTAAATTTAAGCTAATAAAAAGCCAGCTTTAAATCACTCGAAGAGTGTCCTCATGAAAAGTGGCACTACTTTAATTAAATTAGTTTTAAAATTACACCTTTCATTTAATTGGTGCAACTGTGTATGTGGACCATGTGTAAGGGTATGTCATCACAGCGATTACGCACCTGTGACTGGCCCATGCTAGCTAACGGGTTCACAAGGCTGTGAGGCTATAAAATTGCAGTGCCGACATTCAGGCTCAGGCTGGAGCCTGTGCTCTGGGATGCTCCTGAGCCCAGGCCCCATGAGCCTGAGTCAGCTGACATGGGCCAGTTGTGGGTGTTTAATTGCTCTGTAGACATACCCTATGTGAGCTGGGGTGCCTGGGCAGGCTCCAAAAAGGAGAGCCGATTCTCCAAAAACTGCTGGCTAACACATTCCAGTTCTCTGGCTCCCAATCAGCACCTAGGTCCAGTACAGTAAGAAGTTATTTAAAAACTCTGCTCACATACACAAAATGTTCTTCTGACTCCAAAGGGTCGGCCACGTTACCAGACCAATACTATTGGATCTTACCCAAAATACCATGCTGCCAGCCAATCTTTTAGAGTCTAAAACTAAAGGTTTATTATAAGGAAAAAAAGGACCAAGAAGAGAGTTATTAAATCATAAAGCAATCAGATACATACAGAGACTTCAAACTCCATGTATCAGGTTCTTAGTAGTATTTGCTGGCTTGAAAGTCCCTCTGGAACACATCCACAGCTTGGATGGGTCATTCAGTCCTTTATTCAGAGCTTCATGAGGTAAGAAGCAGGAAAGAAGACAAAATGGAGAAGATGCAGCTGCCCTTTATATTCCTTTTTGCCATGTGGCTTGTACTTCCTGAGTCCCAAACACAAGTTTCACAGCACATGGCTTGGAAAAGCCTTAGAGTTCTGTCCATAGACATGACTCTCCATGCCTTGCTGGACTCATAAGGTGTAGCCTCGGGCTTTTTCAATGAGTTCATTGTACAGCTGATGACCCTTAATGGGCCCTCAAACAGGCTAGGCAATGCTGCTGCCAATCTGTCTGGGGGTGTCACCCAGAAACACAGCACAAGTTTTGAAATACAGATATACCCTACATATCTATAACTCACAATACAAATGTGATACAAACATATAAATACCTTGTTGGCTCCTGATAAGCTATGCTAGAACTTTGAGAGGCACAATGACTATATGCCTGCCAAGGGTCCCAGTAAGGCCACTGGGATGGTGGGAAGGGTCCCAGTGGTTGGTACCATGGCTGCCCATACCAGGCAGGTTGAGGGTCAGTGAGACAGTCGGTTGAGGCCTAAATTGGTAAGGGGTGGCACAGAGTGCATGAGAGGAGCAACAGGAGACTACATTCTCCTGTTCGCTCTCTGACTCCCCTCTAGAGAATGGGGGTGTGACGAAGTGGGACTGGTCTTACTGGGGGCTGGGTACAGATCCTAAGTATCTAGCAGCAAAAGGCCATGCAGCAAATGCCTGACACTCTGTCTCCTAGCAACTGATGGCCGGGCCCCTCCCTGCAAAAGTGCATCTAAAGGTGTGGGAGACAAAGGGGTCAGGTGACCTCCTGGCCCAGGAAGGAAGGGGAGGAGAGAGGAGGGGCTGGAGGGGGTGGGGCAGACTGGAGTTGGCTGGGAAACGGAGGGGAAGCAGGGAGAGAGGGCTCTGATCCCCGCTGGGGGTTATGGGGCCCCAAGATGGATCTAACAGGGGAGGATCCTGTTATTTGTGCCTGCAAGACCTGTGTTGGACTGTGTTCCTGTCGTCTAAATAAACCTTCTGCTTTACTGGCTGGCTGAGAGTCCTGGGGAATCGGCAGAGCGCCCGGGGGTACAGGGCCTGACTCCCCTACACTCCGTGACAACTGGTGGCAGCGGTGGGATGGACTGCACCCCGTGGACGGCGCTTCCTGCAGTAAGTGACTGGGGAGCAGTAAAACAAAGGGGCGATTCACCCCTGGGAGAGTGTGGCCAAAGAGCAGGACTTTGCAGTAACAGGGTCCCCCGGGGGATCGCAGCGAGCAGTCCCAGGGGCGGAGGAGTCTGCTGCGCGACCCTGGCAGAGAGGGGTGACCTCAAGGACTGGCACTCTAGGGGTCCCCCTGGAACCCGTGGGGAGCGGCGAGCACCCCGGCCTGTGAGCGGCCAGCAGGAAGATGTATGCCAAGAAGCGCAAGTGCAACCTGGTGGAGCCGTGCAAGCAGAGGGGGCTGCACTGTGGGAAGCTCACCAAGGCCCAGCTGATTGCCCAGCTGGAGGAGGGAGATCGCAGGAATGAACCGGTCCCTGTCTCTGAGGGAAGCAGCCTGGCAGATGCAGCGCAGGCACCAGTGTCTGTCCCCGCTGGGAGTGGTCAGCCGGCCGCTGAGGGCTCCCTGAGACCTCCCACCCCTAGGGGGAGGGGAAGGGGGAGGAGGAGCCCAGCTACCGAGGGCACCGTGACCCCCCCAGCCAGCAGGGGGTCGGCCCGGCGAAGCTCACCCCCCAGCTGGGGATCATCCCGGCGACGCTCGGCCTCCGTGGAGCGCAGGCGGCTGGACTTGGAAAGAGAGATAAAACTGAGAGAGCTGGAGGAGAAGCAGAAGCAGCGTGAATATGAGGAGAGGGAGAAGGAGAAGCAACGCGAATACGAGGAGCGGGAGAAGGAGAAGCAACGCGAATACGAGGAGAGGGAGAAGGAGAAGCAGCGCAGACATGAGCTGGCCCTGGCCCAGCTGAGCAACAGTAAGGCCCCGGCTGCGGGGAGTGAGGGGGGGCCCAAGCCTACAAAGAGCTTCGATAAGAACTTCCTGGCCCGGCGTAAGGAGGGGGAGGACATAGACACCTTCCTGACGGCCTTTGAGAATGCCTGCGAGCTGCACAAGGTTGACCCTGCAGACAGGATCCAGTTCCTCACCCCCTTACTGGACTCCACCGCCGTGGAGGTGTACAGCCGAATGAAAGGGGCGGAGGCGGGGGACTACAACCTGTTCAAAGAGGCCCTGCTCTGCGAGTTTGGGCTGACCCCGGAGATATACCGGAAGAGGTTCCGGAGTCAACATAAGACCCGGGAGGTCACATACCTACAACTGGTCAACCGGGCGCAGGGGTACGCCCGCAAGTGGACAGCTGGGGCCCAAACTAGAGAGGACCTGCTTGACCTATTCGTACTGGAGCACCTGTATGAGCAGTGCCCATCGGACCTGAGGCTGTGGTTGATGGACCAGAAGCCGGAGAATCCGCAGCATGCAGGCCGGCTGGCCGACGAGTTTGTGGACCGTCGGGCAGGGGATAGCGGGGAGGCGTCTCGAAGGAGCAGGTCTGCCTCAACGCAGAGAGAGAGTCCCCATGGGACCTCCCAGAAGGAGCCGAGGGAGGGCCCCCACCAAAGGGAAACATCTGGCGTCAGGTCCAGTCATCCCACTCGAGGGAACCCCCGAGACATGGGTTGCTATCAGTGTGGCCAACAAGGCCACATACGGGCCCAGTGCCCCAAGCTCCGGGACAAACTGAGAAGACCAACCCCACACCGGGTCAACTTGGTAGAGACCCAGCCGGAGGAGGGGCAGCGTTCGCAGGAAAGGGGGGCTGGCCGTGTACCACCTGCGAAGGAGGGAGGGGGCCCCCGGGTCGGCCCCTCCGAGGGACTGGATGCTCCCCGCCCTGAGTTTTGGGTTTACAGGGTGGGCACAGGGCTGCCCCTCCGGAGCGAGTGCCTTGTTCCACTGGAGGTAGACGGGAGGGAGGCCACTGGGTACTGGGACACGGGCGCAGAGGTGACGCTGGCCCGGTCCGAGGTGGTGGGCCTAGATCGGATGGTGCCCAACACCTACCTGACCCTAAGGGGTGTGATCGGAACCCCATTCAGGGTGCCGGTGGCGAGGGTGCACCTAAAGTGGGGGGATAAGGAGGGCCCCAGGGACGTGGGGGTGCACCCACATTTGCCCACGGAGGTGTTAATGGGGGGGGATCTCGAGGAATGGCCCAGTAACACCCGGGGTGCCCTGGCCGTGAACCATAGTCAGAGTCGGCGCAGGGCTCTGCACCCTGACACCGGGGAAGGCACTCTTCCGGGGGCACCGACCCTGACCGGGTGGGGAGGAAACACCCAGGGACAGGGCTCAGAGAGGCTGTGGCCCCAGACCCAGCCGGTGAGAGAGAGCAGATCCCCGTCCCTGCCCCAGCGGCTGAGTACCAGGCCGCGGTGCGGGAAGACCCCTCCTTGCGGAGGATAGGGGACCTGGCCAGCCTCGGGGTTGGGGCAGACCATGGGACGAGGTGGCCGGAAAAGGTTCCTGTGGGAGAAGGGGTTCCTGTACCGAGAATGGGCTCCCCCAGGGAAGATGGAGTCAGGGGGATCAGGAGGCAGCTGGTGGTACCCCAGGAGTATCGCCACCAGCTGCTGTGCCAGGCCCATGACATTCCCCCCTCAGGGCACCTGGGAGCCTGGCGTACCCAGCAGAGGCTGCTACAGAACTATTACTGGCCTGGGGTCTTTGCCCATGTCCAGCAGCACTGCCGCTGCTGTGACGTCTGCCAGAGGGGGAGGAAGGCCCAGGACAGGGGGAAGATGGCTGTAAGACCCTCGCCCCACCCCGAGGAGCCTGTCCAGAGGGGGGCCAGGGTAAAAAGGGGGGCTCTGAACCAAGAGAGCCCGAATCACAGCCCCCCAGTCTGGAACGTGGGGAGAAGGCCCCAACCCAGCGTGCACCCCAGGGGTACTGGGGTGGGGAAAGGGCGCGGGCGGCATAAGGCTTCCCCCCTGGGGGCAGGAAACTGGAATGACCTGGGGTAACTCTTCCTCCAGAACGGGGGGGACTCTGGGGCAGCCATGGGAATGTAGGTGGGTTCGAACTTCCCCAGGTCACTGGCCGAAGTGACCCCGCTCAGTTCGGCCTCGAAGGGGGGAGAGGTGTGACGAAGTGGGACTGGTCTTACTGGGGGCTGGGTACAGATCCTAAGTATCTAGCAGCAAAAGGCCATGCAGCAAATGCCTGACACTCTGTCTCCTAGCAACTGATGGCCGGGCCCCTCCCTGCAAAGGTGCATCTAAAGGTGTGGGAGACAAAGGGGTCAGGTGACCTCCTGGCCTGGGAAGGAAGGGGAGGAGAGACGAGGGGCCGGAGGGGGTGGGGCAGACTGGAGTTGGCTGGGAAACGGAGGGGAAGCAGGGAGAGAGGGCTCTGATCCCCGCTGGGGGTTATGGGGCCCCAAGATGGATCTAACAGGGGAGGATCCTGTTATCTGTGCCTGCAAGACCTGTGTTGGACTGTGTTCCTGTCGTCTAAATAAACCTTCTGCTTTACTGGCTGGCTGAGAGTCCTGGGGAATCGGCAGGGCGCCCGGGGGTGCAGGGCCTGACTCCCCTACACTCCGTGACAGGGGGTGCATGGCACAATACCAAAGTGGAATATGGAGTTCAAGGTGGACTTAGTACTGGAGCCCCAGTACCGAGTAGAGGCAAGTCCAGTGCATCAGACACAGAAAAGTCTCTCAAGTACCAGAAGTCTGGCAGTGGTGCTGTAGGTATCGCTACTGGTATTGGTTCACAGTTCTGGGATGTCTGTGTCGATGAAGTTGGAGATCTTGGCTGAATGGAACACCAGTGTTTTGCGTACCAAAGAGGGTACCAACATTATTGTCCATACCAAAGGAGCCTTCCCCAGGGTGGAGTCTCTATCTTTCTCTTGCTCCTTCAGTACTGATGTTTCCTTGCCTGTCCATTGGGTCCTTAGGCAGTCCAACATGTTCTGTTGGGATAGTACCATGACAGCTCTGGGTATCAAGTTTAGCTAGCCTCGGTGCCGGCCGTACTGATGATACTGAATGAGCCAGTGATCTTTTTGGTCTTGGTTGGGGCTCGCTGTGGGGACTCATGGCTCTCTTCTTAGAAGCCTTGTGTGAGTGGCTCGTGGTTGTCTTCTAGGCTCACCTCCCTTAAATGTAGAGGGTTGTGGTGAGGATTCCCACCATCCTGAGACTTGGCACGGGTCTGAAGGTGATTGGAGAGCTGCTTCCATTAGAAATTTGAGTCTCAGGTCTCTATCCTTTCTGGACCGCGGTTTCCACTGTTGTCATAAACCACACTTCTGGGGAATGTGGTTTTCTCCAAGGCAATAGACACACTGGGCATGTTCGTCTGTCACCTGGATAGATTCTTTACAGCTGAGACACTTCCTGAAGCCCAGTGAACATAAGAAGTGGGTATAATAGGCCAGGGGAGGGTCCCCTGATGCTGCCGTGGCCGCCAGACCCCTGGTTGCAGGATTTGGCGGGGAAGTTTTTGCTTTATTATGCCCCATGGAGGTTCCAGGGTGGCTGAGGTGGTGGTATGTGCTATTCAGCTTACTGATGAACCCAGGAAGCTGAGTAGTACATACCACCTCCTCAGCCACTCCGGAACCTGCAACAGGCATATCAAATGTGTAAGGAAGAGATGCTTTTCCCTGGGGTAACTTGGGTCTAGGGATGGGAGGTGTGGCTAGCCCGGGGCTTCTCCAGGCAGATGTGGGGGGGGGAGGGGAGAGGGGCTTTGGCCAGCCCGGGGTTCCTCTGGCCAAGTGATGCTCAGGGTTTATCCGGGTGGGAGGGGTTGTGGTTCCAGCCGTGGGGGATGATGGGAGTCTTGGGGTTCCAGCCATGGAGGGGAGGACATGGGCAGAAGGGGCAGACCTGGGGGCTAGCCTCCCCAAAGGGGGGCTCCACCCACTGCCCATGCCAGTGAACCAGGCATAACCTGTCCAGGGGGTCCCCAGATGAGGGGAGGAGTTGAACAAAAAACAAAGTTTAAATTAGAGATATTTTTGAGTAACAGGATAAAAGAAGGGAAATGTAAAGGAAACTCTAAGAAGTAGTTAAGAAAAGGAAATGATTAGTAAGTCTTTTGAAAGTTAACAAATCTGCTAACAGACAGCTAAAGCTCCATCTCTAGTCAAGGGCTGTTGAGAAGGAACTGAGGAGGATTCGCCTGCACAACACTGGTTAGCCTCATGGCAGAGCACAGTGGGTTGAGGGACAGAAGGGGACTGGGAGACAGCACATGTACGGGCTGAACAGACACTGCTACCAAAATTCTCCAATCAGCAGCACAGGGATGCAAACACACCTTCAGTGGAGCACTCATAGGGACACTACTCGAAGAAGAAAAATATTATCTTATACAGTAACTCCTCACTTAACGTTGTGGTTATGTTCCTGAAAAATGTGACTTTAAGTGAAACGATGTTAAGTGAATCCAATTTCCCCATAAGAATTAATGTAAATGAGGAGGTTAGGTTCCAGGGAAATTTTTTTCAACAGACAAAAGACTATATTATATATATACACACACACACACACACAGTATAAGTTTTAAACAAACAATTTAATACTGGTACACAGTAATGATGATTGTGAAGCTTGGTTGAGGAAGAGGAGTCAGAGGGTGGGATATTTCTCTTACTGCTAAATGATGAACTAGCAATTGGCTGTGCCCTCAAGGGTTAACTCTCTCACTCTGCAAGGCGGCAGGACTGAAGGGAGATATGCGCATTTCCCTTAAGTACACTGCCTTGTTGATTAGATCCTCTTGCTGAGACTGCAGCTGCTGCAAGCTCCCTCCATCCTGAGCGCTTCTCTATGGAAGATGGGATAAGTGGGGTGCAGGAGCAGGGTGGAGGGGGACACCCTGACATTAGCCCCCCTTCTTTTCCCCCCCACCCCGGCACTGCAAGCAGGAGTCTTGGGGAGCAGTTCCAAGGGAGAGAGCAGGAGCAACACATGGCAGTGGGGGGAGGGACACAGCTGAACTGCAGGCAGCTGCTGCACAGGGAACTTAGCGGAGTGGGGAGCTGATAGGGGACTGCTGATCCACCTGGTTCCAACCCCCACCAGCTAGCTGCAAGGGGCTGCTCTTCCTGCAAGCAGTGGACAAAGCATGCGGCTGCCAAATGACAAGCATTACACAACTTTAAATGAGCATGTTCCCTAATTGATCAGCAACATAACAACGAAACAACGTTAACCGGAACGACTTTAAGTGAGGAGTCACTGTAGCATGTGATAAATAAATTATAAGTGGGATTAATGCATGCAGCAACTTATAAGCATTGTATAAAGACTAAACACATTGTTATAAGTTCAATACACATCTTAACCATACTAACACACAGGGGAACAGATTGGTTTCCAGCAATGAACTTGTCAGTACTTGGCTAAGGCCTAAAGCCTTGGCAAGAGTTGACACCTAGCTTGCCAGTTTCACAGTAACCCATATCCTTCTTAAAACAAACATTGTTTACTTAGCAGTAGGAACAAAGCTTTGGAGAGAAAGGCTTTTAAAAAGAACAAACCATCTACATACATCTCTATCTTACCTAAAGTCCTACCAGCCCATCATGGTGACCTAGGCAAGCCTCGCTTCTCCAGACATCCCCAACCATTTCCTCGGTCTGGTTTTAGTCTGGTTCTCCCATTTGCTGTCCTAAGGGAATGTTCCTTTTAAACTCTGCCTGTGTTTGCAGGACCTCAGTCATTCCTGCTTAAACCAGTTTCAGAGGATGTCCAGAAAAAGAGGACAAGTCTTAGCTGCAGAGTTAACGCAGGGTTTTGTGCAGGTGTTGCTCGCAACTCTCCTCCCATCCACACACAATTCCTTCTTGCCCAAGTTTAGTGGAGCTTTCTACCCAGGGCAGCTGGCTCATCTGGGGCTGTAGGCTAAAATCCCAGTGAAGCTTTCACTCATTTAGTAGCCCACCCATTTTGCAGAGAGGATATAGGCTAAACCACTTGAGCGCTGTAAATGCAAATACCCCTTTGCACCCAGAAGGGTAGACAAGTTCTCCCACAATTAACCAAGAAAGAATCACAGAGTGACTCCGCTTACTGCAGCACAAAGAACCATGGACTATATCCCCAAAAGTCCTACCAATACAGATGGGTGAATTCAGCACCAGTGAGGACACAGTAACTCTGGTAAGGCTGTGCAGTGTGTCTGCACACCCCTGGGCATGGCTGACCCAGCTGCTGATTTACTGGAGTTAACTCTGCAATCAAGACATACCCTGTGAGAGAGTAATCAAAGCTAACAGTTCTGGCACTGTCTCTCAACAATTCTTAAATGTTTGCTCTGAGCCATTCTCCTCCTTTGATACCTGACTTCTAGACAGACCCCTACTGAGTTGCGCTAGTATATTCATACAGGGCATGTCCACACTGTGGCTGGGAACATGCCTGGGTAGACATGCTAAAAATAGCAGTGTGGATGTTGCAGCATGGGTGATGGCATGGGTACAAATCCACCCAACCTTCTGGGTCCGTACCCAGATAGCTAGCCTAAGCTGCTGCCCGTGCCACAACATCCACTCTGCAATTTTTAGCATGCTGGCTTGAGCAGAGCTAGCACATGTCTGTCTATCTGGGCTGGGAGGCACATGGTTGTACATTCTGTGCTAATTGATAGCCTTCACCTTGACCAGTTTTTACTGGTCTTTTACCTCCATTGCTTATACTGGGATTTTAACTCTGCTAATGGGGACTGAGCTGACCTCCATATTATCTTTAAGTTAAAAGCTAAGTTTATTTTAATATAAGAAATCTTTCTTTACTTTAGTTCACTAACAAGTAACTGAGTAGATTACCCCTCTTGGAGTATGTCTACACTGCAATGTAAGCCCAGGGTTAGTGGGACTCAAGTCAGCTGACCCTGAGTTAGAAAACCCAGGGCTTAAGCATCTAAACTGACGTTAACCCTACAATAAGAATTTTCTAACCTGGGCTTGAAACTGGAGGCTTGGCTACACTGGAGAGTTGCAGCGCTGGTGGTGGCTTTACAGCGCTGCAACTCATTCACCATCCACACTTGCAAGGCACATACAGCGCTGTATCTCCCTGTCTGCAGTGCTGGCTGTACTCCACATCGGCCTGGGGAATAACGACTGCAGCGCTGGTGATGCAACACTGCTCCGCCAGTGTGGCCACCAAAAGCGCTGTTATTGGCCTCCAGAGGTATTTGGAGGTATCCCAGAATGCCTGTTCAGCCACTCTGCTCATCAGTTCAAACTCTACTGCCCTGGCCTCAGGTGACCCGCCCTATAAATGCCCCGGGAATTTTAAAAATCCCCTTCCTGTTTGCTCAGCCAGGTGTGGAGTGCAATCAGTGAATCTTTCCAGGTGACCATGCCTCCATGCGCCAAACGAGCCCCAGCATGGAGCAATGGTGAGTTGCTGGACCTCATCAGTGTTTGGGGGGAGGAAGCTGTGCAGTCCCAGCTGCGCTCCAGCCGTAGGAATTACGATACTTTTGGCCAGGTATCAAAGGCCATGCTGGAAAGGGGCCATGACCGGGATGCGCTGCAGTGCAGGGTTAAAGTGAAGGAGCTGCGGAGTGCCTATTGCAAAGCCCGCAAGGGAAACCGCCGCTCCGGCGCTGCCCCCACGACCTGCCGTTTTTACAAAGAGCTGGATGTGATACTTGGGGGTGACCCCACTGCCAATCCGAGGACCACGATGGACACTTCAGAGCGGGGAGGGGATGGCGGGAGGAGGAGGAGGGAAGGAGGAAACGGAGAGTGAGGGTACTGGGGTGGGGGGAGACACCCCGGAGTCCCAGGAGGCATGCAGCCAGGAGCTCTTCTCAAGCCAGGAGAAAGGTAGCCAGTCGCAGCAGCCGGTACTTGGTGGAGGACAAACAGAGGAGAGGGTTCCCGGTAAGCGGCTTTTTATTTTCAGGATGGAAATTTTTTGGGAGAGGAGGGAGGGTTAGGGCTGCATGCATGCCTAGTGGAATAGCGCATTGATGTGGTCTATCACGTCGCGGTAATCGGCCTCGGTAATCTCTTCAAAAGTTTCAGCCAGAGTGTGGGCAATGCGCTTGCGCAAGTTTATTGGGAGAGCCACCGTGGTCCTTGTCCCAGTCAGGCTAACGCGTCCGCGCCACTGTGCTGTGAGGGGTGGGGAGGACCATTGCTGCACACAGGCAAGCTGCATAGGGGCCAGGGCGGAATCTGCATTGCTGTAGAAGACCCTCCCACTCTTCCCAGGTGACCCGCAGCAGCGAGATATCTTCCAGGATCAACTGCTGTGGAAAATGTTGGGAGAGTGTTCAGTGTAGGTGCCCCCTGCAGCTGTTTGCTTTTCTCAATGCACAGAAACCCCAGTACAGCCCAGGGCCGCCCGGGGGGGGGGCAAGAGGGGCAATTTGCCCCAGGCCCCGGGCCCCACAGGGGCCCCCCCACAAGAGTTTTTCAGGGCCCCTGGAGCGGGGTCCTTCACTCACTCCAGGGGGCCCGGAAAACTCTTGCGGGGCCAGGCCCAGGAGCTTCTTCCGCTCCCGGTCTTCGCCGGCAGGGGGTCCTTCCACTCCGGGGCAGAAGGACCCCCCACTGGCGAATTACCGCCGAAGGGGGGCCCGCCACCAAAGTTCAGCTCAGTCTTCGGCGGTAATTTGGCGGCGGGGGGGCTCTTCCGTTCAGGGTCCCGCCGCCGAAGTGCCCCAAAGACCCATACAAGGCACCAAACATTACTGTTGGTTTTCAGCCTCAAATTCCTCCCTCAAGGCATCCCTAATCCTTGCAGCCCTGTGCTGGGCCTCTCTAGTTGCTCTCTGGCTGTGCAAATTCAGCCTCCAGGCGTTGAACCTCAGAGATCCATGCCTGACTGAATCTTTCACCCTTTCCTTCACAAATATTATGGAGGGTACAGCACGCGGATATAACCGCGGGAATGCTGCTTTCCCCCAAGTCTAGCTTCCCATACAGAGATCACCAGCGCCCCTTTAAATGGCCAAAAGCACACTCCACAGTCATTCTGCACCGGCTCAGCCTGTAGTTGAACCAGTCCTTGCTCCTGTCAAGCTTCCCTGTATACGGTTTCATGAGCCACGGCATTAACGGGTAAGCGGGGTCTCCAAGGATCACAAAGGGCATTTCAACGTCCCCTACTGTGATCTTCCGGTCTGGGAAAAAAGTCCCTGCCTGCAGCTTCCTGAACAGGCCAGTGTTTCAAAAGATGCGTGCATCATGCACCTTTCCAGGCCAGCCTGTGTTAATGTCAATGAAACGCCCATGGTGATCCACAAGCGCCTGAAGAACCATAGAGAAATACCACTTCCGATTAACGTACTCGGATGCTAGGTGGGGTGGTGCCAGAATAGGAATATGCGTCCATCTATCGCCCCTCCACAGTTAGGGAAACCCATTTGTGCAAAGCCATCCACAATGTCCTGCACGTTCCCCAGAGTCACGGTTCTTCTTAGCAGGATGCGATTAATGGCCTTGCAAACTTGCATCAACACGATTCCAATGCATGATACATCACGGGGCGTTGGGACAGGAAGCAGAATGACCCGCACCCTCCACCCCCTTCCCACAACCCACGGCACCAAAATGGGACGAGGTGCTCTGTGGGATAGCTGCCCATAATGCACCACTGCCAACAGCGCTGCAAATGCTGCAAATGTGGCCACACTGCAGCGCTGGTAGCTGTCAGTGTGGCCACACTCCAGCGCTTTCCCTACACAGCAGTACGAAGACAGCTGTAACTCCCAGCGCTGCACAGCTGCAAGTGTAGCCAAACCCTGGGACTCTGACATCCACACTGCAGCAGACAGATCTGAGTCAAACCAACCATATCCCAGACTCCCTATTACCCTCCTGACATGTGGCTGCTCTAGCCCTTGACTGTGGTGCACTGTGGGAAAGTTTTACTGCCCACCCTGCTGAGCAACATGGAGGAGGCACCTTTTCAAGAACTTCTCTTGCTTTCACTTTCATTCTTGTCAGGCAATGGGCAGAGCTTCTGTGAGATGCTGGTGGACATTTCAGCAGTGTTTTCTGACCACCAAAGGCACCTGACAAGAGCAGCAGCCCATGTCCCTGTCCAGGGCAGGTGGAGGGTCCGCAGCTCCCCACAGCTGCCCATGGCGTGGCTCTTACCATGGCCAGGCTGTGGCTCCAAGGCCCCACTCCCTAGCCAGAGCCTGGTCAGGGAAAACCACATGAACAGCTGTGGTGAGCCTGTGCGGAGTCACAAACCCTCCACTTCATTTGCCCTGGGCTGGGTGAGAAGGCCAGGGGGCAGGGACAAGGGCTGGGGACTACACTGAAGGTAGGGGGAGGGTCTCCCACAACTGCCCGGGCTTCCCTCCCTGGCTGGGCAGTGAGGCTTCATGGGGAAAGAGGAGGGGAAGGGAGTGGGGTCTGCCCCAGTGAAAAGTGGGAGGGCCATGGTCCCCATGCCCTCCAGGTTCTGACACCCCTGGGAGGAGGCAGAGGAAGAGGAGTACCCAGGCGTGGCAGTCTCAAACTGGCTGATGTTGCTCGTTACACCCGGTATAGCCGCTGATGCTGTAGACTGGTGCTTCTGGTGCAGGCCACAAGCACAGGCTGGTGGGGATCACCTCGTCATGCAGCCCTTGGATGACCAGCAGTTAGGACAAAACTTTCACATGAAGAAAGCCACATTTTTGGACCTTTGTGAGCAGCTTGTCCTGGCCCCCCAGCATACAGACACATGCATAAAGGCACCCTTGCATGTCCAGAAGTGGGTTGCAATAGCCAACTGAAAGCTGGCTGCCCCAAACTGCTACAGGTCTGTTGCCAACCAGTTTGGTGTTGGGAAATCTACCGCGGGTAAAGTGGTGGCAGAGGTTTCTGAGCCAGTGAGCTGTGTAGTTTACTCTTTCATTATCACACAATCATAGAATCATAGGACTGGAAGGGACCTCGATAGGTCATCGAATCCAGTCCCCTGCACTCATGGTAGGACTATGTATTATCTAGACCAACTCTGACAGGTGTTTGTCCAACCTGCTCTTAAAAATCCCCAATGATGGAGATTCCACAACCTCTCTAGGCAATTTTTCAAGTGCTTAACTACCCTGACAGTTAGGAAGTTGTCCAACCTAAACCATCCTTGCTACAATTTAAGCCCATTGCTTCTTGTCCTATCCTCAGAGGTTAAGAACAACATTTTTTTATCCCTTCTCCTTGTAAAAACCTTTTATGTACTTGAAAACTGTTATGTCCCCTCTCAGTCTTCTCTTTTCCAGACTAAACAAACCCAATTTTTTCAATCTTCCCTCACAGGTCATGTTCTCTAGACCTTTAATCATTTTTGTTGCTCTTCTCTGGACTTTCTCCAATTTGTCCACATCTTTCCTGAAATGTGGTGTCCAGAACTAGACACAATACTCCAGCTGAGCCCAGGGGCGGCTCCAGGCACCAACGCAGCAAGCGCATGCCTGGGGCGGCAAGCCTGGGGGCGGGTGAGTGTGCCAGTAACTGTGAGGGCGGCAGTCAGGGAGCCTTCGGCAGCATTTCTGCGGGAGGTCTGCCAGTCCCGTGGCTTCGGCGGCAATTTGGTGGGTACACTGAAGGTGCGGGACCGGCAGATCACCCGCTGAACCGCCGCGGAATCCACGGGACCTCCCACAGAAACACCACCGAAGGCTCCCTGACTGCCGTTGCTGGGGCAGCAAAATACATAGAGCCGCCCCTGGTTGAGCCCTAATCAGCACAGAGTAGAGCGGAAGAATTAGTTCTCATGTCTTGCTTACAACACCCCTGCTAATACATCCCAGAATGATGTTTGCTCTTTTTGCAACAGTGTCACACTGTTGACTCGTATTTAACTTGTGGTTCACTATCAGATCCCTTTCCGCAGTACTCCTTCCTAGACAGTCATTTCCCATTTTGTATGTGTGCAACTGATTGTTCCTTCCTAAATGGAGTACTTTTGTCCTTATTGAATTTCATCCTATTTACTTCAGACCATTTCTCCAGTTTGTCTAGATCATTTTTAATTTTAATCCTAAACACTCAGAACCCCTCCCAGCTTGGTATCATCTGCAAACTTTGCAAGTGTACTCTCTACACCATTATCTAAATCACTGATCACTGAATGAAGCAGGGATCCCTTGAAAAAATTATTATTTGATCATGTTATTAAAGATTCTATTATAATGACAATTGAGGTTGCACAAGCAGAGTTAATTCTGGCATTTCCTTTGGAGTGTATAACTTTGGAGTGTATAATTTGAAGCTTAGTGATATTTAAATACAATTTTCCTTTTTAATATAATTTCCTAGGTTTTTAAAAAAGAAAAAGACAAACATATTTTATAATGTGCAACAAACAACTCCCAGCCCCATTTTGGATCACTTACAGGTTACGAGCCTGAAACCTTGAGGACTGTAGCCAAGGCCTCTACCATTTCAGCTAAAGGACTAGCTACTAAAGCTGCATGAAAAATGGAAAAACCATTTCACCAACAAAAAAAAAAATCAATAAAATTTCGAAGTGGTTTCCATTTTGCAAAGATCAAAATTGAATGATTTTTTTTTTAGATGTGAAACATTTTTAGAAAAAATTCAGATTTCCTGTTTCCCACTGAAGGCAATTAATAATGTATGAAGTTGGAATTAAATCACTTTTTTGGTACCAGCCACTCCTTTTTCCTTTATTTACCCTGTAATTTTTCAAGAATATCTTCAACTCTGGAAAAATAACAGATCAGCAAAAAGTTACATTTTTCCTACTGAAGTTCTCTGGCATTCCCAAAGTTGAGGAAATTTTTAAAAATTCCAGAGAAGAAAAGAAAAGAAGAAAAAGAAGAAATAAAAATCCAAAATTTTAGAATTTTTTAAATTATTTCATTTTTGAAAACCAAATATTTCAATTTAAAATTAAATAATTTTTTCATTTGATTATTTCTTGCCAAAATATAAATCAAAAACTTTGAAAGAGACATTTTCCCCTCAAAAAAATTATTTTTGATGGGAAAACTTGTCAACTGAAAAATTCAATCCTACTCTGGTAACTATGTTAGCTGGCAGCATAAGAAAACTGTAATCTTGTGGAGACCAACCACAAGAGAAGGACACACAAGACATTTAAACAGTGGATTATAACGAACAGGAGTCGTCGCATTTTATAGATGGCCTAGCTAAGGACAAATATTTAGTAGTTCGAAAGATCTTTCTTTCTTTCTTTTTCTTTCTTTCTTTCCTTCCCTGAAACAAAGTGTGTCTAAGTGTCTGAGTCTTATGGCCACCATATTAGAGAGGTGTTCTGTTCCCAGCTTGTGGGGCCTGGCTTAATAATAAAGGTTGTAAAGGCCACATCATTATTTGCACCACTTAATAGAAAAAGTGAATTTAGGACTCATCTCCTGGTTCTTAACAGAGTGCATCTTCCCCTAGGCCAAAAGGTATTTTGATTAGAGAAAGTACCAGCAACAGAATGAAGAGAACTCATTTTTTCAGTGTCCTGTCAACGGGTCAAACTGGGAAAAAAATAAAAAGCTAGTGGTATTCCCCTAAACTATGCGCACTCAAGGAATCAAAATGAGATGCTGCTCTCAGTAGATTATCAAGTATTCAAAATATGATTCTGAGTGCTCTCTGGGCTATTTAAGCTTGACTCCCCTTCAGTGGGGTATGAATACATCCATGAACTCCACTGAGTTTGTCTCCTTCTTGACAGAGGGGGGAAAAAACAAGATGTAGCACTCTCCCAAGCCCATCCACTCATGGCATCAAAACAATTGGTCATTCAGAGTACATTGTAGAGTAATATGATATTACTACTTCTTTTTTGCAGGGCCTAAGCAACAAAATAGTTAGCAATGTTAACATTTACAGTTTTTTCCTAAGAGAAATCTGCATCAAAAAAATTAAAAAATTCAGCACACAATACTTTAAAATTCTGCATATTTTATTTGTCAAAATAACACTATAAAATCATGCTATTTTCAATTATTTTCATAATTTATTTCAAAATACCTGTCAGCAAGTATGTCTGTAACAATACAGACAACAAAAAAGATTCAGGAAATGTTTTTTGACAAATAGATTCCTTACTATCTACATTAGCACATCAATATGACTCCATAGAGCAGATGTCAATATTAATATTTCCATCTATGTCAAGCACAGACGTCTTTAAGGGTATGTCTACAACGCAAAGAAAAACCTGTAGCTCACCCATACCAGCTGACATGGGCTCACAGGGCTCAGGCTTGTGGGGTTGTTTCACTGCTGTGCAGACTTTTGGGCTCAGACAAGGGCTGGAGCTCTGGGGCCCTCTCATCCTGCAGGGTCCTAGAGCCAGGGCTCCAGCCCCAGTCCAGAAGGGTATGTCTACACTACGAAATTAGGTCGAATTTATAGAAGTCGATTTTTTAGGACGCAATTTTATACAGTCGATTGTGTGTGTTCCCACTAAGCGCATTAAGTTGGCGGAGTGCATCCATGGTACCATGGCTAGCGTTGACTTCCAGAGCGTTGCACTGTGGTAGCTATCTCACAGTTCCCGCAGTCTCCGCCACCCATTGGAATTCTGGGTTGAGCTTGCAATGCCTGATGGGGCAAAAACATTGTCATGGGTGGTTTTGGGTACAGGTCATCAGTCATCCCTCCCTCTGTGAAAGCAATGGCAGACAATCGTTTCATGCCTTTTTTCCATGTGTGCGCCATATTGCTTCAGCAGACAGTGCAGTAGGACTGCTAACCATCGTCATCGAACGACCGCTTCCCGCTGCAACTCTGCTCTCCTGCTCTGGCTGCAGATGGAGCAATAAATTGGAAAAAATTATATTCCAACCACCACTTCCACTGCCACTCTGCTCTCCTGTCTCAATCGATAGCAAATTTTTCCATGTTGGCTGTCATGGGCTCCCGCTTCAGCTGCAACTCTGCTCTCCTGCTCTCATGAATCCACCTCGCAGGTTCTCTTGTCGTTCTCTATAAATATATATTCTCGTGGCATCTCTCTATAAATATCTATTCCGTCATCCACCGCTTCCGCTGCAACTCTGCTCTCCTGCAGATGCCATACCATGGCAAGCATGAAATCTGCTCAGATCACAGCGGCAGTTATCACCGTTGTAACACCTCGCGCATTATCCTGCAGTACATGCAGAACCAGAACAAGGAGGTGACAACTTATTGAATGCCAGCCTTCTGTTGCTTGGGCAGTCCTCTGGGGTGGAGTGGTTGGGTGCTTGGAGCCCCCCTCCCTGCATTCTTGGGCATCTGGGTGAGGAGGCTATGGAACTTGGAGAGGAAGGCAGTCGGTTACACAGGTGCTGAAGTGGCGGTCTGTGCTCCTGCTGCCTTTCCTGCAGCTCAACCATATGCCGGAGCATATCAGTTTGATCCTCCAGTAGCCTCAGCATTGCTGCCTGCCTCCTCTCATCACGCTGCCGCCACCTCTCCTTTTGCTCCAGCCATCTATCCTCCTGTCCTCGCATTCATTTTGTGCTTTCCTGGACTCTGACATTGTCTGCCTCCACGCATTTTGCTGGGCTCTTTCAGTGCAGGAGGACTGCATGAGCTCAGAGAACATTAATTGCAAGTGCATTTTTTCCCCTTGTTATCTGCGCTATCTTCTGGGATGGAGATGATAGGAGGAGCGCTGAAACATTTGCACCTGCGGTAAGAAAAAAAAGGGAGAGTAGTATTTAAAAAGACACTTTTAGAGTACAAGGTCGCATTTTGCCTCTTATATTGAGGGCCTGACGGTTTGGTGTGAGAGGTCACACATGCAGAGCGGGCAACAGAATTCGGCTTGCAGGAAGCCAAGGTAAGGCACAGTCTTTTGGCTTCTTTAAGTCTTCAGGGCAAATTAATCATTAAACATGCTTGCTTTTAAACCATGTATTATATTTACAAAGGTATACACACCCTTCTCCACATTCAAGGTCCGGGAGCACGCCTTGGGAGGGTTGGGAGGGTATTGTCTCCAGGGGGATAAAGAGTTCCTGGCTGTTGGGGAGAACAGTTTATCTGCTTGCTTGCTGTGCACTATCATCCTCATCCCCAAAATCCTCATCCCTGCTGCGTGAGATTCTCCCCTTGCAGGAGTCCATGAACAGGTGAGAGGTAGTGGTGCGGGGCCCCCCCTAGAATGGCATGCAGCTCATCATAGAAGCAGCATGTCTGGGGGTCTGACCCAGAGCGACCGTTTGCCTCTTTGGTGTTTTGGTAGGCTTGCCTCAGCTCCTTAAGTTTCATGCGGCACTGCTGCGGGTCCTTGTTATAGCCTCTGTCATTCATGCCCTTGGAGATTTTTTCAAATATTTTGGCATTTCGTCTTTTGGAACCGAGTTCAGATAGCACGGATTCATCTCCCCATACAGCGATCAAATCCAGTACCTCCCATTTGGTCCATGCAGGAGCTCTTTTGTGATTCTGGGACTCCATGGTCACCTCTGCTGATCAGCTTGCCACGCTGACCAAACAGGAAATGAAATTCAAAAGTTCCCGGGGCTTTTCTGTGTACCTGGCCAGTGCATTTGAGTTGAAAGTGCTGTCCAGAGCGGTCACAATGGAGCTCTCTGGGATAGCTCCCGGAGGCCAATACCGTCAAATTGCATCCGCACTACCCCAAATTTGACCCAGTGATGTCGATTTCAGTGCTAATCCCCTCATTGAGGAGGAGTACAGAAATCAATTTTAAGCGCCCTTTAAGTCAACAAAAATGGCTTTGTTGTGTGGACGAGTGCAGGGTTAAATCAATTGAAGGCTGCAAAATTCAACCTAAACTCTTAGTGTAGACCAGGGCCAGAAGTCTATACACATTAATTCTGTGCTTGCGTAGTGGCACAGAATTCCCCCAGGAGTAGCTAATGTAATCCTGAGGGGGGTTGACAGCAATCCAAAAAGCTGTGCTGTGTGAAACACAGCAGGGAAATGAAGATTTTTAATTTCTTATAACTTGAGAAAATCTGAATGGATTTCTCTGAGGTCAGAAAAAGGCACCTCAGTGACCTCTGAAGTATTCTCCTGCCACATTTCAAACCCTGGAGGTGTTAAAGCTCTTTAAAAAATATCAAGATTTTTTTTTAATATAGTGGAAAGTGCTAACCTATTTAAACAAAAGAACCATTGCTACTCCCCTCCCAATACATACATTTGTCATGAGAAGTGTGTTAGAGGAAATTGTATTTTCGCTCATAAGAACAGCAAAGCTTTCTTGGGAAACATATAATCCATTTCCAACAAGAGAGAAGTGAGAACTCAATCAGTATATATGTTATTGCACTAGATCAGTGAAGATATTTTACAATTCCATTGTCTCCTCATTTTTACATAAGTTCCCTATAATGCTATCTTTAATCTGGCCAGATGATACTCAGTTTGAAAACAGAAAAAGTGTGGAATATTTCACAGGCAAACATTTCCTGTCACTGTCACAAAGTCCATTAGACAATGGGCACACTTAATTTAAAAATGTAAGATTGTATTACAGACAGTAAACAAGTCCTGCATTGTATCTCTGATCTGATTACTATGAATAGGCTGAGCGATGATGATTTTTAAATATTCAAGGTGTGGTGTCAATAAAAGACACTGACAGAACTGATTACAAAAGCTGCCCAGTTTCAGTAAAAGTTGACAATAGCCTAATACTAAAACAGGCTGACAAGGCTACCATATTTCATTTCAGGAGAGTCAGATCAGTTGAGTGCATGTTTTAAAATAAGGAAGACAGCTTGGCATGGGTGTTCCATGCTCTCATTTTGTAAAACCATTAGTAGAAATTTTATACTATTTCTGTGTTGGTTCAATTAAAGATCTTAGACCATTTCTCGATTGCTACTTTTGGATAACCACCAATATCAGTAAGAACCCCCAGCCAGCAGTTAAGCTCTGGAGGGCATGAAAGTTTTAGAGCCACCCAGCCAGCAGTGAGGGAGGAGGCCTGCCCAGGGCCGGTGCAACCATTTAGGCGACGTAGGTGGTCGCCTAGGGCACTGGTATTTGGGGGGCACCATTTTCTTCGGCAGCGACCGCAGCGGCCGGATCTTAGGTTGCCCCGGTCGCCGCCGGCATTTAGGTGGAGGTAGCTGGGGCAGGGGAGCGCAGGGAGGGCCGCCTGCATCAAGTAAGGGGGGGGCCACACAGGGGAACTCCCCGCCCCAGCTCACCCCTGCCCCGCCTCCTCCCCGAGCACGCCATGGCCGCTTCACTTCTCCCGCCTCCCAGGCTTGCGACACCTAAGCTGATTGGCGCCGCAAGCCTGGGAGGCAGGAGAAGTGAAGCAGCCACCGAGTGCTCGGGGAGGAGGCGGGGCAGGGGTGAGCTGCTTCACTTCTTCCACCTCCCAGGCTTGCGGTGCCAATCAGCTTAGGCGCCGCAAGCCTGGGAGGTGGGAGAAGTGAAGTGGCCACGGAGTGCTCGGGGAGGAGGCGGGGCAGGGGTGAGCTGGGGTGGGGGGGTGGCTCAGGGCAGAGGGTGGAGAGCTGCCGCAAGGGGGGTGCCTCAGGGCGGAGGAGGGGAGCTGCCGCGGGGGGGGGGGTGCCTCAGGGCGGGAGCATGTGGGGGGGCACAAGGTGGAAGTTTCGCCTAGGACGCGAAACATCCTTGCACCGGCCCTGGGCATGCCATCAGACTTGAGACACTTTTTGTGATATCAGAGTCTGCATTCTGGACTTTGACAATTTCTTGTGCTATTTGATCCATGCCTCCTAAGCCTTCCCTCCACCCTTCTCCTTCCCTAGTTTCCTCCTTGCCCTACAGTGTCTCACACAGCTCTACATTAGGAAAATCACAAAAGAAAGACAAAATGGGGAGAGACTAGAGAGGTCGAACAGAGGTTTTAAAAATAAGCAAGAGAAACAGATAGGGTTAAAACTAAATTACAAATATACTATAGACCCAAGCTGGGTGGTTGTTGGATCATACAACCTTGATGTAATTTTATTATTGTTGCTACTCTTGTGCATAAAGCTATTCACGTGCGTAAGTGATTGGAGGACAGAGGCCTATATGTACAACATCTAGCACAACAGGATTCCTAATTCTGACTGGGACCGCTAGGTATCATTTATTGTTAAGGCTATGTTTTAGTCAGGGGTACTTTTAGGAAAAGTCATGGACAGATCACAAGCAGTAAACAAAAATTCACAGCCTGTGACCTGTCCATGACTTGCACTATATACCCTTCACTAAATCTTGGGTGCTCTCAGGCATGGAGTGGCTCAAGGGTGCCACAGGTGCTCTGGGGCAGGAGGTGGCCCGAGGGCACCACGCAGCCTGCCCCCCCTCCCGCTGCTGGGGGCGGGGTTGGCAGCCCCAGACCCCTGCTGCAGCTGGGGGTGGTGGCGTGGTGGCCTGCCACTGCCCCAGCAGTGGCCGGTACCGCTGGCCCAGGCTACAGCGTCAGTAAGGGTCAATTAAAGTGGAAAGTCAGAAGCAAAGTCACTGCTGCACTCTTATATAGTATATTATATTATTTATATTTGTTGCATCTGTTGTGATGAATATTCTATTCTCTTCTCTCTACTGTGGTGGTGCCTCAGTTTCCCCTGCTGCTGCACATGAGGTGGTGGGTTGTGGAAGATCAGTGGGCCTCCTTGTCCCAGAAGAGACACAGAGGCCAGAGGAGGAGTGTCAGTTTGGAGCTGGCTGCAAGGACCAGTGGGCTTAGATAGGGGTGGAGGTTCTGGGGGCAGTTGGGGCAGGGGTCTGGGAGGGGCTGCCTGAACTGCCCCAGAGCACACGCGGCACCCGAGGCCAGCCACACCAGCCACTGCAGAGCTCACAGAAGTCCCGGAAAGTCATGGAATCCATGACTTCCGTGACAGACTCACAGCCTTAGTTATTGTCATACAAATAATAGTTCCCCTCTTGCAGTGTTTTCTCTAAACTGCCTGCAGCCGCCCAAGAATCAATCAAGTGCCACGCACTTGATTAGTAAAGCCACGCACATCCAGTGACTTGTGTTTAGGTGTCCCTCCCCCCACTACTCTGCAGCTGCATTGCTCCTGCCCTCTGCCTTGGAGCCCCTGGCCAGCTGCTGCCGGGATGGAACCCTTCTGCTTGCTGTGCAGAGCTGGGGGGAGGGGGCACTGATGTCAGGATGTCCCCTCTCCCCAGGGGTGAAAGTAACTTAAAAGACTTGCTGGTACTCCAGAGTCCTGCGGAGGGGGAGGGGCCTCAACCGGAAGAGGTGTGGCCTCTATCGGAAGAGGTGAGGCCTTTACATCCCGGGGCTTTTAAATCAGGATTTAAAGGGCTCTGGGATTCAGCTGAAGCTAGGAGCTGGGCCCTTAAAATCACCCCTGGAGCTACCAGCTGCAGAGGCAGCTGGGAGCCCTGGGGTTTGGGCAGGGGTGAAAGTAATTTTACATTTCTTACCCATGTGGTCCAATCGCAAGCAACCCACTTCTCCTACGTACTTCATGGATCCCTCCCATTGCATGACATAGATAGAGAAAATAAAGCTACTATTACTACTACCAGTACTGTCTGTAATAAAACTTTACTATTGGAATAAGCCTGAAAAAGTGAAAACTCACTGTCACATTTTTCTCCGTGTCTTCCCTCCTCCTCCAGCCAGGCTGTGGACACTAGGATCCATGCTTTCTCCCTGCCTGGCACTGAGCAGCAGCTGCAGGGGCTACCATCTAGCTTGCAGCAGGGAGACTGGCTGAGGGAGAGAGATGCCTGCCTCCTGCATAAGAACAGTTTAAACTCAGCTGTTCCCTGCGTGGTTCAGTAACATTTCAAAGAGGATCTGCAAGCAGTTTGGACATCACAACCATGATCCTCTGCTGGGGAGGGAATGGGATAGATTTGAACTTGGAAATGGTTCCTGATTTTGATTGTGTTTTTTGTGTATAGGAGATTCCCTCATCCTGGGGGCAGAAAAGAACTGCCCCTGCCATGGTCACACACTGTTCTTATGCAGGCAGTAGCAGCAGGCATCTCAGCCAGTGTCCCTACTGCAAGCTAGAGCCTAGCTAGAGCCTGCTGGGGGTGGGGTGGGAAGAATGCAGAGCCTTGTCTGCAGCCTGGCTGGAGGAGTGGGAGGAAGGAGGTGAGAAACTAATGTGACAGTGAGCTTTCCCCTTCCACCTGCTTTTATTAGCTCTGGATTTAAGCTGTGCAGCCAAATGCTTGTATTTGTTGTGTATATTAGTATTGGAGACAAGATCCCCTCATCCCGGGGGCAGACAAGGACTGCCCCTGCCATGGTCAAACACACCCTCCCCACTCCCCGCAGCTACTGTGAGTGAAATTAACAAGGATGCCAGAAACCACTCCTAACCCAAGGGCTGAACCACTCAGGGAACAGCTGAGTTTAAACTATTCTTATGCAGGGGGCAGGCTTCTCCCTCCCTCAGCCAGTCTCCTTTTCTTACCGATCCTCCGTACCGGCCCATACCAGCTTAATTTCACCTCTGCCTTCCCCTACCCATGTACCCCATCTTCACAGAGCGGGGGAGGAGGAATAGGGCTCAGGAGTTAGATGGGAGCTGTAGTCTGTACTAACCTTCAGACTGGTAAATGCCTCTCTGTTGTGTATTTGGTTGTCCTCTGTGTCTAAATAAAAATGAGTTTTTGGTTGCTGTCTGCTCTCTGGCCTCAAGTGATTGCTTCTAGAGCAGACCCTCAAGAAGAGGTACCACTGCATGTTTTGTCGGTGATTTAAGTCTGTCGTGTTGTGTGTTGTGTGCAGAATATACCCGCTTCGCATCGATGACCTCTCTTCGCAGCTGGCTGGGGACAAAAGTTCAGTAAGATTGATCTGAGTCAAGCATATTTACAGATGCGGTCAACACCAAGATAGTGCCCAAAAAAAAATCTTTACTGAACAGGTAGAGAATACACCCATCACTGCTACTCAGATAAAGGAAGCTTGGTGGCAATAGATGCCCATTCTAAATGGCCAGAAGTCTCTATAATGCAGTCCACTTTCTCTGCAGAGTACCATCAAAAAACTACGAGACTCTTTTAGTCTTTTGGTCTGCCAGAACAACTTTCAAATTTTATGAAGGCAAAAAGGATACACCACATCACGTCAGCACCATATGCAAATTGCAACATCAGCAGCAATATCAAGTCATCAGATGGGCACCCACAACATGTAGAGCTGCTGTTGCCCAGGTCATGCCAGTCAGGGACCATCTGCAGTTGAGGGGCTGACTTTCCTCTTCTCTGGTGAAGGACGAATCACGAGTCACCTGTTTCTGACTGTTCTCCTCGTCTGTAAAAATGGAGGTTTTGGTTAGCTGCCTGCTCTCTGGCCTCAAGTGATTGCTTCCTACACCGGCTGCCCCAAGGATCCAACACTCTCTGCTTAAAGAGACAGTACACAGTCTCTCATACACTTCCCCAGTATCTCTCTCTCTCTCTCTCTCTCACACACACATACACAGTCTCTTTCACACTCACCTCCCAACACATACTTGTGTTATTGTTGTTGTTGTTACTTCTTGGTACTTCCTGCAATGCACAAATACTCCTGTTCTTTTTGCGGATACAGACGAATACGGCTGCTACTCTGAGACTTGTCATATATTCTCTGTAATTTTATTCTTTCAAAGTGCTGTTTTTTAGTTTTTTGACTGGTCTATACATTTCATAATTTTATTGCTTTCTTATGCTTAAATTTAATTCTTTGAGCAGTGAGTTCTAAAATGTCTAACATGTTCTGGCAGAAGTAATTATCCGTAAGGTAACTTTTTAAAAATATATATTATATCTAGGTTTTGTGTTTCTACTGGTATCACACATTCACACATTACCTCGATATCAGTGCACATAACAAAATTAATTCCGCACATGGATGGAAAAAATTAGAGGGAATATTGCCATATGGTTTTCTCAAAAGGAGAACAGGAACTTTGAAAATAAAAAAAATAGGCTGATTATTTGGGGATATTTAAATTCAATATTGTTTTCTTTCTAAATCCTTTCTAAATTCTATTACAAGTTGACCTGCCATCTCCATGGTGTTATCCCATAGACTAGAGGTTTTCAGCGAAAACGCATCAATTTACTGGAAGCTCTGTTTTGACTGGCTGTCTTCCCTTTTCTACCATCCTTATGAAAATACAGCAAATCAGAATTTTCCATGTATGCTGCAGAGTACAGTAGCCAGGAAACTTTGGCTGTCTCAGCACACAAGTAGATATCAGACCTCCACTCCTTCCTAATAAGGGGCCAGTTGGAGGCAATGGTAGATGGGTACCGAATAACATTGCTATCCCCTGAAAACAAGCTTAGAGGACAAGAGCCCTGACTCCCCATCAGTCCAGTTTGGGGTTTTGGCTGAGCCAGGAAACTGAAAGAATAAACAAGCCTTGGGCAGAGAATATATAGCCTTCTGCTCCACTGGTTCCTAGAGGTAACAGCTAGCCCCTTTTCCCATCTGACCTCCAAGACTCCCATTTGCCAGCCCCCAACCAAGGCAAAAGCTACAAGCTTCCTTGCTGTCAACATCCTCTAGCACCCAGTCTGCTGCCCACTCTTTTCAACCCTTGCTCTTTCACACCAAGCACTCTCACCACCTACCCCTAGTTTCCTCTCTCCATCCCTCAATTCCCGAGCCACTGGCCAAAGCCCTCTATTCATCAGCTGCCTCCCAGACCTATCTACCATCTCCAGCCTCCTTGGCTGCACTATGCAGGGGCAAACAGATACTAGAATTTCCTTCATTTTTAATGCTTGTGGTTTTTTCCCCTCAGTATTTCTCTTGTAGCATAAAGGTACAATACATTCTTTATAAAACTTTTCTGGCACTGTCCATACTGCCTACATAGTCATAATTTTTGCTATTCTTGGCTTAATATAAAGTGGCAGTTTAAAAGAAAAACAACCACACACACACACACACACACACCAGGATCAGATCCAGTTTTCACTGTCTCCCTTCCCCAAACGGGAAATGTTATGTCTCCATGTCATGTGACCATTGTAGCACAAGGTACATGGCTTGTAAATTTATAGGAGTCAGTGAAAAGAGGAAGAGCAGAAAAAAATTAGACATCTATTGTAGGCACATAAATAGGTTGTTATTATTTAATGTAAGCCAGTGGTCTGAATGAGTTCTTTTCTGCCATCTATTGATGAAGTGGAGGAAAAGACCTCAGGAGCAGACCATATTTACATAAACACACATGCTTTGCCAAAGTGATCAATTTTCATAGAATCACAGAAATGTAGGGCTGGTGAGAACCTTGAGAGTTCATCTAGTCCAACCCACTGCACTGAGGCAGGACCAAGTAAACCTAGATCATCCCTGATAGGTATTTGTCCAACCTGTTCTTAAAATCCTCCAATGATGCTGTGTTAGGTTAAAATTCACTTACGTCTTAGGTGAAGGGGTAATGAAATTCTCATTTTATGTCTAAAGGACAGTAGAACTGTATTTAATATGCCCTAATTGAGGGGAAGGTCACCCTAACTTTAGCCTCACTTGCTAAGTTTGGGGAAGTGAAGTAAATTCAAATGTGAGACAGAGGGGGTAGGTATAGGTGTTCTTACCTGGTGGCTAAGAGTCTGTTTAAAGGGGTTTTTTGATACTATTTGGCTCTCTCCCTCCAAAGTTCAAAGGCAGAGCTGATCAGATTCATTTGAGAGCTCTTATCTGTTCTCACTGATCACTAGAACTGAAATCCCTGTTAAGCTGGTCTGGGAGGCTGAGCCTCAGATCTGTTATGGAGAGAGTGTTCTAGTGAAAGACAACCCGGAGGAGATAGCAGTGCGGTTCCCCACTACCCAGTGAAATCACTAAGAACTTAGCTAGGCAGTGGAGCCTCAGAACAAGGCATTGCAGATAAAGACACCATAGCGAGACATAGAGCAGCAGCAAATCCTAGAGCTGTGATTACTAATAGCTGAGCTAGGTGGTCATGGTACTGTAGGAGCAGACCAGATTGGACCAAGGACACAGTGGAGAAGAAGAGGTGGTGGCAGCATAGCATCATCATCATCTCACCACCCCATCAGTCCTGCCTCCCCAGGGCTGGAGGTAAACCCACCTGAATACACACCTAGACTATGGGATTTCACTGACCTCAGACACAAATCATGAGTAGTGTACAGCAGAGTAGAAGGGGGAATGGCACATTTGTCCTATGGACAATCACATCACAGCATTGGACACTTAGTCAAAGGATTCTGCCCAAAAACTGTGGGTGTTTATCCATTAGAGTACTATGGAGGCAAAGTGGTGGTGTTCTCCCAAAATTAATGCTGTGTTCCCTCTCCCATTTTATAAAAAGGTATTATTATTATACACAAAGTCAGTGTTTGTGTTGGGGGAGGGGGGGTATTCCCCTCTTAGAAGCACCCAGAGGGAGTGTTTCATTTTCTGAGATTTCTGGGTGGGGGCTTGTGCTGGTTCTGTTTTGCAAAGTTAAGAGGAACACCTAGATACTGTTGCTGGCCCCTGTTGCTGCTGACACTACTTGGCAGAACAATTACATTACATACCCTCCCAAATAAATTAATTTCCTTCACAACATTCCAGTGACAAAATTCAGGTGCTATCTTTATGAGGAATCACCCTTCTTTAAGGCCCAGCTTTACCATGCAAGGGAGCATCTGGATGATTTCTGATTTGAAGTCTTACTATGGATTCCTGCTTGTAACTGACTTTATAATCCCAAATGTAACCCCCAAAGAGATTACATAGATTCCTGGGACTCTGTCTGCTGGCAGCTCAGGGAGGGGGAACCAAGGCAGACTCAGGGCTTGGCTACACTTGCAGGTGTGCAGCGCTGGGAGTTACAGCTGTCTTCGTACAGCTGTGTAGGGAAAGCGCTGGAGTGTGGCCACACTGACAGCTACCAGCGCTGCAGTGTGGCCACATTTGCAGCATTTGCAGTGGTGTTGGGAGTGGTGCATTATGGACAGCTATCCCAGCGTTCAAGTGGCTGCAACGTGATTTTCAAAAGAGGGGGGTGGGGTGGAGTGTGACAGGGAGCGTGGGAGGGGAAGAGAGAGAGTGGATTTTTGGAGCCAACACTGTGTCAGCTCCCTGCCTTGCAAATTCTGACCATTTCCCCGACCCCTCATTCACTCTTAAATGCAAATAGCCTGCAGACCAGATAAGCAGCTGCTCCGACAGACTCCCTTCCACCCCCCCCCCCGCCGTGCTGTTTCTCTCCTCAAGCAAACACTAGCTGTTGACATTCATCCCCCTGCCTGTCTCATTCACAGCAAACAGGAGCTGTGTTTGTTTTTTAGGTAAGCAGCTCCGGGAGCCCCGAGTTCACAACAAAACAAACAGAGGCATCATAACAAAACAAAGAGAGTTCTTTAGTTAAAAGCATTATGGGAAAATTCTGGAGGCCAATTCCAGCGCTTTTGGTGGCCACACTGGCGGAGCAGCACTGCATCACCAGCGCTGCAATAGTTATACCCGAGGCAGAGCAGGAGTACAGCCAGCCCTGCAGTCAGGGAGATGCAGCGCTGTATGTGCCTTGCAAGTGTGGACGGTGAGTAAGTTGCAGCGCTGTAAACCCACCACCAGTGCTGCAACTCTCCAGTGTAGCCAAGGCCTCAGAGTCTGCCCAGCAACCAATAGGGAGTGACAGGCCCTCCCAGGGAGAAGCCATTTTGTAATCAATCTGGAGCCAGCCAGGGCAAAGGCAGGACTGGCTGTGTGGGGACCTGGTGAGTCCCAGGCTTGCATGCAGGGTTCCCCCTGAGAACAGGCCTCTAGGGACCTGACAGCAGATCCCTTAGCTGGGTTTTTCCTTTCCCACTGCTTATTCCCAATTTGTAGCGCTTGCTGGTAAATTTCCCTGGCCAGACTGGGTTCACCCTCCAGCTCCCTAGGTGAGACCAGTCACCACATGGTCAGCGCTGCTAGTCCAGGGCTGCTGCCTGCTGGATGTGTGACTGGAGGCTGGGCTAGGAGGCTACAGTTTGGATGTTAGTGTAGTTGTATAACCTACACCTTGAGCCCTGCATCAAATCCTGGGACTGATGCAGCCTGATTCCTGCCTGAGAAGGCTCCCTGACAGTGGACAGCAGCCCCTCTGCAGTGACTGAGGAGTCACTTCAAACCTGAGGATCATTCATGGAGTTTGTGAGTGCACCATCTTTTAGTTAGTAAGTGGGGATTACTCTGTAGTTAGAATTTTCTGCTCAAGCTGCCCTGGTGACCCTGCCAGGAAGGAGCGAGAGGGATGGAGACACCACCAAATAATTTCATAGAAAAAAAAGAAAGAAGATTCACCCTTTTGAGTGGGTGGCGAGATCCAAAAGAACCCAGACCTGTCCATCAAAACCTGTAAGCGGATTGGCATTAAAGGAGGTAACTGGGTGGAGAGGGGCGCTACTCAGGGTTTCTCCTTCCTTTTGCTTCAGCCAGTGAGTTCCTTCCCTGTTTCCAAACTCTCTTCTAGCACCAGATAGCGCTGTGTGAGGGTATCACTAATGTACTCACACACCCTCATATGTGATTTAAAATGAAATCTAAGTCCAACTGACTTCACCGAGCTCTGAGGTAAAAAGATGTGCCTTACAATAAGAATGTCCAGGGCTCTACTTTTTGTTCTCCAGCATGGAAAGAAGGAAGGAACCAACTCTGCAGTGTGCACCGGTAGATGTTTTCCTTCTCCATTTCTTTTATGACTTCACATATAATTTTCATTAAAGGTTTCAATAAAATTAAGATAGCTTTTGTATTTACCCTTTAGCAGAACCCACTGGATTCTCTCATCCCAGCAGTGACTTGCTCTGTCACTCCAGACCAAAAGAAGCCAGTCATGACTTTTTAATTAACGATAATTTCTTGCTGTTTTTCTCATCCAGTTAAGTGAATCAAGTTAGCCTAGTTAGAAGGAAAAGGCTAAAAGCTTACTTCCAGCCTAATACAAGATTACATATGGTGCTGTCAGAAACTAATATCCCAATTCAGGGGTAGAACCCCTAACACCCAGTTGCTCCAGCAGCGATTGTGTGAGAGTACTACCAAACACACATTCTTTCTAAGTGCTCAACTATGGGTTTCTCTCCTCTCTATGTTGATGGTATGCAATAAAAATTGAAGTGCTGTGTCCATTTCTTAGGTTTCCATTGTGCCTCAGGAATAGCATGCCTCTCCAGTGGGGTGCTATTTGCAAGCCTTGCGGATTCTAGCATATCCATTTTTTAAAATTCTATCACAGTTACAAAAATAGCCCTTTGTTTTGTTTCTTCTGTAATTTACTTTACTAAAATGAATTTTGAAAAATAAGAAACATAGCAGAGGATGCTTCTCGCCCTTTTGCTACAAGCCATCTTGGCCACTGTAGCATTTGATGATGTAAAACTGGCTTCCCCAGCTTCCTCACCCAAAGGAAATACAATCAAGGAAGAGGCAAAAACAGTTTCTTCTCCCCATGTTGGTCTGTAGTGCTGTGGTTCTGAATGTCTGTTTTTACTGGCCACAAAGTAATTTTACCATTGACTTTAATGGAAGAAGGAGTGGGTCCATTATCTACCCCTTCACTTAGGGTCAGCTAAGGGTCACTGTCAGTTTAGAAGTCACATTAGGAGTCGAGGAAAGCTGGCTGTATTTTAAAGAAACCTTATTGAGGTTGCAGGAACAAACCATCCCGATGTGTAGGAAGAAAAGTAAATATGGCAGGCGACCAGCTTGGCTTAACAGTGAAATCCTTGCTCGTCTTAAACACAAAAAAACAGCTTACAAGAAGTGGAAGACTGGACAAATAACCAGGGAGGAGTATAAAAGTATTGCTCAGGCATGCAGGTGTGAAATTAGGAAGGCCAAATCACACTTGGAGTTGCAGCTAGCCGGAGATGTTAGGAGTAACAAGAAGGATTTCTTTAGGTATGTTAGCAACAGGAAGAAAGTCAAGGAAAGTGTGGGCCCCTTGCTGAATGAGGGAGGGAACCTAGTGACGGAGGATGTGGAGAAAGCTAGTGTACTCAATGCTTTTTTTGCCTCTGTCTTCACAGACAAGGTCAGCTCCCAGACAGCTGCACTCTGCAGCACGGTATGGGGAGGAGGTGACCAGCTCTCTGTGGAGAAGGAAGTAGTTCGGGACTATTTAGGAAAGCTGGACGAGCACAAGTCCATGGGGCCGGATGCGCTGCATCCGAGGGTGCTAAAGGAGTTGGCCGATGAAATTGCAGAGCCATTGGCCATTATCTTTGAAAAATCATGGCGATCGGGGGAGGTCCCGGACGACTGGAAAAAAGCTAATGTAGTGCCCATCTTTAAAAAAGGGAAGAAGGAAGATCCAGGAAACTACAGGCCAGTCAGTCTCACCTCAGTCCCTGGAAAAATCATGGAACAGGTCCTCAAGGAATCAATCCTGAACCACTTAAAGGAGGGGAAAGTGATCAGGAACAGTCAGCATGGATTCACCAAGGGCAAGTCATGCCTGACTAACCTAATTGCCTTCTATGATGAGATAACCGGCTCTGTGG
This sequence comes from Mauremys reevesii, assembly GCF_016161935.1. Lineage (NCBI taxonomy): Eukaryota > Metazoa > Chordata > Testudines > Geoemydidae > Mauremys > Mauremys reevesii. The sequence continues at coordinate 117,777,029 of NC_052624.1, read as the reverse complement.
ATGAGGGGAAAGCAGTGGATGTGCTATTTCTGGACTTTAGCAAAGCTTTTGATACAGTCTCCCACAGTATTCTTGCCAGCAAGTTAAAGAAGTATGGGCTGGATGAATGGACAGTAAGGTGGATAGAAAACTGGCTAGATGGTCGGGCTCAACGGGTAGTGATCAATGGTTCCATGTCTAGTTGGCAGCCGGTATCAAGTGGAGTGCCCCAAGGGTCAGTGCTGGGGCCGGTTTTATTCAATATCTTCATTAATGATCTGGAGGATGGTGTGGACTGCACCCTTAGCAAGTTTGCAGATGACACTAAACTGGGAGGAGTGGTTGATACGCTGGAGGGTAGGGATAGGATACAGAAGGACCTAGACAAATTAGAGGATTGGGCCAAAAGAAATCTGATGAGGTTCAACAAGGACAAGTGCAGAGTCCTGCACTTAGGACGGAAGAATCCCATGCACTGTTACAGACTAGGGACCGAATGGCTGGGCAGCAGTTCTGCAGAAATGGACCTAGGGGTTATGGTGGATGAAAAGCTGAATATGAGTCAACAGTGTGCCCTTGTTGCCAAGAAGGCTAATGGCATTTTGGGTTGTATAAGTAGGGGCATTTCCAGCAGATCAAGGGATGTGATCATTCCCCTCTATTCAGCACTGGTGAGGCCTCATTTGGAGTACTGTGTCCAGTTTTGGGCCCCACACTACAAGAAGGATGTGGATAAATTGGAGAGAGTCCAGCGGAGGGCAACAAAAATGATTAGGGGGCTGGAGCACATGACTTATGAGGAGAGTCTAAGGGAACTGGGATTGTTTAGTCTGCAGAAGAGAAGAATGAGGGGGGATTTGATAGCTGCTTTCAACTACCTGAAAGGGGGTTCCAAAGAGGATGGATCTAGACTGTTCTCAGTGGTAGAAGATGACAGAACAAGGAGTAATGGTCTCAAGTTGCAGAGGGGGAGGTTTAGGTTGGACATTAGGAAAAACTTTTTCACTAGTAGGGTGGTGAAGCACTGGAATGGGTTGCCTAGGGAGGTGGTGGACTCTCCTTCCTTAGAGGTTTTTAAGGTCAGGCTTGACAAAGCCCTGGCTGGGATGATTTAGTTGGGTTTGGTCCTGCTTTGAGCAGAGGGTTGGACTAGATGACCTCCTGAGGTCCCTTCCAACCCTGAGATTCTATGATTCTATGATTACAAAACCTACTTTTCTTGTTATTCAGTATGGGCAATGAAAATAGACCAGTCCCCTGTGGCTTTCATGCACTACTGTAAGCTTGCAACATTTGGTTTGCAAACCATTCAGGGGGCTGTTGACATCCAAACAAAAAAACTTTTTCATTGAGGGTTATTTTTGTGACATTTCACTCCATATTCTTTATGAAAATATAATAATAATTGGAGATATACCCATTTCCTAGAACTGGAAGGGACCTTGAAAGGTCATTGAGTCCAGCCCCCTGCTTTCACTAGCAGGACCAATTTTTGCCCCAAATCTGTAAGTGGCTCCCTCAAGGATTGAACTCACAACCCTGGGTTTAGCAGGCCAATGCTTAAACCACTGAGCTATCCCTCCTGCCCTATGCTTATGATATGAATATAACATAACTGAGATGTACTTTATGCAAGATGGGTCATGTAAGATACCATTGGAAAGGTTATGATTTACTGAATGTGATTATCAAATCTGTATACCTGTGTCATTTCTGTATCTGAAGTTAGGAATACTGACTATGTATCTGTATTTCAACTATGCTAGTTTGGGTGACGCCCACTGCTAGCACTTCAGGTACAACATGGAAAAGCCAGACAGGGCGGATGGCCCATCGGCAAGGACAATGGACTGTGGAAAGGCTTGGCCTTCCTGCGGATGCTCCATACTACCACTGACTCCTGGGTGCTGTGATCCTACAGAGTCAGGTGGTCTGGTCACCTGATACTAAACATTACCTGGGACTTCTTGTAACTTTCTCCTGGAAGGGAAGGAGGGGTCAAGTTTGGGAAACAAAGGATTTCCGCCTTATGTAAATCCTATTTAAGGGAGGAGAGGAAGGCAAACAGGACTCCTCCTCTCCAGGACCTGGTTGCCCAAGAAGAAAGACTGCTAAAGCCACCTGAAGGGAAGGCAAGAGGGGAGTCCAGACTGAGACAGGCAACCAGTCTGAAAAGGAATATGACTGGAACTCTGAACCACAGAAACTTTGCAGCCTACCTAAAATAACATTTAGGGTGAGAATTTACATTTTGTAACCTGTTTCTTAAGTATATTGAGCTTAGCTTGCATACTTTGTTTTATTTGCTCAGTTATCTGCTTTGTTCTGTCTGTTATCTCTTATGTTCACTTAAAACTTTTGTAATTAATAAACTTATTTCTTGTTTATAGTATAACCTAGTTTATGTAATTTCTAAGGGGGGGGCAAGAAGTTGTGCATATCTCCCTCCACATTGAGGGAGGGAGCGAATTTCATACAACCTTTGGGTTTGTACCCTCTTAAGGGAGTGGGCACTAGAGCTGATCTTTGTCTCTCTGTGCAGCTGGGTGTGGCCCTGCCTGTGTGCTTGACTGGAAATGGCTTGTGAGCCCAGCCCAGCAAGGCCGGGTAAAGGGGATCCAGGCTGGCAGAATAAGCTGACTTAGTGACACCCCAGCACATCAGGAGACACCCTAAAGTGCCCTATCCCATCACAATTTTTAATGGAAACCTTTTTATTGATCCAGAACACTTTATAGAATCTGGGGTAAGATTCTGTTCTGAATTCCAATAATGTAAATCCAGAATAATTCCTAGTAGAAATGTTTCTGTAAAATCAAAAGCCTTTTATTGAGCTCAGTGGAATTACTTTGGATTTACTCTCTCATAAGTGAGTGCAGAATTTGACCCTTGCACTAGCCAAGGATCTGGGCTTTTGTGTTTACAAAACCTAAACTTTTAATTAATTTGACTTGACAAAGTGTCCTGCTATCAACACTTTGTCAGGGATCATTCCTCACCATTTGTGCCCACCACCTCTGCAGGACAGCTCCAGGAAGTTCATTCACAAAATCCAGTTGTGACAGAAATTAAGTTGCCATGCAATAAAACCACACTGCCAGAACCATAGTTGCATATCCATTATTACATTTCACATTGTATTTTAAAGAAACTGGTCACAGCACCAGCCTCCACTACTCCCTCTTATGGGCTAAAGTGGTGGAGCAGATGTACAATACAGGTTCTTCTTCGAGTGATTGCTCCTATGCATTCCAGTTAGGTGTGTGCGCCGCGCGTGCACGGCTCTCCAGAACATTTTTACCCTAGCAACTCCGGCGGGCCGGCTGGGCGCCCCCTGGAGTGGCGCCGCTATGGCGCCTGTTATATACCCCAGCCGGCCCGTCCGCTCCTCAGTTCCTTCTTACTGCCCGTGACGGCCAGTTGGAACAGTGGAGTGCTCTCTCACCTCCACAGCCCTAGCGTTTCTCTGTATCTTTAGTGTATATAGTTGGTTAACTTAGTTTAGTAGTTAGATTAGTTGAATAAGTTAGTTGTTATAGTTGTTATAGTTGTGGTAGTAATAGTATAGTAGGGAATTAGAGGGGTTAGCCCCTCTTCTTCCACAACCGGTGCGGGCTCATGCCCAAGGCACCGGGCTTTAAGCCCTGTGCGGCTTGCCAGCGGCCTATGCCCATCGGCGACCTGCACGATTCCTGCCTGCGCTGCCTCGGGGAATCGCACAGGACAGATAAGTGCCCGATTTGCACGGCATTCAAGCCGCGCACAAGAAAGGAGCAAGACTCTCGCCTTAAACAGCTCCTTACGGAGGCGGCACTTCAGCCCCCCGCTCCGTCCCCGGCACCGCCGAAACCATCCTCAGCGCGCAGCGCACCAGCAGCACCGAGCCGTCCCGGTACCGAGGCTCCTAAAGGGACACAGACAGCACCGAAGTCCCGGCACCGTTCCCTCTCCCCCCAGAGGAAGCGGAAGACGGCGCACCCGGCTCCTAAACCTGCAGCTTCGGGACAGCTTACCCAGCCACCTCCGGCACCGGCTGTGGTAGTGCACAAGCCGTGCACGGTTCCGCTGACTCCGGCACCTCAAGAGCCGTCGAGTCCGGTACCTCCCTGCTCCCCGGCGCCGACCGCGGTAGAGCTGCATCTCCCGTCCACGCCTGAAACATTTGTGACGGCGAGAGAGCTTATTCAGCTCGTAGAGGCACCGAGCCTCCGGCCCCCGGCACCGCCGGTGCGGGCTGTTCAATCGTTGGGCAAGCCGGCAATGATGCGGCCCCAGACCCCTGACGGAAGAGAGGGGCGACGCTCCAAGCCTCGGACCCGGTCCTGATCCAGGCAACGGTCGCCGTCACATCGGTCCCGATCCCAGCACTGATCCCAGTCTCGGTACCGCACCCCGTCCCGGCACCGGTCGCAGTCCCGGTACCGCTCAGTCTCGCGGTACCGGTCGCACTCCCGGCACCGCTCACGGTCCCGGTCACCGGACCGACGGTACCGTCGGAGATCCAGTTTCCGGTACCGATCTCGACGTCGCGACTCCCGAAGCCGCTCTCGCCACCGACGATCGAGGTCACGCTCTGGCTCCCGGTACCGAAGTGGTCGACGGTCCAGATCGCCATCCTGGCACCGTGACGGCCGGCACCGCTCCTCAGCACCGTCCGGGGACAAGCTGCCTCCTTCCGCGGCGCACTCCATCAGCGCCTCTGCCCCCCCCGTGGCCTTCGCGTCAGCCATCGGTCGCCTCCCAGGCGGGCAGCGAGACAGATCTCTGGGCTCCCACCCAGAGCCAACACCTTGGACACCAGCAGTGGGGTTTTTGGGTCCCCTGGGCCTGCCATGAGTCCCAAGGGCTCCCCTTGTCCCAGCGCCCAGTGGGTGCTGAACGCAGGATACCAGAGGCCACGGTGAGCTGCCCTCCCCCAACACCACTGAGGGAGACCCTACCGTCGTCGGATCCCGCAGTGCTTCCGTCAACCTCCCAAGCCCCTGAGCAGCCTCCGGCAGAGGTGGTGGTACAGACTCTGTCTTCATCTTCCTCTCCGGATGAGGCGGTGGTGGGCGCCGCTACGGTGGACCCTCCCCCGATTGACCTGCGGGCCCACCAGGACCTTCTCCGCAGGGTGGCAAAGGCCATTGACCTTCCAGTGGCGGAGGTCCCGGAAGATGAAGACCCGGTGACCAACGTCATCGGCGCGGAGGCCCCGACGCGGGTGGCCCTGCCTTTTATCAAAACAATTCAGAAAAATGCCACGACCATCTGGCAGTCGCCGGCGTCCGTCCCCCCTACTGCAAGGGGCGTTGAACATAAATAGTCAGTCCCCCCCACAGGATACGAGTATCTGTACACTCACCCCGCTCCGGACTCACTGGTCATCCAGTCTGTTAACGACCGTGAGCGGCATGGACAGCCAGCCCCAGCACCGAAGTCGAAGGACGCCAGGCGCATGGACTTGTTGGGCCGCAAGGTGTATTCGGCGGGGGGTCTCCAGCTGCGCATTGCAAACCAGCTGGCCCTCTTAGCCCGGTACGCCTTTGACATTTTCGTGTCCCTCACGAAATACTCGGAACTGATCCCGACGGCTTCCCGCCAAGAGTTTTCGGCTCTGGTCGAAGAGGGCAGGAAAGCCTCCCGCTCTTCCATCCAGGCTGCTCTGGATTCGGCGGACTCAGGGGCCAGAACCTTGGCCTCTGGAGTAACTATGCGGCGCATCTCCTGGCTACAGTCCTCCACTTTGCCGCTGGAGGTGCAGTATACCCTACAAGACCTGCCCTTTGAGACTCACGGCCTGTTCTCAGAGAAAACGGACTCGAGGATACAGACCCTGAAGGACGGTCGTGTAGCTATCCGCACTCTGGGTATGCACACACCAGCTACCCAGAGGCGCTCCTTCCGCCAACAGCAGCCCTTCCAGCCTTTTACCCAGGCCAAGTCAAGGCCCTATAATAGTCGGCGCAACGGCCTCAACCGCCGTAGACCTTCAGGCAGCAGGCGCAACCAGGCCCAGGCATCGTCCAAGGCCCCACAAGGGCCCAAACAACAGTTTTGATGGGACGCCCGAGGACGGCTCATCAGTCTATTCCCAGGATCCAACCCCTTTGTTTTGCAACCGCCTTTCCCGCTTCCTCTCAGCGTGGTCCCAAATAACATCGGACAGCTGGGTACTCCATACTATCCAGTATGGTTACCACCTTCAGTTTATTTCGCCCCCTCCTTCCCACCCACCTTCCCCGTCCCTCTTCAGGGACCCCTCTCACGAGCAATGCCTCTTGCAAGAGGTTGAGACTCTGTTGAGGTTGGGTGCCATAGAGGAGGTGCCGCAAGACAGGCGGGGCAGGGGATTCTATTCCTATTATTTCCTCATCCCCAAGGCGAAAGGAGGCCTCAGACTCATACTGGACCTCCGGGAGCTCAACAAGTACATGATCAAGCTCAAATTTCGCATGGTAACCTTGGGGACCATCATTCCCTCCCTGGATCCGGGAGACTGGTTTGCCGCCCTCGACATGAAGGACGCATACTTCCATATCACTATTTACCCTCCCCATCGACGCTACCTGCGTTTTGTGGTCAATGGTGCGCACTACCAGTTTGCGGTGATACCCTTCGGCCTATCCACCGCGCCGAGGGTCTTCACCAAATGCATGGCTGTAGTTGCTGCAGACCTCCGCCGTCGTCGAGTTCACGTCTACCCTTATCTCGATGACTGGCTGGTTCGCGGGCCATCCCACCAATTGGTAACAGACCAAATTGCCGAGATACTCTCCCTGTTTCGGGCACTGGGCCTTCTCGTCAATGCCGAGAAGTCCTCACTGACTCCATCGCAGAGAGTGGAGTTTATCGGAGCGGTCCTCGACTCTACGGTGGCCAGGGCCTGTCTCCCTCGCGCTCGACACCAGACGATGGTCTCCATCATCTGAGACCTGCACGCTTTTCCCACTACGACGGTTCGGTCCTGCCTACGCCTCCTGGGCCACATGGCGTCGTGCACGTTCGTCACCGCCTACGCGAGACTGCACCTTCGCCCATTTCAATCTTGGCTGGTCTCGGTGTACCGCCCACACCGTGACTCCATAGACAGAGTAGTCACGGTCACGAAGCCTACCCTCGCTTCGCTCAGTTGGTGGCTGAACCCAGAGGTCCTCTGTGCAGGAGTCCCGTTCCGCCCTCCTCGTCCGTCCGTGACACTGACAACGGATGCCTCGGCGTTGGGATGGGGAGCACACCTGGGCGACCTTCACACCCAGGGCCTCTGGTCGCCCCAGGAGCTCTCCCTCCACATCAATGTCAGGGAGCTGCGGGCAATTCGCTTGGCGTGCCACGCCTTCCGAGCCCATCTGCAAGGCCGATGCATGGCAGTGTTCACGGACAACACGACAGCGATGTTTTATGTGAACAAACAAGGTGGAGCCCGCTCCTCCCCGCTCTGCAAGGAAGCGATGCTCCTGTGGGACTTCTGCGTGACCCACTCAATTCACCTGGAAGCATCCTTTCTTCCGGGAGTGCAGAACACGCTGGCCGACCATCTCAGCAGGTCGTTCCTCTCCCACGAGTGGTCCCTCCGTCCAGATGTCGTGCACACAATCTTCCGGAGGTGGGGGTTTCCCCAGATAGACCTATTCGCCTCCAGGGAGAACAGGAAGTGCCACCAGTTTTGCGAGCGACCCTGGTACGAGCCAGGCTCCCTGTCGGACGCCTTCCTTTACCCCTGGACGGATCGCCTCCTCTACGCCTTCCCTCCGTTCCCGCTAGTGCACCGAGTGCTACTGAAGCTTCGGAGGGACAGAGCCCATGTCATACTCGTAGCTCTGGCCTGGCCGAGGCAGCACTGGTACACCCTGCTGCTCGAGCTCTCCGTTCGGGATCCCATCCCCCTTCCGTTATGGCCGGACCTCATCACCCAGGACTTCGGCAGACTCCGCCATCCGAACCTGCAGTCCCTCCATCTTACAGCTTGGTACCTGAGTGGTTGACCCACGCAGAGAGGGACTGTTCGGCGGCAATACAGCAAGTCCTGCTAGAGAGCAGAAAGCCTTCCACTCGCTCCACCTACCTTGTGAAATGGAAGCGATTCGCACTCTGGTGTGATCAACGAGGACTCAATCCATTCGTAGTCCCTGTCCCTACCATCCTCGACTACCATGGGTACCTTAAGGAGCAAGGTCTTGCGGTCTCCTCCTTGAGAGTACACCTGGCAGCAGTGTCCGCTTTTCGTCCATCTATGGGAGGTCGGTCCATCTTCTCCAACCAGATGGTTTCCCGCTTCCTTAAAGGCCTGGACCACTTGTACCCGCCGGTGCAGCGTCCTGCCCCGACCTGGGATTTGAACCTCATTCTGGCCAAGCTTATGGGACTGCCCTTCGAGCCTCTAGCCACGTGCTCTCTGCTCTACCTCTCCTGGAAGACGGCCTTCCTCGTCGCAATTACATCAGCGAGACGAGTCTCTGAGCTCCGTGCTCTAATAGTTGGGCCACCATACACCGTCTTCCACGGAGACAAGGTGCAGCTTCGACCACACCCGGCTTTCCTCCCCAAGGTGGTGTCGGCCTTCCACCTCAACCAGGAGATCTTCCTACCGGTCTTCTTCCCGAAGCCGCACGCCTCCCCTCGGGAGCAACAGCTTCATACCCTGGACGTCCGCAGGGCCCTTGCCTTTTACATCGAGCGGACGAAGCCCTTCTGGCGTTCGACCCAGCTGTTTGTGGCAGTCGCCGACCACATGAAGGGTGAGCCGGTCTCCTCCCAGCGGATTTCCTCCTGGGTAACGGCATGTATTCGGACATGCTACGAGCTTGCTCGCGTGCCACCATGCCGCCTCACTGCTCACTCAACGAGAGCGCACGCCTCATCGGCCGCCTTCCTGGCCCATGTTCCCATCCAGGACATCTGTAGAGCGGCCACCTGGTCTTCTGTCCACACCTTCGCCTCCCATTACGCGTTGGTGCAGCAATCAAGAGATGATGCAGCCTTCGGCTCCGCAGTCTTACACTCTGCCACGTCTCACTCCGACCCCACCGCCTAGGTAAGGCTTGGGAATCACCTAACTGGAATGCATAGGAGCAATCACTCGAAGAAGAAAAGACGGTTACTCACCATAGTAACTGTTGTTCTTCGAGATGTGTTGCTCCTATCCATTCCAGACCCGCCCTCCTTCCCCACTGTCGGAGTAGCCGGCAAGAAGGAACTGAGGAGCGGACGGGCCGGCTGGGGTATATAACAGGCGCCATAGCGGCGCCACTCCAAGGGGCGCCCAGCCGGCCTGCCGGAGTTGCTAGGGTAAAAATGTTCCGGAGAGCTGTGCACGCGCGGCGCGCACACCTAACTGGAATGGATAGGAGCAACACATCTCGAAGAACAACAGTTACTATGGTGAGTAACCGTCTTTTCTCTTCAGCTTGGCTGAGGGAGAGCCTCATCAGTAACCCCTGTGCATGATTTACTCAGGCTTTGTAAAAGGGTCTTTAGTATGTCACAGCTAACATCTTATAAAAGGTCTCTAAAATGGAGTCTTACATTCAAAGACAAGAAATAGTGAACACTGATAGGGTTATAGCAGCAATTGCTTATAAAATTCTGCTACAATTATTTTTCAGGTTTTTCCCCCACTAAGTGATGCCTGTTATATATCAAGAAAGATCTATCATAATCTACATCCCTGTAAAAACAGATGGGCCTAAACCATGAAGTACAGCTTATGATCTGCTCTGAACCTTCCCAAATCTTAAGAGTTTCATATCCTTTTTGGAGGTCAAACAAATCTTAGATTAAAAATCTTCCATGCCTAATAGTAGTGAGAGCTGGTCTATACATAAGTTTTTGTACCAATACTACTATTAATTGTTATTTTATCATTTATTATTTGAATTATAATAGCATCTAGGGGCCCCAGTCACAGACCAAGATCTTCGTGTGTTGTACAAACACAGAACAAAAAGACAGTCTCTGCCCGAAAGAGCTTTCAAACTAACTATAAGACAAGACAACAGATGGATACAAACAGATGGTTGGGGGAAGTACAAGAAAACAATGAGACAATATTGTCTAAACAGATAGAACAGATGTAGGGGTGGGGGAAGAGGTATATCATGCAAGCGGAGTGACAAATGTGATTGTGGAAAATGTAATTAAAGCAGTGGAACTCCCTAGCATGGATGCAGTAATACTGGTATGAAATGTGCTTATATTGGTATAGCTTATTCCTAAATTTGGACTTTTTGGAAATTCGGAAGTTTCTAAATCAATATAATGGCAGTAATATAAAACCCGTGTGCAGATCAGCTTTAAATTAAGCTAATCAATACCTCTATATACTGTAGCTCACTTTAAAACCTGATCCAGGTCAATTGATTCCCTTCAGCTTTTGTCAGTGGCAGTCATTTAGGACACTGGAGTGAACAGAGGAACATCTTTTTTTTTTTTAATCTTTGCATAAAAAGGTTTTTCATGATTTGTCAGTGACTAACACTTGGACCACTCATGATAAAAATTTACAACAACTCATTATAAGCATATTTTAAAAACATTTGAAACTAGTTAAATCCTGTTACATTGCAACCAAAGAAAAGTGTTTTATTATCATTCATAATTATACATTTTCCCACTTACAGAATAATGCAAGTGTCTACTGTGAGTTGAAAGGAAAGTAACTCTGAGCTGCCTTACTTTAGTTTCATGCTGCATCATGGCAAAAAAACTGAAGTAATGTAGCAGTGAAAAAGGCACTGAAGTCATAGCCAGAGCACCAGGCACTCTGTGCCTAATGCCAAAATTCCAAAAGCAGCTCCTAAATTCTTTAGCAGCAACCCCTACATTCTGAGGCAACATTTATTCTATTGACATAAAATAACCTTTACTTCCATCCCCAACCTCAGCTGTGGTCATAACTGAAAATACTCAGTGATATAAAATAGGTTGGTGATTATTTTCAATCACAGATTTTTTTCCCCACTGTGCTTTCCAAACAGCCCAGCTTTACTAACCAGGTCTCAGCTCCTATAATACTCAGAACAACCTTTCCCCTTCATGTATCAGAGAGGTAGCCGTGTTAGTCTGGATCTGTAAAAGCAGCAAAGAGTCCTGTGGCACCTTATAGACTAACAGACGTATTGGAGCATGAGCTTTCGTGGGTGAATGCATCCGACGAAGTGGGTATTCACCCACGAAAGCTCATGCCCCAAAACGTCTGTTAGTCTATAAGGTGCCACAGGACTCTTTGCTGCTTTCCCCTTCATGTGTGTCAGGGAAGCAGGGAGATTGTAGCTAACATCATCAGCTCATATATTCTCTCCCTGGGCCTCAGCTGCTGTGTTTTTATCCAGTCTTCCCAGCTCACTAGTCTATAATGCTGCCTGGCTCCATGGAACAGTGCAGAGAGAATACATTGTAAACTCTCTTGTGAGGAAGCCTGGAAAACAAGATGCATCTATAAACAGGTCCTGGGAGGTCAGGAAGATGGAAACGGAAATGTTGGGTGCCTGGTGCAGTAAAATGGTGAATTCTGTGCCACAAATGTTGAATTCTGTGGCATCTTGGAAAAATGCCAGAATCCTTGACCACAGAAGCATGAAGTCCCTGAAGCCCTGACAGAAATGAACAGGGCAGATTGCACCCTTTAAAGCTGTAGATGCAGCCTGTCCGCAGACTCAGGCAGATGACACTGCTTTGGTTTACATTTGATTCATCCAGGTTAGCATTGTAACCATAAGGGCTACATGCATTTTTTAAATGATAGCTGAGATTCTGGAGCACAATTCTGCATCACGGAGAAGAATTCCATGGTAAACTCTGACAGTGGAATACACGGACCCTGGTCATGGAAAATCTAATATAGTACCTCAGTCATGCTGAATGCAATATGAATAAGCACTGGTAGTTTGAGAAAGTCATGCTAAAGCATTTTCCCCTGTAGCAACACACAGTGGTTCAGATTGCCCTTATTTACTCTGGTACAACTTCTGGTGACGTTACACTAGGTTAACAGATGGCAGAGTTTGGCTCAGCATTTCTATGGTCATTTCATACTAGTTAAAATCTTTCCTTGTGCTAATGTAGGTAGCATCGGAAACTACTTAAAAAGTAGTGTGTTTACACTGTATTTTCAGATGTTACCTGAATTTGACAATGTATCTTACAACAATATAAATCTTATTTAAAAATGGGGAGTATCTAGTCTAATATTTAACATGTAACTGCTGACAACAATATAAACTTGACCCAGAGTCACTAAGGGTATGTCTACACTGCAATTTAAAATGTGCTGCTGGCCTGGGCTCAGGCTCAGGGGCTGTTTAATTGCAATGTGGACATTCAGGCCTGAGCTCTGGGTCCTTTGCTGCTTGCAATATCCTAGAGCCTGGGCTCCAGCCCAAGCCTAAATGTCTACACTGCAATTAAACAGCGCCTAAGCCCAAGCCCCCTGAGACCAAGGGATGGGCCAGCTGCGGGTGTCAGATTGCACTGTAGACATACCCTAAGTTCCTTTTTGGTGATAACACTAGATCTGGAAAAGAGGCAACCTGCTAGTTTATAAATCTTGGATCCAGTTTATTTGGCTCATTGTTTCTAGTGATTGGTAACGTGTCTAAAAATCCAGCTATGCATTTGATGAGATCCAAGATGTAATAAAAAAAAATAGCAAGAAGCTGTATTCAGGAGCAGACAAACAACGAAATGGACAAGCAGAGCTGAGTTTGCCATTGGGCCTATGAAAGAACTGTTTTGCTCATTTTACTTCACATTGCTTCTTGGTGGGATAGGGTTGTTATTGGAGTAGGCTTCTTTATTTAGAAAAAGTGACTAAAAAGGAGTGATTTATTCACATTAACAGAGAGTCGCTACTAATGACTTATTAGCATATGATCAGAGAAAGGATTTGTAACCCAAGGGCCTGTGAACAGATTAACAGAAGGAGGCAAAGATGAGTTTGCCTTGGAGAATCAGTCTGTAGGGAAGTAAGCCAAATAAGAAGGTTTAATAAATAGTTACTAGAAATCTAGAATTACTAGTGGGTATTCCTATTCAAGCAATGAGCATGTTAAGAATGCTCACATTATTGTGTCCTTGAGGTCATATTCAGTGTCTGAGACTGTATTGCAAATTATGGGACAAGGACCTTCCACCTGGCATATGGCATAAGCTTCAGCTTTGGTCCAAAACATTCACAAGCAAATTCCAAATAAAAAAATTAAAAAATGCCCTCACATTCCTGGCTGCAACCTTCTGGCCATCATTTCTCACCAAAATCACACCTCCTAAACCCTTGAGTGCTGGGATGAAACTTTCTGAACCTCTTTTGACTGCTCCATCTGTTCTGATCTTCTTCTCAAGTTCTGCTTTGCATGAAGATTTCTTTGCTGGTAGTTGTTGTTGCCCAAAGCTGCATCACTAGCTCTTTCAGTTCCAGGTTAATACAGCTCCAGCACTGACTGCAGAGTCTGAATCTGAGCAAGCTTCCAAACAATGATGCCATGATCCCTCTGGCTAGCAGCTCAAGCTTATGATGGATGACTGATTGTTGATTGTTAATTAGTTCCAGAAACCAGGGGATGACCTGATGTTAGTTCCCAGACACAACACCCTTAGGAACCATAGGGGACACCCTTTTTCCAGGAATGATCATACCACCACCCAGAACACAGATACACAGAGATGCACTTCCCATCAGGGATTCAGTTTTTGGCCCTTTGGCCCCTTACAGGCCAGGCCAGTTGGAGCAGCTTTTCCCCTTGTAAGCAGCAACAAGAGCCATTGGAGAATGGGAAAATTGGAACTTTAAATCTAAAAAAAATAAAATAATAAAATTTTAAATTAAAACAAAATAAAATTAATAAACTTAAATAAACCTAACCAAAAATACAAACAATTACACCACACATGAGGTTTAGGATTAACACTTTAGGTTGTTTAAGAAGGGAGGGGTTTAAACCTGGGTTGAGGTCCCTTGAGGAACAACGCCTGCCCAGCCGCCTTGAGGCCAACGTTTTGCCTCAAAAATCATTAAATCCTCTCTTGTCCCTCTTCTTTAAATTTCTTATCTTTTTAAATGTCTTTTTTTTAAGATATCACAACCATTCATCATCAATCTTCTGATCATCAGTCAATAAGTGTCTGATAGAATTTACATATGGGCAGCACACACCATGGCAAATAATAAAATAAAAATATAAATTAAATAAAATATAAAAAAAATTATACAATTATTAATTTAACTTAATTATCATAAACTTAATAATAAAAAAAACAAATACTATAGAACTGAATGAATAAATGAATAATAAGTAAATAAATAATGAAGGAATAGGATGGTAAGGGTTGGGAATCCTTGACTAAGGAACTGTGTCAGGTGATGGATGTGGGATGAGAGGGGGAGAGAACTTGGAAAGAGACCTGTTGGGATCATTACCTGGGGGCATGTTCACCCCTGTGGGGGTAGACAGCATTGCCACTGGGATGGACCATTGATCTGACTCCAGGGATGGGGATTCTGATGTTCTCTTAATATCTTTATTATCTTAAATAAATACATTTTCTAATATAATTTATAAAAATTTTTATTTTTTTTAATATATACAATTTGTACATTCACATTTACTAAAGTGTACATTGCTTTTACACAAATTAAAACAATTAAAAACAAAAGAAATATATTTTTTTCAAAATCTAAAATTAGTACTGTAGTGCAGTCTCTTTATCATGAGAGCTTTGAACTTACAAATGTGTTTGTATGAAAAAAAAACTTACAAATTAAAAAAATAAACAAAAAAATTTTTTAATTAAAAACCAGTACTTTTTTTATAAGTCTTCCAAGTCTCAGTACATCATTTCTTGTTGCCAGTTGCTCAGAGATAATGCTTTGTTTTACATTTGCAGGAGATATCACCTGAAAGTGAATATCATTCACACATGGCAACAGTGTACATTGTGTCACACAACATATTTACATGCCATGTCACAAGAAGATATTCAAAGATTCATATGTCACTTCCATATGTACCCCCATTCCATCCATGCCCCATGATGGAACTGACATGCTTGGCTGACATATGACCACAGCATAGTACAGTCATTGTCCATTTACCATTTTGACATGAGGCCGATTTACATTTGTTGATTTTCTTTTTTTTTTGGGGTTGATTTTTTTTTTCTTTTGTGCTCTTGGATTTGCTCTCTTTCCTTGCTCTTCTCTTGCTCCCTTCCTCTCTCCTCTCATTCTTGAAAGCACTTCATTTTCTCGATTCTTCAAACCTCTAGCTTTAGCTATCTTTTATCTTCTTCAATTCTTTCTTGGCTTTTGCTGTTTTGCAAAAAACAAAAAAAATAAAAAAAACAAAATAACTGTTGCTGCATGTGCTGTAATGTGAAATATATGGCAAATAGTGCCAGAAAGACAGATAGAGACATATAAATCTCATCATAATTAAGTAATTTTTTTTTTTAATTAATTTTTTTTTTTTTTTTCAAGCAGCATGGAGCATGACCTGTGGATGAATGGATGATGAAGAATGAACATATGAATGTTTGTTGTATCTGTCACATGCAAATGCATGTGCCATCCACAAAAGATGTGCCCATGCAATGTTCTCTCAGGTTTCAGTGTAAATAATTGTAAATAAACACATTATGCTGCAAACAAAAAAAAACAAACTTGTCTTGTTTGTCTTAGGAACAAGAAGTAGGACTGACTGGAGTGACTTGTAGGCTTTAAAGTTTTTTTTTTTTTTGTTTTTGTGCAGTTAAAAAAAAAAAAACATACATTTGTAAATTGCACTTTCACAATAAAGAGAGTGCACTACAGTACTTGTATGAGGTGAATTGAAAAATACTATTTCATTTATCATTTTTACAGTGCAAATATTTGTAATAAAAAATATAAAGTGAGCAGCATACACTTTGTATTCTGTGTTATAATTGAAATCAATATATTTGAAAATGTAGAAAAACATCCAAAAATACTTAATACATTTCAACTGGTATTCTATTGTTCAACAGTGTATTAAAACTGATTAATCACAATTAATTTTTTAAATCATGATTAATTTTTTTGAGTTAATTCCATGAGTTAACTGCGATTAATCGACACCCTAATAAAAACCCATCTGAAATGAAACAGCTCATCTGGCTGGCTGGACCTAAATTGCTGCATGTCCCACTGCCCCCACAGTCCAAAGTTCATTAGCTCTCCCATTTGCTTTCACATATGTTATACAAAATGCAGCCTGCAGTTATTATTGCTACCCTATCATTGAACGTCACGGTAGGCCAAAAGACATTTCCATCTTGCCTTCTATGTGCCAAAAGCACACTCCTCCACCAGCCTGTGCCTTTTGAATGTCTCAGTGAAACTGCATCTTGTTCTGGGTAATCTGGAATGACTTTATGAGCCATGAAAAGAGTGGGTATATGTAGAGTCATCTAAAGTCACAGAGGTGATAAAGACTCCACGAATACTTGGTGGGAAGAGAAACCCCTTTTGCCTGTTCTTGAGAAGTTCTCAAAATTCTGCTGTCACATGCTTTGCCTGGCCACTCTAGATACATGTCAAAGAACTAGCTTGATGATAGATGGCCTGCATCACCACAAAGTAATACCCCCTTTCTGTAACTAGCCTTCTGGGTTTGTTGGGTTAGAGGGGGACAGAGAATGAACATATGGGTTCCATCAATAGCTCCTACATAGGTCAGGAATCCCAATTGTTTCAATCACTGGCACACTGACCACCTTGATTGCACATCCCTGCAATACATTATGATTACAACGCAAACTTCCACAACAACAGCATCTACCATGGGCTTTTCAATCCCAGACTGATGCCTTAACTATCTAGCATACCTAGTTTCCACAAGGAAATTGCCAAACTTTTCTACAGAAGTCAGAGCTTTCATCTTGGTGGACATACTTCTCAGGACCAGATCACCATAGAGGAACAGAAATAGCTCCTTCATTCTGAAATTATGAAGGTGCAGCTGCTCATCCCAATTCTCAAACAACTCAACCCACCAGTCTGTGATTAGCACTCAAAAGTAGTGTTCTGTTCAGTGAACATTACTCAGCTACTACAAAGCTACTCCAAGGATAGAATGCAGGACTGTTGCAACAAATACTCTATCAGCTGCTGGTCTCAGCTTCTAACTCTCCACAGATACTGCTAGAGCACCCATCATCACCACCTCACAACAGCTGCTTCACAAGCTTTGTGACAGCTTTCCAAAGTCTCCAGCAGAGAGATTTGCAGAGCAGGAAGTGAAGGATGAAATTTCATCCTGACTTCCATTTTCAAAAGAGGAAAATAACATCAGTTCCTGGGGATTTATGGGAGGTTTCCATGGATGTGGGAGTTTGATCTATTCTCCCACAATTCCTCTAGACTCTAAGAAGCCCTTTTGAAAGCTCCCGGAATACACTGCTTCAAGAAGCTGTTCCAGGAACTGTGAGATAAGTACCTAAAGGGCAGCACACTGCAATGGTGTCATACAGTACAAGTGTGGACACGGGGCAAAACTGCAGATGAAATTGCTTGGCTAGTGCACTGCATCTTTGCTATCTGAATTGGTGGTATCCCTTCTGGCAGCTCTCATTTATGTCAGAGACTAGTCTGGTTCCAGGACCTAGGTGCCACAAAACCATCTTTACCCCATATCTGGTCTTGCACTGAGCTGGTGGCAGCTCAATCAGAGAATCTGGGACAAATTCTTTCCTAATAATGTCACTTTTTCATATAAGCAATTGCTGTAGTTACACAGGATGTTATGCAATTGCAAACAGGAAGGAATGTGATCCACAAGACACTCAAGACATGATACACACACTGAGAAAAGTTGAGAATCTCAAAAGTTGAGAACTATTCCCATTATCCTGTTAAAATACTTTCTTAAAGAGTCTTGCTTCATATACTTCATTTGTACCAGCATGGAGGAGAAGCAATAGCTGTTTCCCTCATGCCTGATGAGTGATTTCACACTTATTATCCTAGTATTTTGAACAGTCCTGCAGTCCATTTAGCTAATCAACAGAACCAATAATCTGAGACAGGGATGGAACTATGAATAATTTGAAACAAGGTTCTTACCTGGAGATCCGTACATGTAACCATGCCCTTTAGGAAGCCAATTACAGAAGATTTGTTAGATCGTATGAGATAAGAATGACAATAATAAGGCATTAGGAGCTTTAGCAGAAGGGAAGTTAGTCCCTCTGCCTCCAGAAAAAAAATCCAAAACTGAAATATAAAGTACAGCACTAAAGAGGACTTTATTTTATGGGGACACTCTTTAAGCTCATCCCACTTTTTCAGGTCCCTAACCAGTTGGAAAGGGAAAATGCCATGTATCATTACTTTTAGGTTTATGGACATGTATCAAGTTGTGTGGAAGTGTGCTGGAGTCACACAGAGCTATGTTAGGTCTAATCTTAAGAGCTTCACTGATGATATTCAAGATGGGGAAAGCAGCATATTTGTAAAATTTGCAGATGATGCTAAACTGAAACACCTAAATTAGATTTACTTACAAAATCAAAACTAATATTCATCAAGGAAAATAACCCCAAACACATTCAGTGACACATGGTAAGTAGTCATATCTTCTCAAAAACCTAGTGCTAGTGGAGAGCAGATTGGAAAGATGGTCTTTTCCTATGTCTAACTACTAGGAATCAGGTGGTCTGCCTTTGATTCTTCTCTCTGACATCAGAATGTTGTATGATGTAGATTTGGACTAGTAAGATAGGCACTGACCCCACAAGTCCAGGGAGTTCAAGACTGCTGTCCTCTAATGCAGATAAGTGGAGGAGCAAGTAAAGTGCTCAATGAAAGTAAGGCTCAAGGCCTCTGCATGTATGCTTCGAACCTGTAACTAGCCAAGTAAACACAGGGAGCTGAGAGACATAAACATGGGCTCTGAGGGGTCCTCCCCTGGGAACTTTGAAATGCCAGATGCAATCCCCTACATCTTAGATTATATTAAGGAATTTTAATTTTTTTAAAAAGATACAAAAATAGTACCTCACTGATATTTATTTGGGTCCCAATTCTTTTCCCTGCCCTACTACCTTATGCTGAGTAATGCCTTATTCTGGTGTAGTCCCATTTACATCAATAAGACCATGCACATAGTATGGATAAGGGTGGCAGAATCTGTTCTTTGGGATTCTAGACTAGAATACCTTGCCTGTAGCAAATTAGGTTCAGATAAAATACTAACAAATGTCACATACCAAAGCAACAAAGCCCAAAATGCCTGCATGCATTTCACACTATAAATAAGAGAATAGCCAGTACCAACATTTAAAAAAAACAAGATGAAAACTAAGGTTTACTGCCACTTTCCAAAACATTTAAATATTAGACCCTGTGCCCACCCCCTCTCTACAAACAGAGCTGCAAAACCACTTTTGCTCATACAGTCATCATAGGTCTTGAGTTAGGATTTCAGAGGCCCCCTGAAGGGAAGGCATTTATATTGATACTTACCATGCCTGCCTCTTCCTTCTTCAGCCCTTTTCAGTGTCTGTTTCCACTTTGCAAAGGCTATAAAGACCCCCGTGGTGTCTCCTTTTTGCCTCTTTCCTACTCTGATTCTCTGGACTGTGGATTTACAACTAAAAGGAGCATATTGAACTATAGACTGAGGAACTTCCAGTGTTTTGGAAGTTACCAGAGAGACTTTAGAAGCCAGCAGCCTATTCCATTATGGCTACAAACCTGATATAAGGACTTTGCAATCATTTGCATGCATATGATCTATTAACCACTATTAACTGTCTTATTATTTCTTTTATTATTAAACCATTAGCTTTTAGTTACTAAAGGGTTGGCACCAGTGTGATTATTGGGTAAGATCTGAGTTTTATATTGACCTGGCTAAGTGGGATTAGAAGGACCCTATGTGTGATTACACTGGTTTTCAGTAACCACTCATCATAAAGTCTAATGTCTGGGTGAGCTAAGGGCTGGAATGCCTAAGGACTAATGCATTTTTTTACTTCTTGTTAACCAAGATAGTGAGACAGAAATGTATTTTTGTTTGTAGCTGGGTATAATCTAATGACCGAATAACCACCAATTTGGGGTGAGTCTGCCCCATTTCTCAGCTGTTTGTCCTGACTTTGGCATCCTCAGCCGTGACCTGCTGAGGCACAGTGACAACCATCCCCTCCATAAATGTATCAACCTCAGTCTTGAAGCCAGTTAGGTTTTTTGCCACCACTGCTCCCCTTGGAAGGCTGTTCCAGAACCTCACTCCTCTGATGGTTAGAACTCTTCACCTAATTTCAAGCCTAAACTTGTTGATGGATAGTTTATATCCATTTGTTCTTGTACCAGCATTGGCACTTCATTTAAACAACTCCTCTCTCTCACTGGTATTCATCCTTCTTATGCATTTGTAGAGAGCAATCATATCTCCTTTCAGCCTTCTTTGGGTTAGGCTAAACAAGCCCAGCTTTTGTGCCAGGCCCAGGTGGGAAGCACAGGGGGCGTGGTGAGCTGCCACCCCAGCCAGACTCTCTCTCAAGAAGCCTCCCAGAGCAGCTGGGATGAGAAGTGGCTGGTCCTGCCCCTTCTTCTCCCTGCCCAGGCCCAGCTACCAGGGACAGGGGACAGGTGCAGTGGAAGAAGGGAGACCCATTCTCCCCCCACCCCCCAGCAGGCCAAGCAGCAACCGGGGAAGGGGGTACTTGACTCTACATCTCCCCTCCCCCCACCATGCATTGCCTATGCCTTAACCACTAGATTATCTTTCACCTTTATTCTATTTAGGTTCTTATACTTCCCCATTTCCATGGTCCCTGAGGACCTTTCTGATAGCATCTCTAGGTGGGAGCTAAATGTTTCTGAGTATTATTCTGAATTCTTCATATCCCCTGACACAGCACTAATAATTAGGCTATTTGAGCAACTCTTATCCCAATGTCACATGCCTTCAGGATGAGAGTGACGTCTGCAGTTGGAAGATTGGATGACAATGTTTTCACCCTGAATTGGAGAGAAAAGTCAAACAGAACATTTCAAAAGTGTCAAATCATTCAGAATTTTGAAGATTCAAAATATTTCATTTCAACTTGGCTTAATATTAATGTGTCCCCCTGAGCTGCCACAGAGCCACATAGAATTTGTAGTTCAAGTACCTCATGCCTCCGTTCTCCTCTATGGGTGAGGCTTTCTAGATGGACTACATTTCTTCTGATTCCTATGAAGCACCACAGTCACATGACTCTCATGTTACACCATGTTGTTTCAACTGTTCAATTGATTTCAACAAATCAAAATGTTTCAGGTTGACCTGACCCAAAACGAAACTTCCCCACAGAAAATTGAAAACATTCTGCATAACTATTTTCCATTAAAAAAACATTTTGATGGAAAATTTCTGACCAGTTCTAGTTTTCAGTCCCCATTCTGCACTGGCAAAGTGACTCACAAGTGTCACCAGCTCTAATTTCTATGGTCATAGTAACAGTAATAATCTGCAATGGACTTCTGTTAAATTTCCTTTAATTTACTAATGCCTCTACCAAAAGCTACACAATGGCATGAGAATTTTACACTATAACAGAGGAACTCTAACTACTTAAAAGTCTTTTATACAAGAGGAATCCATTTGCAAACTTGACTGATTTTGTACAAATATGGTGTTAGTTTATACTCATATCCATTACCTATTCATTTTTCTGTTTCCGTTATTCTTTCATAAATCTTACACCGTGCAGAAGCCAACAGCGCTTACAATTTATAGTGTGTTTAACTTTCATCATGAGTTTTTCTTTTTATCTTGAAATGAAATTATAAAGCATTTTACGTTGACAATTTACAATGAGAGAAAAATGTACAAGGTGTTTTTATGGCCTTTGTCCAAAATTTCCAAGATTGCATTCTGGGATGCATATAATGTGAAATCATTTGCTTGGTATATTTTAGTGATCAATTAACATATTATAAATGATGGAGTCAATAGGGTAAAATACAGTGCATGATTAAAAGAACAAGTTTCACTACTGAAAAGAGGATTTTTCCCTCCCCAAGAAGAGACAGAAATAGAGTTCTGAGATTTGAAATCACAGTAAGGGTAACAGGAGCGAAATATTATTCAAGGAATTAATTGTTTTTTGTTTCTTTGCATTTATAAGAATAGACAAAAAGGTACCTCTCCCAGGATCTAGGTTCCCTTAATATAATGAGACTTACCAACCTGGCTGTCAATTTCTGTACCAGCTTCAGTTTCTGAGCATATGAGAAAAGCAGTCCCAAGTACAGCATTGCAGTAATGTAGTTTTGAGGTTCATAGATTTATAAGACCAGAGAGGACCACTATGATCATCTACTCTGGCTCCCTGTTTAACACAACTCATAGAATTTCACCCATTAGTTCTTGCAGTGAAAGGAATTATTCTTCCTACTGTATAAGTGAGCACTATCAAGTCAAATAACCTAGAGCATATCTTTTAGACATCCAATCTCTATTTAAAGCCTGAGTGATGATGAATCTACCACTGCCTTTGAGAATTTGTTCCAGTGATTAATTACCGTGACTCAAAAATTTGCATTTTGTTTCCAATCTGAATTTATCTAATTTCAGTTTTCAGCCATGACATCTTGTAATTCTTCTCTGCTAAATTAAAAAGGTTCATATCCTAGAGAAAAGGTTGCAACAACAAAGCCAGATACAACTAGTGGATGGCAGGTGCAAGGGGAAGAACATCCTGGCTACTATTGAATCTTGATTACTGGAAGTCTAACTAGACTTTCAAATAACTGACCTAAACCCTGTGGGCTGAAGCCCAAATTGTTGGGAGCTCACTATTGACATCTGTTGGTGAAATGGGAGAAGAGCAGCCCAGAGCTGCTTGAGAACTGCTGTTGGTGAGCAAGGGGGAATGATTCAATGGGCCAAGGTTTATTTGCATTTTTAGTTATATGACAGTTTGGGGCATGTGGTTAAAATACAATTAAGTTTTGAGGGAAATAAAATATTATTGACCCTCCTGAGAAATTGAGACAAGAGATCAACACCAAATGTGCCAGAGGTGACCCTAACTATTACTTCAGTCAGGCACAGTTGGGCAAGTGAGCCTGGACAGGTCAAAAAAACAGAGGATTGTATTTTGCACTGAGGAGAGAGTGCTTTTCTGGTGGTAAGGATTCTGTTATGGATTCTAGATATCCTTGATCTACCTTTGAAGAGCTGAGTTAAGTCAGGTACAAAAAGCAGATGGTACTGCGCGGAGGTGATGCTGACTCAAGTGAGAGACATGAGGTAACTTGGGCTGAAGTTGCAGAGAACAATTTACCTGAGGGAGGCTTCCCTACTCAGCCATCAGAACTGGAATCCGCTCAGGTGATAGAGATCTAGGATAGCCTAGGCAGCACTGACCTGTCAGAATCATTGGTCTCTACCAGTCCAGGACAACAAACTGTGGATAAGGAGCTGGGGAGGACAGAAGTGGCTTGCATGCATTAGACATTCATAATTGGAAAAGGAGGATTGAGGTTGGATTATTGTTAAAACGCCCAGAGGGGTAGGAGTCTTACCTAATAGATATTTATTTATTAATTGCTGGCTTTCCCAAGTTCATTCTGTTGTCATTTCCCTCCACCTACCCCCTTCCTCTTTAATAGCGTTCTCTTAGTTTTAAACCCCTGGACTCACTGTTTGTGAATGGGGAAGTATTATCCATCAAGAGGGTGTGTGTGTGTGTGTGTGTGTGTGTGTGTGTGTGTGAGAGAGAGAGAGAGAGAGAGAGAGAGAGAGAGAGAGAGAGACTGACTGGTATGGGGGGGTGGCAGCCTTGGATTAAAAGAAGCATGTCTGGAAGTATGTATGTATGTGTATACACACAGACAGACAGAGAGAAAGATTTATATTTATATATTTATTCCCCTCTGGGTGAGGGCTTGAGCCAGTGGTATTTCAGTTTTTTAGAAGGAACCCCTAGAAAATTGAACCTGGCCCTTTTGGCTGACAACACCTAGCAGAAGTGTTACATGTACAAGAGTAATACATTATAGACAAAGATGCTCAGAGGGGAGTAGATTTAAACTTCAGCACGTCTCCTAGCTGCTTTTCCCAGCATCATTTCTGTTTTACCTGGATGAAGTTACGGTCGACCTGCTCTCATCCGTGCCCCACTCAGCCAGATGCTGGGACAGAGCTCCTTTGCACTGTGTCTGAGACAGAAAAGGTAGAAACAAAGCTGGAGGTCACCTCTGTACTGAAGACACCAAAACCCAGGCTGTCTCCCTAGCACTCCCATATATATTGAACAAGAGAGAGGACAAGATGAAACCCAAGAGAACTCCTCATAAAAGCACCTTCGGCGAACAGGACCAATTGTTCAACACTATCTTCTTGTATCTTTGGGTACGTCTACACTACGGGATTATTCCGAATTTACATAAACCGGTTTAGCAAAACAGATTGTATAAAATCGAGTGCGCGCGGCCACACTAAACGCATTAAATCGGTGGTGTGCGTCCACGGTCCGAGGCTAGCGTCGATTTCTGGAGCGTTGCACTGTGGGTAGCTATCCCGTAGCTATCCCAGAGTTCCCGCAGCCTCCCCCGCCCGTTGGAATTTCCGGGTTGAGATCCCAGTGCCTGATGGGGCAATAATCATTGTCGCGGGTGGTTCTGGGTACAGCCTCACCCCTCCCTCCCTGAAAGCAGCAGACAACCGTTTTGTGCCTTTTTTGCTTGGTGAACTGTGCAGACGCCATAGCACAGCAAGCATGGACCCTGCTCAGCTAAATACCGCAATCGTGGATGTTTTAAACACCTCGCGCACTCTCGTGCAGTATATGGTGAACCAGGACCTTCAAACCGAGGCAAGGAGGAGGCGGATACGGCAGCGCGGCGATGACAGTGATGAGGATGTAGACACAGAATTCTCTCAAATCGCGGGCCCCTGCGCTTTGGAGATCCTGATGGTAATGAGGCAGATTCTATCCATTGAACGCTGATTTTGGGCCCGGGAAACAAGCACTGACTGGTGGGACCGCATTGTGTTGCAGGTGTGGGACGATTCCCAGTGGCTGCGAAACTTTCGCATGCGTAAGGGCACTTTCATGGAACTTTGTGACTTGCTTGCCCCTGCCCTGAAACGCCATAATACCAAGATGAGAGCAGCCCTCACAGTAGAGAAGCGAGTGGCGATAGCCCTGTGGAAGCTTGCAACGCCAGACAGCTACCGGTCAGTCGGGAATCAATTTGGAGTTGGAAAATCTACTGTGGGAGCTGCTGTGATGCAAGTAGCCAAAGCAATCACTAAGCTGCTGCTACGAAAGGTTGTGACTCTGGGAAACGTGCAGGCCATAGTGGATGGCTTTGCTGCACTGGGATTCCCTAACTGTGGGGGGGCGATAGATGGAACCCATATCCCTATCTTGGCACCGGAGCACCAGGGCACCCAGTACGTAAACCGGAAGGGGTACTTTTCAATGGTGCTGCAAGCACTGGTGGATCACAAGGGACGTTTCACAAACATCCACGTGGGATGGCCAGGGAGGGTTCATGACGCTCGCGTATTCAGAAGCACTACTCTGTTTAAACGGCTGCAGCAAGGGAATTACTTCCCAGACCAGAAAATAACAGTTGGGGATGTTGAAATGCCTGTCGTTATCCTGGGGGACCCAGCCTAACCCTTGATGCCATGGCTCATGAAGCCATACACAGGCAGCCTGGACAGTGGTCAGGATCTGTTCAATTACAGGCTGAGCAAGTGCAGAATGGTGGTGGAATGTGCATTTGGCCGTTTAAAGGCTCGCTGGCGCACATTACTGACTCGCTCAGACCTCAGCCAAACCAATGTCCCCTATGTTATTTCTGCTTGCTGTATTCTCCACAATCTCTGTGAGAGTAAGGGGGAGACCTTTATGGCGGGGTGGGAGGCTGAGGCAAAATACCTGACCGCTGATTACGCGCAGCCAGACACCAGGGCGATTAGAAGAGCACACCAAGAAGCGGTGCGCATCAGAGAAGCTTTGAAAACGAGCTTCATCAATGGCCAGGGTACAGTGTGACTGCTGTGTTTGTTGATGAACACCCAACCCCCTTGATTGACTCATTCCCTGTAAGCAACTCACCCTCCCCCTTCGAGTACAGCTTACTTATGCAAATAAAGTCACTCTCATTTAAAAATCATGAATTCTTTATTAATTCATTATAAAAAGAAGGAGAGAAGTAAGCGTGTGGTTTGGGAGGAGGATAGGAGGGATGGAGAAGGCCATTAAAAAAATTTCACAGTAACGACAGCCTTCTGGTTGGGCTGTCCATGGGGGTGGAGTGGGCGGGTGAACAGAGCCTCCCCCCACGCGTTCTTACACGTCTGGGTGAGGAGGATGTGGAACATGGTGAGGG
Organism: Mauremys reevesii; assembly: GCF_016161935.1. Lineage (NCBI taxonomy): Eukaryota > Metazoa > Chordata > Testudines > Geoemydidae > Mauremys > Mauremys reevesii. Next base: position 117,750,712 of record NC_052624.1, on the reverse strand, counting down.
TTGAGGGTGGTTATACAGGGGCTGCAGCGGCACTCTGTGATCCTGCTGCCGTTCCTGAAGCTCCACCAGACGCCGGAGCATGTCAGTTTGATCACGCAGCAGCCCCAGAGTTGCATCCAGCCACCGCTGATCTTCCTGCTGCCACCGCTGATTTTCCTGCCGGTCTTCCTGCCGCCACCTCTCATCTCGGGTGTCCCTCCTGTCCTCACGTTCACTGGCATCTTTCCTGTAATTTGATACCACGTCCTTCCACTCATTCAGATGAGCTCTTTCATTGTGTGTAACTTCCATAATATCCGAGAACATTTCATCTCGCGTCTTCTTTTTCCTCCGCCTTATCTGTGCTAGCCTTTGGGATGGAGGAGGGATGCTTGAAAAATTTGCAGCTGCATGAGGGAGAGAAATATTTTAAAAGATACATTTTACAGAACAATGGTTATACTCTTTCACAGTGAACAGCACTATTCACCTTACATAGCACATGTGATTTCCCTACAAGGTCGCATTTTTCATCTTAATACTGAGTGCCTGCAGCTCTGGTGTTACAGATCTCACAGACACAGGTCCGGGCATCAGAATTCAGCTTGCATGCGGCCATGGTAAGCCACTGTCTTTCGGCTTCTGTAGTGATTTACCCCTCCCCCCAACGCATGGCTAGTACCACGCTAGCTCCCTGCTAATCAACACCCTTCCCACCCCCCACGCCACTGCGTGGCTGATAGCTTGGGGAAGATCCCCGCTGACCAAACACAAAAAAGATCATCGGCATTTCACTCCTCCCCTCCCCCCGCTTGGCTACGTGCAGGAAAGGATTTTTTTTAAGCTGCTGCAGTCCACGAACCCAGTAGGAAAATGGCCATCCCCCTTACTTAAATTCCTGATTTTTAACCAGGTTATCCTGAACGATATCACTTTGCTGAGGATAACACAGCGAGATAAAGAACGGATGCTTCTTGAATGCCAGCAATCACCGGGACCATACGCCGATATGCTTTGCCATGCAATGATACCTGATTACTTGCTACATGCATGGCATGATAAAGTGTCCTACCATGGTGGACGGAACAAGGCTGCCTTGCCCAGAAACCTTCTGCAAAGGCTTCTGGAGTACCTACAGGAGCGCTTCATCGAGGTGTCCCTGGAGGATTTCCTCTCAATTCCCGGACATGTTAACAAACTTTTCTAAGTAACTATACTGTCTGCGAATGCATCCCAAGTCCTCAGGGCAAATCAATCATTAAAAAACGCTTGCTTAAAAAACAATGTTTGCTATTTGCAAAGGTACACTCACCAGAGGTCCCTTCCATGGCGTCATTGTCTGGGATAGTTGCTTGGGAGGGCTGGGAGGAGGGTAATTCCGTCAGGGTGAGAAAAAGCTCCTGGCTGCTGGGGCTCACAGAGTGCTGTGTGCTCTCTGCTAGGTCGTCCTCCTCTTCTTCATCTTCATCTTCCCCGTCTGCATAATCCTCAGACATGGCAGAGATTACAACCCCCACCTCGGAATCCACGGTCAGGGGTGGGGTACTTGTGGCGCAGCCCCCTAAAATTGCATGCAGCTCAGCATAGAAGCGGCATGTTTTTCTACCTGCCCCGGACCTTCCGTTTGCTTCTTTGGTTTTCTGGTAGGCTTGTCTGAGCTCCTTAACTTTCACTCTGCACTGCACTGAGTCCCTGCTGTGGCCTTTATCCGTCATAGCCTTAGAAATTCTTTCAAATACTTTTTCATTTCGTCTTTTGGAACGCAGTTCTGTTAGCACTGAATCCTCTCCCCATATAGCGATCAGATCCAGTACTTCCCATGCAGTCCATGCTGGGGCTCTTTTTCGATTCTCAGGAGACTGCATTGTTACCTGTGCAGATGAGCTGTGCGTGGTCACCTGTGCCAATGAGCTCTCCACACTGGGGAAGCAGGAAATGAATTTCAAAAGTTTGCGGGGCTTTTCCTGTCTACCTGGCCAGTGCATCAGAGTTCAGAATGCTGTCCAGAGTGGTCACAGTGGTGCACTGTGGGATACCGCCCGGAGGCCAATACCGTCTATTTGCGGCCACACTAACCCTATTCCGATATGTTAATCCCGATATTAGTGCTACTCCTCTCGTCGGGGAGGAGTACAGAAACCGATTTAAAGAGCCATTAAAATTGATATAAGGTGCCTCCTAGTGTGGACGGGTGTGGCGTTAAATTGGTTTTACGCTCCTAAAACCGGTTTAAACGCCTAGTGTAGACCAGGCCTAAGCCATTCCTTCCCCTCTCATTTTATTATCCTTTTTTTAATGTAGAGCTAGCATGATTCCCCCTTAAATCCTTTCAATATGATATATAAAGTAAATTAATTTGGCCTTTATTAAGTACCTGTATCACCTCTTATAACTTTTTAATGTTTCTAAAATTTCATTTCTGAAGTATGAACACCAGAATTATGCATAGCATTCTAGGAATGCTTTAAAGTGGCACTGAAACCTTTTGTCTTGGAAGAGATCTCTGCATACATCTACATCAGATAATAGAAATGACCTTTGCAACGACATCACAGAGTGAATTCATATTCAATTTGTAATACACCACTACCCTCAAATCTCTCATCATTACTGCTTTTTAGATAATATTCTCATAATTTATATCTATATTGAGTTGTTTTCCCTGTGGCTTTTATCTTGCAATTTTTTTTTACATGAAGGCTCCTTTGATTTTAATATGATCAGACTCCTTAATTCTCCATACCTCTCCTTTTAAATGCAATCGAACACACTTACAGTTAATTCAGTTATACTTTGTTATACTTGGTTGAAACACTGTTTCTAGCAAAGCAAAATGAAAACTATGAACTGCACTTGTCCAATTAGAATTCCATTTATAGTGAACTTCTGCTATCGGTGGGATTTTCAAAACCTCTCAGAACTTAACTCTGCTCTCATTGAAGTTAGAGAATTTTAATACTGATTTCTGTGGGAACTGACATAGGCCAACAGTGAACACTTTTGAAAACCCCACTTTACGGGTCCAGTTCTGCAACCCATAATTGGATGTGTAGTCACTGACTTCATTGATTCTACTTATGACAGAGAGGGTTTCAGAATCAGGTTGTACATAAGAGGGTTCAGCTATAGATCTTTTATATTTAGTGTACATCTTTGTATTATCATCTGCAGATTGGGGGGCAAATTCTGCTCCCTTGGACTGTGCTTACTCGAGACTTATAGCGGGGAACTGAACAGAATTTGGTCTCTGAGTAGTCCCACATTAATCTGCAGTGACTGATAACATCCCAGATCTATCAAAGGTCTTCTATATCCTCAGTATCATTGAGCATCTTAGTCTTTTGGCAGAATAATGTGTGGTGGCTGCTAGGAAAAAATCATCCAAGGAACTCTGCCTGTGCTTCTTTCTATGCCTCTCACTCCTTCCTTCTTAAGTCAGTTGCAGTATTTATTGTGACTACTTTTATCATGTATTGATAGGGCTAATACTGAGAACATTTAGTTCCTGCTTGCTCTCTTATCTCTTAGCTATTTGTACATTTCACTTTTTTCTTCATTGACTTGGATATGATTTTAAAAAAAGAATAACCCCCTCCTTGCTGCCACATCCCAGTGGTCACATATAGTTACATGGCCCTACAGAAACCTTGCTAGGCATCCATCCAAAGCCCAACTGTAACCTCCAGCAGGAAGGAGACAAGGAATTTTTCCTAGATGATTAACAGCATTTATTCCTGCTCCCCGCAGAATGAGGTAGTTATGTCCCCTCCCCTCTGAAAGCTGCAGGAATCCTCTGTAGGTCTGGATGTTCTGGCAGTGCTGCTCCAACAGAGGGGCAAACTGTGGTTGTCATGGGTAACCCTTTGTAAAGGAATTTCTCTGCTCAAAGGGATGCTTAGAAAGTTAGTGCAGCTACAGGTTGTATTATCTTTTTCGGATATTCTTCCTGGGAATGATGTGGCCTTAGGCTGCCAAGTCCTTATCCCTTTTCTCTAGCTGTTTCTCAGCCCCACAGAAATCATTCCGTGTAGTCAAAGCAGTGGTTCCCAACTTATTTATCATTGTGGACGACTTATGTGGCCCACAATATGTTACCTGGGCCACAGGTTGAGAAAAGATAGTTACCTTTTCTGTAACTGGTGTTCTTCGAGATGTGTGCGTGTTTGCCACATGCACCAGTGTCAGAAGTGTTTCCCCTAGCAGTACCCATAGGAGAGCACCCCTAGCGACCTCTGGAGTGGTGCCTCCATAGGGGGGTGCTATGCACTCCCCCGACCCTCAGTTCCTTCTTGCCAGACAACTCCAAGAGAGGGGAAGGAGGGCGGGATGTGGAATAGACATGAGCAACACATCTCGAAGAACGCCAGTTACGGAAAAGGTAACTTTTTTCTTCTTCAAGTGATTGCTCATGTGTATTCCACAATAGGTGATTTCAATCTATATCTGTTGGAGGTGGGTAAGAGTTCACAAATTCTCAGGACGGAGCACAGCCCTGCCAAACCCGGCATCCTCCTTGGTCTGTGAGACAATCGCATAATGCAAGATGAATGTGTGAACAGAAGACCATGTGGCAGCCCTGCAAATGTCCTGAATGGGGACATGGACTAAAAAGATAGCCGATGAGGCTTGCGCCCTAGTCGAGTGTGCCCTCACAATTGATGGCAGAAGGAGTCCCACCAGGTCATAACAGGTATGGATGCACAAGGTGATCCAGTTGGAAAGCCGCTGAGTGGAGATCGGCCGACCCCTCATGCGTTCAGCCGAGGCGATGAACAGCTGCGAAGACTGAACGGCTTAGTCTGCTCCAGGTACAAAGCCAGAGCCTGTCTCACATCCAGCAAGTCGAGATGGTGCTCCTCGCTGGACGCTTGTGGCAGGGGACCAGCAGGAAAATTTCCTGACCCATGTGGTAGGTGGAGACCACCTTCAGGAGGAACAAAGGATGTGGGCAGAGCTGGACCTTGTCCTTATGGAACACTGTGTACGGGGGCTCGGAGGTCAGGGCCCCGAGTTCCAAGACCCGCCTAGCCGATGTGCTCACCACCAGGAAAGCTACCTTCCACGAGAGGTGTGACCAGGAGCACGTAGGTAGTGGCTCAAACGGGGGGGCCCATCAGTCAGGCCAGCACCAAGTTTAGGTCCCACTGTGGGACTGGGGCCTAACGTATGGGAAGAGATGATCCAATCCCTTAAGGAATTGGCCAGTCATAGCATGGGAGAATACCGTGTGTCCCTGCACCGGTGGGTGGAAGGCTGATATGGCTGCCAAGTACACCTTGACGGACAAGGGCACCAGCCCTGGGCTCTAAGGTGAAGGTGAAGGAGGTAGTCCAAGATGAGCTGGATCAGGGCAGCCAGGGGGGAAACACCCTGCTCAGCTGCCCATTGGGAAAACCGAGACTGCTTTGCCAAGTAGGCTCAGCGCATGGAGGGTAGCTTGCTTTCCAAGAGGACATGCTGAACCTCTTCCGAGCACATCCTTTCCTCCCAGCCTAAACCACTGAGCAGCCATGCCGTGAGGTGGAGTGCCACTAGGCTGTGGTGGAGAAGGCATCCCTGGTCCTGGGAGAGCAGGTCAAGGTTTGATACCACCCTTTTCAATAGCTGCTGGTGGGCTTTAGAGTCCTCCTGCGGGGTGGAGGGAGGAGGGGCCGTAATCACCTCATCTGGGGAGGGCGAGGAGGCAGGCACAGTACTTTACATGTCCACTGGCACCGGAGGATCCACCACCTGGTTGCTTGGTGCCGAAGATGCACGTCCTACCGACTATTTCCTCAGAGGCCAGGAGAGGGAGGCCGATGGCTGTTCCGAGGCTCCCGCCACCGAGTGAGGCCCCACTGGGGGCTGCATCAGGGACCACAGTGCCCACTGATATCACTGTGCCAGCCACAGGGCCTGGTGCCTCTGCACTTGCTGTGGCACCAGTGGAGCAGGCTGTTCAGCCTGGCTGGCCTGACCCATCAATGGATGACTATGAAGGGGCATGGGTGGCAGGTTTGTAGAAATTTTGGTGGTGCCCAGAACCTGCCCCCTCTCTGTGTGGGAGCTTGGGTGGGGGGAGGAGGTCTGGGGTGCAGGAGGGGTGCTGGGTGCAGGCTCTGGGATGGAGTTTGGGTGCTGGGTGCAGGCTCCAGGCAGGGGGTGCGGGAGGGGGTATAGGAGGGGGTGAGGGGTGCAGGCTCTGGGAGGGAGTTTGGGGACAGAAGGAGGTGCAGGGGTGGGGGCTGAGGGATGAGGATGAGGGGTTTGGGGTGTGGGAGAGCTCAGGGCTAGGGCAGAGGGGTGGGATGAGGGCTGTGGGGCTGAGGATGAGGGGTTCATGATGCAGGAGGGGGCTCAGGGCTGGGGCAGAGGATTAGGGTGCGGGGGGGAATGAGGGGTTTGGGGCATTGGAGAGGCTCAGGGCTAGGGCGGAAGGGCAGGGTAAGGGCAGCCTGCCCTGCCATTAGTGGAGGCAGGGGCACTAGGACCCTGCAGCAGCAGTTTATGCTAGGAGCCGGCAGAGCAGAGTCGGCATGAGCTGCAGGCTCCTGGGACCCAGGAAGGTGAGCGGGAGCAGCAAGTGGGGACTGGGGGACACTCGGGGGAGGCTTGTGGGGGCGGCAGGCGGGGCCGGGAGAGGGACCTAGTCCCAAACATTGGTGGAGCCAGGCCCCCGGGCCCTTGCTGGAGTCCAGGCACCACGAGTGTATATAATAGGGTGACCAGACCGCAAACATGAAAAATTGGGATGGGGTGGAGGGGTAATAGGAGCCTATATAAGAAAAAGACCCAAAAATCGGGACTGTCCCTATAAAATCGGGACATCTGGTCACCCTAGTATATAACTCGCTGCCCCTGTGATGGGAGGCTGGGCTGACATACGATCTGCCACTGTCCCTGAACCAGGAGGAGCAGCGGCACCGGGAGCGGTGCCAATCTGAGACCGTGACCCCGACATGGAGGAATGGTACTGCCAGTAGCAGCTGCTCCGTGATCGGCTCCAGTGGGTGGATCCGTGCTGGCGAGGTGCTGTCGATCGATGCCCAGGGATGCAGGAGCGGTGCTGTGGCAGTATCCGGGAGCGAGACGATGAACAGGAACAGCGTTGACGTTCATGTCATGACGGGCTACGATAGCCCCTCTGAGACGAGGACCGAGGCAGAGCAGTGCCTGGAGTCTCTGTCAGATGGAACCCAACCAGACAACCTGATGGGGGTTGACGGTGATCTACGTGGACTACGCATGGGACGGTTGCTGAATGGTGTCGGGAACATTCCCTTGACTGTGACCGGTACCAAGTCAGGGGCGACTGCGGAGATCTCAGCCACAGCTTGCCTCTGGACTGCGAGGCCAACATTGGTAGTGCTCCTGGTACTGGCATGGACATAACGTCCCAGTCTGCTTGCAGGGCTTCTGGCGTGGAGGGCATCCGGACATGTGGGGAAGCCTGCTCCGAATGGGCCAGGATACTCCGCTTGACCTGAGTTGGAGGCCTAGAGGCTGAGGGGGACCGAGGACTGCCCAACATGGGTCTAGCCTCTCCTCCAGTCTTGCTCTGGTGTGCCCTGCAAATGGGGAGCGGTGCCAACTGGTAGATGGTGCCAGGGGAGTCACCACGCACCGACACTGTGGTACCTGGTGCCGACTTGGAGCAGCGCACTGGAGTTGGGATCAACACCAACTCCATCAGGATGGCCTGGAGCCTTCTGTCTGTCTGTCTCTCTCTTGGTCCGAGGCTTGAACGACTTGCAAATCTTGCAGCGATCGCTGAGATGGGTTTCACCCAAACAGCGTAAACAGTCTGCATGTGGATCACTCACTGGCATCGATCGCCTACAAGTGTTGCATGACTTAAAACCTGGGGCACGGGGCATGCCCCGACCCAGGCATACTAATTAAACTAAACTAATCACACTACTAACTACAGGCACCATACACTGAACAAACAAGAGTTCTAGGGACAAGCTGCAGCAAAGCTGGAGCAGAGCAGTTCCAAAGCACCTTCACTGGTGGCAAGAAAGAACTGAGGGTGGGGAAAGCGTGCTGCTCCCCTTATACCACACCATGGAGGCGCCACTCCAGGGGTCGCTAGGGCGCTCCCCTACAGGTACCGCTAAGGGAAAAACTTCCAACACCGGTGCACATGGCACACCTATTGTGGAATACACATGAGCAATCACTCAAAGAACCACAGGGCGCCTCACCCAAACTCTCCCCTACAGACACCTCTGCCCAGCACCTCCTTCCCAGAGACTCCTCCACAGAGTGGGCCAGGAATGGAGCCTTGGGTGGGAGGCCAGGCAGCAGCCCCAACCCTGGACCCTGCTCTGCATTGCTGGATGGCAGCTCCAACCCTGTACCCGGCAGCGCGGGACTGGGTGGCAGGGCAGCCAGGTGGCAGGGCAGCCAGGTGGCAGCCCGGACCCTGCCTCCGCGGGGCCGGCTGGCAGTCCTGATGCCAACCCTGGATCCAGACCCTGTGGGGCAGATCCTGGACCCTGTGGGCCTGGTCAGCAGCCGCAGACTCTCAAGCCCCAGACCCTGCAGTGCTGGTCAGCAACTCCGGACCCTGGACCTCCATCAACCGGCAACCCCGAGCCCACCACGATGGGTGGCCAGGTGGTCAGGAACCCAGACTCCATGCAGCTTGGCCGCCTTTAGCACACAGCTGAGCCACAGCTGTGTGCTAATTGGGCTGCATGTGGGCCATGGGTTGAGAACCGCTGGGTCAGAGGAAGTGCGGGGATAGTGCTGCTGTGAAAGTTGACATCACTGCTTCTGTGACGGAGTGCAGGGCATGAACACCTATTGAATTCCAGGAGCTGTAGCTGAAGGCTGCTCCCCCAGCCTAAGTGGAGGAGCTACTGAACTCAAGGCTCAAATAATTATGGGGGACAACAAATTAAAAACAGGGTCAGGAGTGGGGGGTCACAGGTTCAAAATCTGGGATTGAGTAGGGCACACTGAGCAGAGAACCCCAGATAGCTCCTCAAGGGTGTCTAAGGAGCCAGTGACTGCAGCCCAGAGGAACCCTGCCCAGATACATGAACCATGGAAGGAGTAGACATAGGCCCCACAGTCGCAGAGCACCTCCCTGTCCAGTGTCCTCCTGCTGGTGGAATAAATGGCCACCTTGGCCAGGGCCAGGAGGAGGTTGATGAGAAGGTCTCATGACTTTGTGGGGCCGTGGATGGGGTGTACGTAAATCGGGAGGTGTGGGGAGAAGTGCAGCTAGAAGTGGAGGAGAAGGTGCTGGAGGAGCCAGAAAAGGGGCTGCACTCTGGCACACTTGAGGTAGATGTGCACTGGGTCTCCCTCACACTGCAGCAGGGTGAAAACACCTATTGAATCCTGGGAAGGTGGGCAGGCGCAAGCCTGCCTGTAGCTGAAGGCCCCTCCCCCAGCTTAGAGAGAGGAGCCACTGAACCTGGGGTTCAACTGATTATGGGGGATAGTAAGTGAAGAAACAGGGATGGGCGTGGGGGTCACAGGGTCATAATAAGGGATCCAGAGGGGGACACCAAGCAGAGAATCCTGGACAGCACTCACTGCTCCTCAAAGGTGCCTAGGGAGCCAGCAGATGCCACCCAGAGGAACTCTGCCCAGATACATGATGGAAGGAAGGAATGGAAGTATGACCCACAGTCGCAGACCACCTCCCCATCCAGCATCCTCCTCATGGTTTTGTAAATGGCCACTTTTGCCAGTGCAAGGAGGAGGTTGATGAGGAAGTCTTGTGACTTCCTGGGGCCATGGGCGGGATGTGCAAAGATCAGGAGGTGCGGGCGGTGGAAGCGCAGCCAGAACCTGAGGAGAACATTCTGGAGGAGCCAAAAAGGGGCTGCAACCTGATGCACTGCAGGTAAACATGCGCCAGGGTCTCCCTCCTGCCGCAGCTGTTAATTAGTTGTTAATTAGTTCCCATTAAGATGTTAATTAGTTCCCACTCAGATGTTAATTAGTTCCCATTAAGAAAGCTGATGAGCATAATGAGACAATCAGGCTGGCTGGTTGGGTGGGATAAGGAGCCAATTAACCCATCAGCCCAAGGCTGATAAAGAGGCAGGAAGGAAGCCCTAAGGAGGAGGGAAAGAGGAGATTAGGGTTATGTAGAAGCCTCAAGGGAGGGAGACCGCTGATCACCTCAGGTCCTGGGGAGAGGGCCAAAAAGCACAGTGGGGCTATAAAACTGTTTCATGGGGCTTGTCATGGAAATGGTGGAAGGAACTTAAAATAAAAGGGTATGGTGAAGGCTCAACCACTAGAATCCATGTAGTTTCTGCAGGGAAGAAAGTAGGAGGGAAGCCGTGCCCTGTGACAACTTCCCATGAAGGAAAGAGAGGACCCACATACATTTATATTTGGTTGGGTGTTTTAATGATTTCCTGTTTAGATGAGCAAGGGAGCTGAAAAAGCTTTTGCATTTTGACACTGGATGGTCAGGTCAGGAGGGTTTTTGAAACTGGGAATGGTTTGCTAAGGAGGAGAAAGAGACCTGCCACCTATAGATAGACTAACATTTTTTTTGCAGCAGCTCGTGGGTGAATACCCACTTCTTCGGATGCAAGCAGTGGAGGAGAGGAGAAGGTAGCCAGGATTTGACAGCAGGAGGATGATCTAGTCCTTGTCATTGGGAGGCAGGATGGAAGGAGATTTTCAGCTGTAGATTGGCAGAGTTCATTAATTGACCATGCCTGAATATATCTGTGTTTGAGAACTACTGTTTGTTGTAAAGCAAGAATTCCCTCTTTCTGCACACTGTAAGGCAATGGACCAATTTCAGGCCTGCTGTAAGCAAACTCAGGGAGCTGCATCCAATTATAACAGGGCTGAATTTAGTCTACCCTCTTTAAAATTTTGCCTAGGACCATAACCTTTATTGTTAATAGCTGCCTCAATTTCTGAGCTGCAGTCATGCATTTTAGATTCTCTACTTTAGCATCCAAGAAATCAAGATGATCCAACAAGGCTATTAAAACTCTTTATGCTTTTCCAACCCACACAGTTGTTAAATACTAATTCATCATGAGGAGGCATTCTTCAGCCTGTTTTAGTTTTCTCTTTTATTTCATGGAAATCTGAAGTGTTCTTGCTGGCCCATTTAAATATGACTCCAGAGGCAAATAAAAATAATTCATAGTTCTTCTGCAGCAGCAACTGCTGCAGTGACTACAACATACAAGATAGGCAGGGTAAGTAAGTCTTAGACAAAACTTCCAATTTAGACTGATTTCTCTGGCAAATTTTGCATACTAGAACCAGTGCTTGGTGCCACAACGGCATAACAAGAGAGTTAACAATTGCCCATAATTTTCTGAGCTAGGATTCACTGTTTCATACTATTTTGCAAGTATTAAAGTAAATCTTTGAACGAATTTCATCTGGTTTGACATAACAAAATCAAAACAAACACAGATATTGGATATTTAGAGCATCAAGTAATTCATAAAAATAAATCAGAAATCAATGTAGTCAATCGAGTTAACTAGGTATGAATTTGCTCCATAATTGTCTATTCAAGCAGCTAGAGATCAGATGGCAGTAGTAGCTTACTGGTTATGCCCCTCATCCAGGAAGATTATAGAAGAAAGTGATAACATAGGAGTCACTATACCAGATCTACAGGAGGGGGGATTCTGAGTTTAACCAGTTAAGTCAGCTTTGCAATAGCTTTGTATAGCATCATCCAACTGGATCTCAGTAATATCACCCACATTTAGGTGGTATTTTAAGACAGAATTGTAAAGAATTGTTTGTCACTAAAGTTGAGCAAATTAATTATTGGAAAGCATCCAACAAAATGTTCTTTAATTTCTTTTACTTTATTGTTTTCCATTTGAAATCTGAAATTCAAGTTGTTTTGACTAGCTACAGGACTCTCATGTAGGGTAGGTGGTTTCCATCCTATAGAGGGTTTACAGTTTTGGTCAATGGCTTTCAGCTCCCACACTATAAAAACTGTTCCAATGCCATTGCTCACAGGTAATTTCTTTTCTCTGATTGGATGAGTTACTTATCAGGTTACTGGTATCAGGACCGGCTCTACAGTTTTTGCCACCCCAAGGAGCGCACCAAATTGCCACCGTTGGTGGTAGGGGCAGTCCGTGCGCCCTTAGGGTGGCAGGCGCGTTTCCGTGGCGGCGGCAGCTTCTATGTTTAGCTGAAGCCGCCGCGGACAGCTAAATATAGAAGCTGTAGCCACTGCGGAAACTCACGTGCCACCCTAAGGGCACACGGACTGCCCCTACCATCCGCGGCGGCAATTCCGCGCGCTGCTGGGGGCAAAACAACAGGGACTGCCGACCCTTGAAGATTGCCGCCCCAAGCACCAGCTTGCAATGCTGGTGCCTGGAGCCAGCCCTGACTGGTATGAATACTTGCAAAAGTAAAATTAGATAGTTTTCAGCAAATGTAGAGGGAGCTTATAACTTTCTGCAAGCATTCATGATAGTAACACTCAGATCAAGTGGTTACAGAAAATGAATACCTAAAAGGGCACAGAGAAATAAATTCACTTACATGCAAACAAACATTTGTGGAAAAAATGTTGCAGGATTTGTCCAGTTCTCTTCACAACAGATTTACAAGATAAAACCTCATGCAAGATAAAACTAAACAATCCAATCTTTCCTGGCCACACTAGTATTTATTACTACCTATCAAAGTGATTTGTTGAAGGAGTTTAGCATGAAGTGCCTTCTGTAATCTCCAAGGCTTAATTCCCTTATTGAATCATCCTGAAAGGTATCTTAAAACCTGCTAGCCCAGTTCCTTTGCTCAAATAATTCACTAGTCCTGTAACCTCCCATGTGGAACTATTTTCAAAAATAGGTGAAAAATAAGGGAAAATGTGTCTGATGTAAACTTAGATGGTTTAGGCAAGAGTTAGCTTGTTGGTTCAATTTCAGCTTCACTTGAATGAAACCAGCTTTGATTATACTTTGACATAATTTTATGAACTCTGCTATTGAATAATTTGGTCTAAATTAATTGAAATCTTGCTGATGCAATGCACACATTTGGATTAATTCTCTATTACCAGTCACATTTTTATATGCCAAAATTAATTTTATCACTGATAACTGAAACATTGGCTAGTACAAAAGGTGTTCTGAGCCAGTTATTTTCCCTGCATATCTTTGTTAAGATAATTTACTAAGTATACTTATCACTTTTTAAAAACAATTGTTTAATGATACTACATTATGAAATTAGAAAAGTGAAGAAAATTTACTGCCCTGAGCAACTAACCAGATTTGCTCAAACCACAGTTTCTCTTGATGAACAAAAATATTAAAACAAAACAAATAGTCCCATAAACTCTCATACAAGAAGAAGTTACAAGAAATTAGAATGCAGGTATTGTTTGGGGAAAAGGGAAAGGTAGGTGAAGAGAAATTGTGGTGAGGCATAAAACATTGGCTCCCTAGTATGAATGGCTTTGAATGGCCAGTGCCCTTTCATGGTATTCTTCCACTCCCGCTCAAAGGCATCATTCTGCCAGTAGAGGGGCAGGCTTTAAGACCTTTCTAGTCCTCTTTCCCATGAAGGAAGCTGGCTTTATGAGTTCCCAGCAGCTACAGATTGCCCTTAATAGCTTTGTTTTCCCTGTAACAGTTTAATAATCATAAATTTTACTGTTCACCTGAGCATTTCAAAGCATTTAGCCATGTACTACTGTCCCCAGTTTACAGTGGTGAAACAATGGCATAGAGAGAGTCGGTGAGTGAGTCAGGAGCTGAGTTGGAAATAGAGCTCTAGTCTCCTCATTCACAGTACCCTGGTCTAACCACTAGCTTTACTGCCTCCCCATGGCTACGGTGTGTGCAATAGCTCATGTGCTTTGTATATTGCAAGGTGGAATATGGAGGTTTGTAATGCTTAGCTTCCCTTCAGGCAGGTTTCTGTGGTTATGTTTTTAATTGATCTTATCACCTCCACCTCTACTGTGCCAAGAAAGCTAGCTTCAGTGCCCATTTGTCCATTTCTCATGCAGACATACACTTTCTTCCATTCCATCCTGTGTACGAAAAGCCCTTTTTGAGCTGATCCTAACCTCTCCTCATTCGAATCCCTCCTTATGGCACACTTGTACTGTGGTGTCTACAAGAAATTAGCCACCCAATAATAGCTAGGTAAAAGGGCAGTTGAGGATAGTGTGTCTATAGAGTGCCTAGCTGCATGTGTTGGCATTACTGTAATATAAATAAGTTTAAGGATTAAAGAGCCTTCAGCAATGGGTGCCTGGACATTTAAAATGACTGTTATTGCCATTAGTGAAGTGAGAAGCTATAACTTTTCTGTTATACTGTCTAGAGATTTAATAAAGATTCATAAATACAGAATACAAAGATCACAGTAGAGATGGATAAAGGGGAAAAAAGAGAGAGTACAGAGGCTGAATAGAATGGCAAGTATTTTCATTAGTTGTCCTTAAAATTGCTTTGACAGCGATAACCCTTTATCTTGTTTCTAGTGCAGCGTTTTGAGGGCTGAATGGAAAACCGCCCTTCCAAACATGGGTCTTGATGAGTCCCTCGAGGGAGAGATTCCTGCATAAAAAATTATCAACTTTGGTACATGGAGCCAAACAAAACCCAGATCAGATAAATTTAACAAATTAGTATAGAGCTTTGTCTCAGACAAACAAAGTACTGGCATTTCACCTTGCCATTCAGTCTGAATAAAGGGGAAGTATGTAGCTGCACTGCCCTGGGAAATCTGAGTCATAATCTCATGCTTCCCTTTGCTCCAGAGGGGAAATAAGTCACACCACCCTTTTTGCTGGCACAGCTTACTTCCTTCTTTATGCCACCTCTGGGATGCAGGCCACTAAGTTGGATGGTGGAACCAAGGTTCTTCCCATTCCTCAGCCACCTACTCAGGCAGGGGAGTATCAACCCACCAGCATCCTTCTCTCTCCTCCCCTTGCCCCTTCCCCGGCAAGGCTCAGATAGTTTTTCCCTCAGTTTATTAGTCTTATCAGATGTCTGTTCCTAGACTGTTAACAAATCCTCAAGGAAAAAGAAATCAAAGGGCACAGGCATTTTTCTTTAACATACCTTAATTAATGTTAAATGTGAAGTAAAGAATCTTTAATTCTGCTGTTGTTCATAACAGTCTCTGCTTTTAGAGCTTCTTGTGACTCTCTTGTTTAATCTTTTGCAATGACCTTTTGGAGGGCTAAGTCCCACTTGCCTTAATCATGCAAATAGCCCTCCTTCCTTCAGTGAAACTACTTGTGTTGTACCTAGTCTTCACAGGCTGACAGTCTTGTCCTTGCATTTAGAGGATTAACTATCTATGAAGATATTAGATTTATCATCTGCCTTCAGTACAAGATGTGGTTGACTTGCTTGTGGGTGAGAGGAGAGTGGATGGGATTGCTCTCAAGTGTGTTTGTTTCTCTCTTTGAACACTAATTGCCCAGCAGCAATTGATGTAGGTTACTCGCAAAGCCAACAGGAAAACAGTGAAAGATTATTTTGAATGGAGATATTCAAAATATGACTAGGGGGTCAGGGACACAGAGGAATTTGTTTTAACTTACCTTTTCACACAGGAAAATTTAAAAAAAAAACCTCTAGTATTTTCTGGTTGCTAGAGATATCACACAGTTATGTTCATTATGTGACATGAATGATACCATTAATTCATGGATTCTGAAATGTCTTTAGCAAACCAGGAAATACCAGGGGATTACCATCCAGATGAAAAAATAATTGAAAGGTAAATTTCTCCAGATATCCGCTTTGGTAAAGGAGATAACATTAACTTTCATACAGTCTTCCACTGAGGATTTCCACTGCAGCCTTCATTCCAGATAAATTCCCAAAATTCTAACATCTTCCTTAAAAGGAGCTAAAATGACAAATGCATATAATAGTCACACAGCAGCTCAATCTTTCATTCCTGTGTCACTGAAATCAATGGTAAAGTTGGTCTTGGACTTCAATGGGGCAGGATCAGGCACTCATTTTCCTTGTCCATCCATAAGCCTCCCCTCATTAATTGTCATGCTTTCTGCTATGTCTAATTTAGAGTATCTTGTTGAGACAAGGACTTATAATTTTTAATGGGCTGTGACACTGTAGGAAATTAAAAAAATATATATCTAAGCATCAACTTTTCCAACTCTCCATGTTCACAGGACATTCTCAGCCCTCTGGAGGCCTAGAGAAAGAATTCCACTGCTTCCTGGGCTTTTGCACAGTGCTGGGAAAAGAACTTAGGCAGCCCTAGACCTTGCCAACTTGTTGTTTGGTTTGCTCGCGTGATCTCTCTCTCTCTCCCTCCTCCCCTCCCCCCCATTAAAAGCAAAAAAAGTAGATTAGTGCAATGTTAGTAAACAAACGTTATCTAGATCCACTACACGGGGGGGAAGATGAAACAGGAAAGTATAAAATAATTTTTGAAAAGACTAACAGTGCACCAAAGTTGGGTAGATTAAATTGTATCTGGTTTGCTTCTAATAAAGCTGGATAAGCAATTCAGAAAACAAACATTAGCCCTATCTGGCCAAATTTATCACTGGTGTACCATCACTGACTTTAATGAAATTATACCAGGAAAGAAATTGCACAATATGCCTAAGACTCAGGGGTGGCTCTAGGCATTTTGCAGCCCCAAGCACGGCAGGCAGGCTGCCTTCGGCGGCTTGCCTGCGGAGGGTCTGCTGGTCCCGCGGGACCAGCGGACCCTCCACAGGCAAGCCACCAAAGGCAGCCTGCCTGCCGCCCTCGCAGCGACCAGCAGAGCGCCCCCAGTGGCTTGCCGCTTGCCTGGAGCTGCCCCTGCTAAGACTGTAAGTACTGGGAACTAGTTGGGCATAAAGGTTACATATCCTAAACACTGTGGTTTTCTTCATTATGAGGTGAGTACATACTTACAAATGGTAAAGGTATTAAATGTATAGACTGTACCGTTACCATATGACTTTGTAGGCATTACACATTTAATGCAATTACAGCTATGATGTTTTCCTCAAAAATTAGTGATATATATACATATATATCACTAATTTTTGAGGAAATTTTATATATATCTATATCTATATCTATATCTATATATCACTAATTTTTGAGGAAATTTTATATTCAATATATATATAAATCTGTAACTGTTACATCCTGATATGTGATTTTTATTATTACAGTTCTTCAAAATTTTCTTTTCTAACTAATGTGGTATTAGGATAGAATAGAAAAGAGTTGATAGAACTCACTGCAAAGTCAAAATGCATTACAGCTTGTTTTTAGTAGGCAGAAAATCTACAGTACAGTGAGATGATGTTTGATCCTGCCATCTTGACTTAAGTCAATGGAAGTATTGCCAAGCAAGGACTACCAGATTGGGCCATTAGCCTATACAACTCAAAAACTATGGCAACATGCCTCCAACATTTAATTAGGCACCAATTTAATTACATACCAATAATGCTACTTTGAGAAACCTTTGTCAAGCAGACATTCTCTGCCTTCCAATATTTTTGAATTGGCTAATGCTGCATAAGCACTTCTATAGAAACGTCACTTTTTTCTGAACAATTTGTTAACATGTAAAGCATGTAGTTCAAAAGATGAGGATTCTTAACTTCCAGTTAATTGTACTGTGTACAGTGAACTGAAAAATCTAAACGTATCTCTAGAGTATAAATTCACTACATGTATTTATTACAAAAAGCATGGCTTCTACTAGAGACAGCATGCTACTTCCCTTTCAATCTTCTGTTTCACGTACAATTACCTGCTCCTATTCTAACACTCTAGTGTGTATTCTGCTGCTGCTGTCACAACCAGAACTGAATCCTACATATTGCCTGTAAGGAGCTAAGTAAATACAGTTTTAATAAATTGTGCAGTTGTCTAATTTAGTTACAATACTTTGCCAATCCTGTGGCATATAAAATATTATTTTAAAGCATCTTAAAAAGTCATTGCTAGTTTAAAAGTAGTTCACAGAGAAACAGTGATCCACACTTTTTAAAAAGTAATAATTTAAGAAGTGAGAATAAGTAACTTTCCCTGCAAGAAAGAAATAAAGAGAATCATTGAGGTCCTGACTCAGACAGGTACTGGAGAACATTTGTAACTTTAAGCATCTGAGTAGCCTATAGACACTTATGCATGTACTTAAATTCCTTGCTGAATTGAGACTTGAAATAAGTTTTGTGGCCCATATGGGATAGAAACTGTCCATTTGTCAGAATATATGCAGTTTATGGAATCTTATAGGTTCATAGATTCTAGGACTGGAAGGGACCTCGAGAGGGCATCGAGTCCAGTCCCCTGCCCTCATGGCAGGACCAAATACTGTCTAGACCATTCCTGATAGACATTTATCTAACCTACTCTTAAATATCTCCAGAGATAGAGATTCCACAACCTCCCTAGGCAATTTATTCCAGTGTTTAACCACCCAGACAGTTAGGAACTTTTTCCTAATGTCCAACCTAAACCTCCCTTGCTGCAGTTTAAGCCCATTGCTTCTTGTTCTATCCTTAGAGGTTAAGGTGAACAAGTTTTCTCCCTCCTCCTTATGACACCCTTTTAGATACCTGAAAACTGCTATCATGTCCCCTCTCAGTCTTCTCTTTTCCAAACTAAACAAACCCAATTCTTTCAGCCTTCCTTCATAGGTCACGTTCTCAAGACCTTTAATCATTCTTGTTGCTCTTCTCTGGACCCTCTCCAATTTCTCCACATCTTTCTTGAAATGTGGTGCCCAGAACTGGACACAATACTCCAGCTGAGGCCTAACCAGCGCAGAATACAGTGGAAGATTGACTTCTTGTGTCTTGCTCACAACACACCTGTTAATGCATCCCAGAATTATGTTTGCTTTTTTTGCAACAGCATCACACTGTTGACTCATATTTAGCTTGTGGTCCACTATAACCCCTAGATCCCTTTCTGCCGTACTCCTTTCTAGACAGTTTCTTCCCATTTTGTATGTGTGAAACTGATTTTTCCTTCCTAAATGGAGCACTTTGCATTTGTCTTTGTTAAACTTCATCCTGTTTACCTCAGACCATTTCTCCAATTTGTCCAGATCATTTTGAATTATGACCCTGTCCTCCAAAGCAGTTGCAATCCCTACCAGTTTGGTATCATCTTAATTTAATGAAGTCACAGGACTAAAATTCCCTAACAAGTAACAGTTGTTCAGTGTGTTGAGAAGCACAGCCAAGTGACCCATCACAGTCCCCATGTAGTACTAGTTTCTTTACTCCATGGAGAAATAAAGGGTAAGAGAGAAACGTACTGGAAGGAGCATGACACATTTCGGTTCAGGCACACTTCAAATCCAATGATAAATAAAGGCTCTGATCCTGAAAAGTTTTATGCCTGAAAGTAGTCTTACTGGATGCGGTGGGTCTACTCAAGTGCATAAACATCTTATTGTAGCTTTTCTAGAATCCCTCTAGCACTTCGGAACACGAACTTGATGGAATCTTCTGTTGTCAGTGAGTCCAGTCCACATGCACTCAAATCACCTTCCCTCTCATTTCATTCCCCAACCTCACTCATACACCATAGTAAACTCCAGGAACATCTAATGGGAAATAAGTTTAACATAAGTTAATTGAGAGACAAGGTGGGTGAGGTAATATTTTTTTTAATGAACCAACTTCTGTTGGTGAAAAAGACAAGGTAGCTCAAAAGCTTGTCTCTCTCACCAACTTATGTTGGCCCAATAAAAGATATTACTACACCCACCTTGTCTCTCAGATTTTAAGGCCAGAAGGTAGCATCATGATTACAGTAACTCCTCACTTAAAGTCATCCTGGCTAATGTTGTTTTGTTGCTGATCAGTTAGGGAACATGCTCGTTTACAGTTTTGCAATGCTCCCTTATAACGTCATTTGGCAGCTGCCTGCTTTGTCCACTGCTTGCAGGAAGAGCAACCCATTGCCGCTAGCTGGTGGGGGCTTGGAACCCAGGTGGACTGGCAGCCCCCCTATCAGCTCTCCACTTCCCTAAGTTCTCTGTGCAGCAGCTGTCCCTCCCCCCACTGCCATGTGCTGCTCCTGCCCTCTGCCTTGGAGCTGCTCTCCGAGACTCCTTCTTGCTGTGCTGGGGGGGGGGAAGAGCAGGAAGAGAGGGGCTGTCAGGGTGTTCCCCCCCCCTGCTCCTGCACCCTGCTTACCCCATCTTCCATAGATCGGGGAGGACACACAACAGAGCTCAGGACGGAGGAAACTTGCTGGCAGCAGCTGCAGTCTCAGCAAGCTGATCTAATTAACAAGGCAGTGTACTTAAAGGGGAAAATGTGCAACACACACACACACACACGGTGTGTGTGTCTCTGTCTGCGATGTGGTCTCCCCTCCCTCCATTCCTGCTGCCTTGTAGAGTGTGAGAGTTAACCCTTGAGGGCTCACCAATTGCTAGTTCATCATTTAGCAGTAAGGCATTCCCTGGGAAATATCCCACCCTCTGACTCCTCCACCTCAACCAAGCTTCCGATCATCAACACTGTGTACCAGTATTAAATTGTTTGTTTAAAATTTACTGTGTGTGCACGCATTTATATATATATATATATATATATATATATGTCTGGTGAAAAAAAATTCCCTGGAACCTAACCCCCTCATTTACATTAATTCTTATGTGGAAATTGGATTTGCTTAACATCGTTTCGCTTTAAGTCTCATTTTTCAGGAACATAACTACAATGTTAAGTGAGGAGTTACTGTATTTAGTCTTGCCTCCTCCACATCACAGGCTACAGAACCTCACCCACCCATTCCTCTAATAGGACCAAAGCCTCTGGCTGAGTATTGAAGTCCTCAAATCTTGATTTAAAGATTTCAAGTTACAGAAAATCCATCATTTACTCTAGTTCAAACCTGCAAGTCACCCGTGCCCCACGCACTAGAGGAAGGTGACTCTCCCCTCTCTCTCTCCCTCCCTCCCCCCAGCTCTCTGCCAATCTGGCCTGGGGGGAAATTCCTTCCCTATCCCAAATACAGCAATCATTTAAACCCTGAGCATGTGGGTGAGACCCAACAGCCATCTGAAAAAGCTGACATTCCCTTTATTGTAAACGCCTTTGCTATAATAGTAACTTCATTGTTTCCCTTTCTGCTGTTTTCATAAATTCTTTTTTGTCTTGAACATTTACCACTATGTTAGAGACTTATAATAGTAATAAAATCCTTTTTGTTAGCAATGCAAACCTGAGACTGTTGCTGCATTTTTCTTCCCACATAAATGACTATTGCAGTTATACACATTGTTGTAGGTGGTTTCCTCTGAATCACACAATTATGGATTGTACTGAAGAAACAGAAATGTTCCTAGCTGTTGCTAGGTGGCAAATACTCTTAAAGGTTTTGCAGGCTACAGATTCCTGCAAAACTTTAATCCTTCATTATGTATTTTATAGCCCATTGGGACTGGATGTTTATATGGATAAAAAGAATATCCAGAGCTATAATAATTAATGCTAAATAAAAAGAGTTTTTGAAGGGATATAAAACCTCATGCTTCAAGGCTTAAGGCAATCTCAAACTAAGGGTTAGCATGAGACTTTCGTGAGGTGAAGATTATCCCAGAGCTGCCTATTGTGAGGTTTCTTGCATCTTCCTCTGAGGCATTCAGCACCGGCCACTCTTGGAAACAGGATCTAAACCTAAACTGGTGCAACCCACATGCCAAAAGGCCAAGAAATACAATTTACAGGAATATGTAAAAACGTGTAAGTTAAGTAATAGGTGGCCTGCTTTAATTTATACCTACTTGTTACCTAGCAGCTGTGTTCTTGGGGAACCAGGGCACAGTAACCAGCCATTCTGACTCATGAAAGACTTTCCCTGCCCCTTCCCGTCCCTTCCCCTCCCCCCCCCATAGCGTCTGCTTGAACCAAAACCGATCAGAAGAAAGACTTACAAAAAGCAATGAAAAGGCAGTGGGAGTCACACCTAAACCCCTGGGATAAGGGTGACAGGATTAAGGAAACTCCCCTAGATTCATCTGCATCAAAGATGGGACAAGGTGGCATCTCCATTAGCATACAGCATGGAGAACAGAGATTCCAAAGTAAGAACCGCATGGAACTCTGGGACCAGAAAAGCAGGGGAGAAGTGCATGATGGGGGATCTCTGCTCCAGATGTTAATGAACCCATGCCTGCACACACCCAGCTCAGTAGTTATCAGACCCATTCTAGTAATAAATCCTTTATTGGTATCCAAAATAGTGAAGCTCTCTAATTGCATTGTGAGCTCCCTCCAAGGAACACCGCCCAAAGCCAGGAATGATCAGCTGCCATTGTCTAGCCTGAACAAAACAACATTGGTATATTCCCTTGAGCCATCAGTTTACACAGTTCTCCCTTTGTTACCCCAAGGGGAGTAAGGTAATGCTTCAGAGAGGAAAATACTAGAAAAATGGTAGGAGGAAAGATAGAAAAGGAAAGCCCCTTTTGTCAGAAGAGCAGACTCAGCTCCCTTCCATGTCTGTCACCGGTGGATTTAGCTTACAATAAGGGTGTCCCTCCCTCCCTGTGTGATATAATAAAAATAAAGAGACACGGTAATATGGTGCAAACAAAGGTAAGTATATTAAGGTAAAGGTACAAAAAAACTAGGAAAAATGGCGGGGAAGAAACACAAACTTAACCATACAGTGATTCAGTGACTGGCTTTAGGAGCTTGAAGCTCAGACCCACAAAACCTCCCTTGGCATTTACAAAAACAATAAGAGAAACCCCAATACAGAAACCTTTCCTAGGATTTAGGCGCAGTGGACACAGCGCACAGGTGCGAAGCCCAGGACCTTCTACTCTCTGGATGATTTAGAGCCTTCGAGGAGGACTACTGTTAATATTCTCTTTTGATCTCTGAATTAATAGTTATAGTGACAGACAGGAACTGTTTACATGGCTATCCTCTAAGATACTAATTGTGTGTCAAGTATCAGAGGGGTAGCCGTTTTAGTCTGGATCTGTAAAAAGCGACAAAGAGTCCTGTGGCACCTTATAGACTAACAGACGTATTGGAGCATAAGCTTTTGTGGGTGAATACCCATTTCAGACACATGTAATGGAAATTTCCAGAGGCAGGTATAAATATGCAGGCAAGAATCAGTCTAGAGATAACGAGGTTAGTTCGATCAGGGAGGATGAGTCCCTTTTCTGGCAGTTGAGGTGTGAACACCAAGGGAGGAGAAACTGCTTCTGTAGTTGGCTAGCCATTCACAGTCTTTGTTTAATCCTGAGCTGATGGTGTCAAATTTGCAAATGAACTGAAGTTCAGCAAGTATCAGAGGGGTAGCCGTGTTAATCTGGATCTGTAAAAGAAGCAAAGAATCCTGTGGCACCTTATAGACTAACAGACGTTTTGGAGCAAGAGCTTATGCTCCAATACGTCCGTTATTCTATAACAGTTTTTCCCAAACTTGGGACGCCACTTGTGTAGAGAAAGCCCCTGGTGGGCTGGGCCGGTTTGTTTACCTGCCGCATCCACAGGTCTGGCTGATCGCGGACCGAGGGACATGCTGGCCGCCACTTCCAGCAGCTCCCATTGGCCTGGAGCAGCGAACTGCAGCCAGTGGGAGCCATGATCGGACGAATCTGCTGATGTGGCAGGTAAACAAACCGGCCTGGTCCACCAGAGGCTTTCCCTACACAAGCGGTTTCTCAACTTTGGGAAACACTGGTCCAGGGGTCGGCAACCTTTCAGAAGTGGTGTGCCGAGTCTTCATTTATTCACTCTAATTTAAGATTTTGCATGCCAGTAATACATTTTAATGTTTTTAGAAGGTCTCTTTCAACAAGTCTATAATATGTAACTAAACTATTGTTGTATGTAAAGTAAATAAGGTTTTTAAAATGTTTAAGAAGCTTCATTTAAAATTAAATTAAAATGCAGAGCCCCCCAGACCAGTGGCCAGGACCGGGGCAGTGTGAGTCCCACTGAAAATCAGCTCGAGTGCCGCCTTTGGCACACGTGCCATAGGTTGCCTACCCCTGCACTGGTCTATAAGGTGCCACAAGACTAATTGTGTGTATCACCTCTAATTCTTTAATAATACAGGTTTGCATTTCAAAGTTCTAGCCTATCTAGCCTTGAATGGCCTTAATTACCATTCTAACACTGAGGAGTCCTTGTGGCACCTTAGAAACTAACATATTTATTTGGGCATAAGCTTTTGTGGGCTAGAACCCACTTAATCAGATGCATGGAGTGGAAAAATACATGAGCAGGTATAAATACATGAAAGGATGGGAGTTGCCTTACCAAGTGTGAGGTCAGTCTAATGAGCCCACAGTGATTGGTCAGGTCCCGTTGGCCCAGTGCGGGCTTGGTACACCCCCTCACAATACCATTAACAGAATATCTTCTCCAGCCTCCATTTTCCCTCCTCCTCAGGGTTACTATGTTCAGTTGCTTTGCTTCTCTATTCTGAATTAACAAAAAATTGGTTAGATTTCTAGTTCCTGCACATGGAACTGGAGGCAGATCAACCACAAGTTCTCCTCAGCCTCAAACATGGAAGTCTCAGCAGCAGACACATACGACAGTGCCCAGAGCACAGTCCTTGCAGTTTATCTAGCAAGCAGGGAGTTAACTCCCTGATTACACTTCATATAGGTGTATAGGGGAGATTAATGAAGGAGGGTAGATGACTGACTGCTCAATCAGGCTTTCAGAAGGAATATAAAAGTCTCCATAGAAACAACTATTGACACTACTCAAAAGCAGGAAGGATGCTTTTCAGAAGGTAGAGCTTCCACCCACACCCAAAGGGGCTGTAGCCCAAAATGGTAATGTTAGATGATTTTGTTTTCTTGTTTTCAGATACTGTTCTAGCTCCCTCAAACATAAAAATGGAAGGAAAAGACTTTGATGACTATGAACATTTTTTTTGGCCAGTACATTCACTCTAACAGTTTACATATCACTGATCAGATTTCTATTTAAAGCATCTTTTAGTCTCAGAGGCTAAAATTTTCAGACTAACTAGTGATTTAAGGTGCGCAACTTGAGGTTCCTTAGAAACTTGATTTTCAGAAAGTGCTGTGCACCTGCCCTCTGAAAGTCAGGCCCCTTTTAAGAGTTCCTCAAGTTAGGCACCCAAAATCACTAATGATGTCTTAAAAAATGCCACAGCCTACCAATGGACCATCAGTTTCTGTGATTCCCTGGTTGCCTTTGGGATCAACCATGAGTTGCTGTGTGGCTCTGTAGGGGCGGGTAGCACTCCTGGCCCTGTGGATCCTCAACCCCACATGAGACCTATCACTTCCAGAGGCTATAGGGTATGTCTCCACAGGTGCCAGGTACTCGCCTTCCTTCAGGCAGAGGGTTCTCTGCGATGTTCCTGCAGGAGATTCAAACGGATCCAGCTACCAGAGTCCTTCTGCCATTTCACCATGCACTCAGGCACGAACAAGGTGAGGCCACCCTGTTCTCCTCAAACCTACAGTCTGGGTTGCCAAGGTCACACTGGGATGCCTGCTGTACCTCCAGGTCTGTGTGGAGGGGCTGATTCTCAATCTGTTTTACATCTATGCCCCTATACTGGGCCTGGAGTGAGTGCAGGGGTATCAGCAGGTGTCACATCCTCACATTCCATCTAAATTATAATGAAAGCAATGTAATATCGGGCTGTTAAGAAGGCGATCCTGTCCTAATAGCACTCACTATCACCAGATAAAGAAACAGATCTGAAGATGGTTAAAAAAAAACTTAGTTTGATAGCATTCTGTCTGGCAAGAAATCACTTATCCATAGTTGTGGTTGTGAAATCCTCATTTCTTTATTGTTTTGTCTTTATAGTCCCCACTTCGCTATTGTTTTTCTGTATGATCTCTGTCTGGTTCTTTGATTGTTTCTGTCTGTTACATAATTAATTTTGCTAGGTGTAAATTAATTAAGGTGGTGCGGTATGATTGGTTAGAGAATTTTGTTACAATATGTTCGGATTGGTTAGTAAAATGTTAGTAAAATGATTGGTTAAGCAGGACTCAAATTTTATTACATAAACTTGGGTCCAAGAAGGAGACCAGCAGAAAGAACAGAAAGACCTGGAAGAAGAAGAAGAAGAAAAAGAAGAAGAAATCACCTCTAAGACTCAGCCTAAGATCAAAGCTGCTAAGAATCCTCTACACAACGGTGACATGCAGCAACCAGAATCCAGATGAAACTGACCTTGCCTGGCGAACAGGGAAAGTTCACCTGCCTGATCAGGATTGGTGAGCATAGCATTGTATGCTTAGCATGTGTATTCTGCTTGATAATTGTTAATAAATAGAGGATAAGGATATTACTGTGTAAGGCTCTTTCACTGGTAAACAGTCCTGCAAACCCACAAAGAGTATGCCCTGAGCCCTAGGAACTGGGTAAGGGTGGGACAAACAGTTTTTTTTCTCTCCTTCTGATAATAGCTCACCTTAACTGATCACTCTCCTTATAGTGTGTATGGTAACACCCATTGTTTCATGTTCTCTGTGTGTGTGTGTATATATATATATATATATATATATATATATATATATATATATATATTCCTACTGTATTTTCCACTACATGCATCCGATGAATTGGGCTGTAGCCCATGAAAGCTTATGCTCAAATAAATTTGTTAGTCTCTATGGTGACACAAGTACTCCTGTTCTTTTTTAAATTAAGAGGGTTACACCTTGAGCCTGAGTAACTGAGTAAGGGTGGGTGCCCCTAGAGTGCACAAGTAACAGAGAATTTTGTGCCGGTAACAGCGGCAGAGGCAAGCCTTTTCCTTGGCACAGAGGGTGTGGGAAATGTGGAAGATATGTGCTTGGCTCTTCTGTTGTGACTACACCCAAGAGGCCAATCAGAGAAGGGATACAGCAATAGAGCAGTTGGAGGGAGAAGTTTTGGAGCTGGAGAGGCACCTGGCCTCTCGCCCTAGGGATCCATCAGGGATCTCCTGTCAGGAGAAACGGGATGAGCTCTGGGCTCTCGATGACTCTTGGGCCCAGGGCACTTTCATTAGATCCTGCATCCAGCTCCTTTGGGAGATGGATTGCAGCTCCCGCTTTTACTACACTCTGGAGAGAAAGAGAGGTGCCAAAAAGCATATCACGTGCCTGCTGGCAGAGGATAGCACCCCTCTCACAGATCCAGTGGACATGCAGGGAAGGACCAAAGCCTTCTATGCCAGACTCTTCTCTCTAGATCCGAGCAACTCTGATGTTTGTGGGTTCCTGTGGGACAAAGTGTATGGTCAGTGTGGGCAACCTCTCATTCTGGCTGAGGTCTCAGAAGCTTTCTGTCTGATGCCCACTGTGACAGCATATACCTGCCCCTCACTGGGCTGGATGGGATTAACTCCATGCTATGGACCGAGGAAGCCACGATCCCTCTCTCCTGCTGGGCATCCTCTGACTGGAACCACAATATAAGAGGGAGCAACTCCGTCTGGGCTGAGTGAGGAAGAAAGCAGTTGGGTACTGCAGGCTCCTGCCAGTAAGTTTCTGAAGCCCCAGGCTGCAGAGGCCAACTGTGCTAAGGCCCCTGCAGACATGCAGGCAACTGCCGAGGATGTCAGAGAAGAGTTTGCTGACTGCCGGGACACTACTGATGTTGGAAGTGAGGGTAGGAAGTGTCTCAGAGAATGGAACGGTTGTAGAGAGAGACTGAGCCTGAACCCAAGAGAATCGGTTCCTTGGGACCCTGGTCAGAACCCAGTAGAGTAGGGTGGTCCTGGGTCCTCCTACCCTGCACTGTACCCACCACTGGGTGTGGTCACTACCTGAAGGAGTGGGATTTACTGCCTTGAACCCAGGGGGAGCTGCTTGGACTCTGGCTGTTGGGCCACACTGCCTTGAACCCTGGGACAGCCTGACTAACTCTGGCCACTGGGCTTTAATGGAGAGATGGGCTTTAATGGAGAGCTGGATCAAGCTAGAGGCCAGGGTGTCTGACCAGCTACAGAGGTGCAACATGTCTGGTCGCGGTAAGGGCGGAAAGGGGCTGGGTAAGGGAGGTGCTAAGAGGCACCGCAAGGTCTTACTAGATAACATCCAGGGTATTATGAAGCCTGCGATCCGAGCACGCTAAGCGGAAGACGGTGACGGCCATGGATGTGGTGTACGCCCTGAAGCACCAGGAGCGCACCCTGTACGGCATTGGGGGCTGAGTCGGCTTCTAACTCTCTACAAACTCTACAGAGGTGAACAGGGTTGCTCCAGTGCCTTTCCCTTCACGGGAGGGCACTTGTGTTCAACCAGTTGGTCTTGTCCATTCTCTGGCACCAGTTCAACACCCTGAGCCCACCCCCAGGAATCCTGGCCAGCCTCCGGAAGAAGATCCTGGAGTTTTTCGGAATGGAGCTGTACAAGGTCTCTGCAGGTGTCCTGAGCCTTCCTCTTGTGGGTGAGGGGGGCAGACTGATCCTGGTCTGCATCCACAGCCAGGTCCACGTCTTCCACCTCCAGGCCCTACAGAGACTAATTTACACTGCAGATAGTCAGCATAGGGCATGCTGGCACACTTCCTCCACCATGAGTTCCACTATGACTGGCAGCTCTTTTCTGCCCACCTGAGGTCAACTCAGAGACCTCTCTGAGCTGACAGTCTTTTACCATGACATCCTCAGGAGGTGGAAGCTAGTCTCAATGACAATGTCTGCAGTGGTCACCAAGAGGGACAATCTCTTAACAGAACTCCTGCTACACAACTCACCCATTAGTGATCAGGTATTGGAGTCCCCCTTAGTGCACCAGAGAATGGTCCTGGTGCCACCAGAATTGGAGACCTCCTGGACTATGGTCAGAGGGACTGGGTGGACCCCACAGTGCTTTGTCAAAGCATGAGGCTGTCCACTCTCTGTGTTCCCCATCATGTGCTCCAGTAGTTGAGGGCAGCCTTGCCCCCCGCTTCTCTCTCTTTTCTCAAGTGGGTCCTGCAGGAGGATGCTTCCTGCCCACCTCTCATCCCTGGTCCTCCGGAATTTGTCATTGGGCCCCTGCCCCATATGTCTCCCCAGTCACCTCTGACATGCTGCCTGAGCTGGCTGAATGACATCCAGCCAGTCTGTCACACCACAAAAACCACCAAAACGTCTGTATACACTCATGCTTCATACCATCCATTTCCTTGTCCTTGTATTCCACCCTGGCTCCAAGAGGTAGGACCTGCTGCCAATCTGTGAAAGGCAGGGAGTTTTGGTGGGCCAGTCTGTACTGGACTCTGGTTCCATGGCGCACCAGAGATATTAGTTCGTGGCTCCTCCATGGAGCTGTGAGCATGGGCCTGTATGTGGCACATTTCACAGACTCCTCTAATAGCTATCCTCTCTGAAGTGAGAGGGAGACACACTCTACGTAGATGTACACCAGTATCAGGCTGCAGCCACTTCCAACTCCTCCACAATCTCCTACTGAGGTTCTGGCTGCACTTTCCCCACACCTCCTCATTTCTGCACACCCCATCCGTGGCCTGACAAAGACATGAGACCTCTTTGTCAACCTCCTCCTGGCACTGGCCAAGATGGCCATCCATCACACCAGGAGGAGGAAGCTAGAGGGGGTACTCTGCAACTATGGGGCCTATTTCTAGTCCCTTGTTAAGTCATGCCTCTAAGCAGAGTTCCTTTGGGCATTGCCCACTGACTCCTTAGACACCTTTGAGGAGCAGTGGCTGTTGTCAGGGGTTCTCTGATAAGTGTCTCCTTAGGGTTCCCTGATTTTTAACCTGTTTTTTCATTTATTGCTGCAAGACTTCGGTTGTGCCATAGGTTCAGTGGTTCCTCCCCCTTGATTGAAGGGTGGACCTTTAGTTCTGGACAGCCCTAGGCCTGCCCATTCAAGTACCCACAACAGGTTATCTGTTTGGATCCCTCTGCATTCAAATACATCTGCTTCCTCCTTTTTCTCCATGCCACCAGAGCATACTGCCTGCTGAGGAGCACTGAGAGTACAGGACAGACAGACTTCCTGCTCTCAGTTCTGTGGCCTCCAGATGAGGGAAAGAGCAATTGCATAAAAAGTCTTGCTCAGCCCCAAGGCACAGCTTGATGGAATGTTTTGAGATTTTGGACACCAGCTTCTAAGAACACTCTACTCAGCATGAGTAAATAGCAATTTTCAGAAGTCTACAACTCAGCCAATTTGAGTGGATTTTTCACAAGAAAAGTGTTTCCCAGAACACTCCCACCACCATCACAAAATGTCAAGTTCTTGATCCAAAGCATGGAAGCACTAGAACTTCAGAACAAAACATTTGAAACAATTATTTAACATTCGCAAAGCACTGTATGTTCCCATAGCCTTGGTTTTGGAACCATTTCTGCTGAAACTTCTCCCCTTCCCTGCTCCCCCTTCCCTGCCCCCCCTTCCCCCAAAAAATCAGCCTGAGTCAGAGACCTGGCCAGGGAAACTTCAGCCTAAATGATTACAGTTAATCAAAGTTACAAACAACTGAAAATTTGGTCTTAGAAAGTATTAGACAATCTTAGCTATAGTCATTGCTGCCAGCTCTTCCTCTAATAATAAATCCTCACCCTATCATAATAAGGAAGTCTTACAGGATGCAGTATCCCATTTAGCTCTAGGCAAATGAGTACTTGATTACAATGGAGGCTTGCAGGAGAAGAAATTGGGAGAGAGGACTGTTCTCTGAATCTATGAGTGTAGGTAAGAAAGTGTGGTTGGTGGGGGAACAATTGTTAGATTTTGATAACTGGCTTTCTGTTATTAAAATATTAAGTTATCCTGGAGGAAAAAGATCTTATAGTAAATTGGTGGCAGTCAGCCACAAGTGTAATTTTAGGGGGATGTGGGGAGATTCCCCCAGCTTTCACATGAGGGACATCATCAGTATGCTTCTCCTTCCTGCCCTTAGCTCCTCCAACCAATCATCTATCCTCATCTGGAAGAAAGAGAGGTAGCAGAACGAGAGTGCAGTCTCAGGTTGCTTAGTGCAGTAGCACTCAGCACTCCCTTTGCTTTCCACACTGATCAGCTGGGCAGGGAGGAGGCAGTTGCTGCCTCCTGGCATAAAGGGCCATTCTGTTCCTCTGTTGGGCAAACAAGAGGGTGCTCTGTGGTGCCATCTTAGCTCTTTTCCTGCCTGGCCCCACAACAGGCTCTGAGTGCAGAGCAGGGAGACTGAGGCATGCAGATGGGATGCTTAATCAGCTCTAGAGAAAAGTTGGCTGAGCCCTGTGCTTAGCAGCAGCTTCTTCACTTCTGAAGTTGGTTCTCTTTCGTATGAGAGAACTGGGGCGAGAGTATAGCCCCAGATGAGGACAGCTGCAGGTGTCTAGCCACAAGGGTAGATTTTGTGTGGGAAGACATAATCTTGTGGAACATCTGAGGATGGGGAACAACTCAGTAGGTAGTACGCTTCCCAACCTTGGTCCAAAATGACTTTAAAAAGTGCTCTTTCTACTAAACTTTCACGCCAAAATTTAACTTGTTTTCCTTTTCCATCTCTAAAACTGAGCACAACAGAAATAGGAAGGACCAAAATCCACTAACATCAGCCCTCTCTTGCAATTACAGGGACAGATCCTGAGGGATATGGCCACCTAATCCTAACAAATTATTCCTCTTTAGTACTCCACAGAAAAGTGAATTTGTATATCCCTTACCTCACAGTCCTTCCCAATATGCTTTTGTTGAGAATGTAATCCTGCCTAATCTCAAGATTGATCAATTCAAACCTGTGTATGTGAGTGTGACACTCTGTACCTCAAAGTAGCAGCCTGGAATTCCCATATTCACCACTGTCACATAATTAGGATATGGTTTGTACAAAGTATGCCTTGTGAGGTATCATTTTAAAAGTCTTTATCTGTTGAACATTAATATCCTGTTGAATTGTATGTGAAGTTATGAATCATTGCTATGTTTTATTTAAATATGTTATGGGGTTGGGAATGCTCACAAGCCAGCCTTTCAGTTACAATAAAGGAGGGCCAGAGAGCGTTGATGGCCCGTCAAGGAAAGAATCCACTATCCCTGTGTCTCCTTATAGAAGGCACATAAGCAATGGAAACTGCTTGACCAATAGGAACTGTCTGACCCCCCGCTCCCCCCCCCCCACATCAAGAATCTTTCTAGCAGCTGGAAGAAAGTATAAAAGAGGGAGAGTAACATCATCACAGGGCCTCTCCTTCTCCCCATCTAGAAGCACATCAAAGACAAAGACTTTGAACTGTGGAAGTTTGGTACCAGGCTGGAAGGTAGTCCCAGCCTGTGTAGTGAGGAACTGTAACCTGCTTGTACCATCTATCAGGGTGAGACACTGCTTGATTCAAATCCTGCTTAGATTGGTTATATGTTAATAGATGTTTGGCTGCGTGTGTGTTCCCTCTGTGTGCCGCCCCAGCCCTGCGCAGACAGCTGGGACGGCTGCCCTCAAGCGAACTGCCCAATGACCAAAAGATCCATTAAGATCTGGGGTGCAAGACTGGGGAGTTGGTGGGAATTGGCTGGAGCCTCTCTATTGATGGTTCAATAAGTGACTAGATCATTCACGTAACTCGGTTGGGTGTGTGTCTGCCTGTGGATGGCTGTGTATGTGGCAGAGACTTGTGGATGGCAGTGCCTGTCAGACGCTTGTAGCTTGACATCAGTTTCACAGTGTGAGAGGCAGCCCATGTTGGTAGGTTTGGAAGGGTCAGTGGTCCCAGTCCAGGTTACACTCCAGGGACCCCATCACAGTGAGTAAGCATCGAATACCTTGTAACCAGCCAGACCAACCCTTGGTATCAAAAGCCCGAAATCATTCTTTTGATTAATGGAAAAATACTTGTATATTTGCTTCTGTTTCTGTGCCTTCATCTCTCATTCTTTCCCCTTGCAACACTGAACTGGTGCTTGTGGCGAGGAAGGGTCAGGAACACATTTTATAACATTAGTGGACCTGAATGAAACCCAGACCTGACTTAATGGATCTCAGGAAAGCCCCATAAAGTGACTGCCATCTCTCCTAGCTCTGTGGCAGTTCTCCTAGTCTATAGCTGACATGCTCTTTCTTGTAGATCAGGAGTTAATGTTATAATGAACATCATTAACTCTTAACAATTTGCTGTGTACATTAAGAGCAAGTACTGGAGGAGGATGTCATGTAAAGCTGCTGCTCCCTAGCACCTCTTCCTTTCTGACCATCTGTTTCTTCCCTTTCATGCATATTTTAACTCTCATTGTTTCCACAGAGATGTGGGTGGTGTCTGGATAGCTGTGAGGCATAGCATGCTGTGTGTGTGTTCTGGTATTTATGTATTCCCAGCCTGAAGAATAGTAATTTTTGCTTCCTGAAAATCTGCGAGGAGAATTCTGCCAATATCTCCTGAGGCAGAGAATTCTAGATGTTTATATGTTTGGGGATAAAAGTGCTTACATGTATCTAATCTACACTTTAGGGGTTTTAATCTTCAGTAGGGATGCATGCTTTTTTTTTGTTGCTGCTTAGTTGAAACACATCCATCCCCAACTCCTTGGGAACTTTCTTACCAAATTATATTTGAACACCCTCCAAAGCTCCTTTCCCCAAGTATCCTGCTTTTTCTGCAGATTGGTTAGATTTAAACTTTGCTGCCTCAAAGCCTCCACCCCAAGCCCCGCTTTGCCTCCAGCATTTATAATGGTGTTGAATATATAAAAATATTTTTTAATTTATAAGGGGGGTTGTATTCAGAAGCTTGCTCTGTGAAAGGGGTCACCAGTACAAAAGTTTGAGAATCACTGGTCTAGTATATATAATTTGTTGAAGAAGGGAAGCTACTTTAAGTGTATGTACAATAGTAATTGTCAATATGTATTTAGCTGTGTGTGTGGCATATCTAAAAATGGGTCATAGAGAATTTTTTTCAGGAGAGGTTTTTATTTAAAATGGACATTATGCTGTACTATTTCTCTTGTCTCGTCTCAGAGCTGAACGTTTTACTTATCCTGTGTCTGATCTGGAAACTACATCCAACTTAGAAAAGGCTGAGCCTCAGTCTTTTTCAACACTGAAGAAATGGTGCAGCAGCAGCTAAAACTAACATACATTTTGGTACGGCTAGACTAGTCTAAATTGGGTGTGGGTGCATTGTGCCATGTTAGATGTAAAATGTAGATTTTATATGGTTTATATTATGGTAGTGCCTAGGAAATACATTCAAGCACCAGGACCTCACTATTTTTGGGATTGTACTGACAAGTAACAAAGAAGACTGGCTCTGCCCCAAAAAGCTTACAGTCTAGGATTAACAGAAAAATATGTCTCAGCAGTATTTAGAGCTAGTTGCATAAATCATGATTGACTTTTCATTTAAGAATGTATAGCACAAGTTTCATCTTCTGGACAAGCAAATATCTTCCTTGTAACACTTGATGTTGTACAATGGATGTCACTTTGGCAGATACAATATTGGATAGGGATGGAATCCAATTTCCTGAGTTAATAAGAATAGGGTCATGGCTTTATCTAGGGTTACACCTGCAGCTCTAGCAATTTTCTCTTTTTATTAAAAATCTAAGTAGGCCAAATAATCTTGACTCCCTTTATCTTAGCAGTAAAATAACTTTCAGTGTTGTGTAAATGACACTGAAATCGAACAACTTACAAATGTTTTTAAAGGCCAATGACAATGCAAAACCTTTACATATTAGAGATTATAGAACATTAAGAAATCCTGGAAAACAAACAACCATATTGGGTGAGCAAGTGAGGTTTTTTGGTTCAAATATTGTTTCTAGGGATAAATTTCAGTAGATCATAATGCAATGTGATGAGGTGAGTCAAACTAAGCATGAATCTTATCTACTCTGCCACCAAAATAGGGAGTGTATAGGACATTTCCTCAAATTGTTGATTTGAAAATGAACAACATATGTTCTAGGTAGAGCAGTGGTTCTCAACCTATTTACCACTGTGTGCCTCATGTGCAGCCCAAAATGCATCATGTGGGCAGCATCCAATACTACCTGTATGGCCTGGAGGTTATCACATGGGCCACAGCTCTGTGCTGACTGGGCTGCAGGTTGAGAACCACTGAGGTAGAGGAAGAAATCCCTGGAATGGCAGGTGGGGGGCTTATCACTTCAAGGCAGTGCTGCTGTAAGGACAGAGACTGTGGGATGTTTCTTCCTGCAAGGCATTAAACCTGCTCCAACTGGTCCTTGTTTTTTTCCAGGGGGGTTGTGAAGCAGGATAAAACATGTGAATCCCAGACCCACTTGCCTTCAGTGGGGAACTAGCTTTGGGGCTAGCGCTCTGGCTCACACCTCACCAGCTCCTCTGGGTTTTTGGTTAACTGCCAGAATTCCCTCCCAAAGACAAACTTTGCCAGCTGCAGCTAGAAGGCACGCCAACGATTAGAAACCATCAATTCCGGTAGCAGCTTCCAGAGCCCCAGCTGTTCAGTCGCCCCTGTGTCTAAAATGAGGAGGCAGAGAGTCTCTTAAGCAGTTGAGGGGATAGCAAAGCTTGACCTCCAACAACCTCCCTGCTTCCTGGGCAGCCAGCTGTGTAGCTGTGTGGAGATTGGCCTGGCTGGTTGAGGAGGAGGAGGAGGAGAACTGGCACATGGCGCTGAACTGGAGCAGCTGCCCCGCCAAGAGACATTCAAGGCTCAGTGGAAAACTGGGGTGTGGGAGACCGGCGCGGTACAAGGGGGGGGGAGCTGATTGGGGGCAGCTCGAGCGGAGAAGAGCCAGGATGGCATGTCTGCAGCACGTGGAGGGGACCAGTGTCCTGTTCCCAAATTATTCCAGCGCTAGGAGCAGGAGCGCGGGGTCCGGGCCGGTAGCTGCGACCGGGTTTGTTTTCCAGGGGCCAATGTAGGCAAAGGTGCGGAGGCGCTGGCTGGCAGCCGCGGCGCGCCTGGGTGGGGGCAGCTCTAGCCGGCGCGGGGACTTGCCACTCGGGGGGCTGCGGCCCGGGCCGGCCCCGCTAGGGGGCGATGTGCGCAGCCGGCGCGGCTCCGGCCCGGCCCCCGACGCGGGCCGGGGGGCGGGGCTCGGGGCGGGCTCCGGGGCCGCAGCGGTGTCGGCGGGAGACCAGCGCGGTGCGGGCCGGGGGAGGCGCCGCGGGGCCGGTCCGGCTGCGGCTCCCGCCATGGCCACGTCCCCGTGCAGCAGCAGCGGCGTCTCCTCCGCGTCGTCGGCGGGGCTGGGCGCGGAGGCGGCGCTGGAGATCCGCACGCGCTCGGTGGAGCAGACGCTGGTCCCGCTGGTGTCGCAGGTAGAAATCCCGGCTCCGCGCGGCCCGGGGAAGTTTGTGCGAGCGGCTCGTGTGCCCGGGCGGGAGGGGACTGCGGCGCCCCCGGCTCGGGCTCCAGGGAAGCGGGGCCGGCCCGCGGCTGCCCGGGCACATCCCCGCGCTGCTTTCCCGCCGCGCCCTGGGCAGGGGGCGCAGGCGGCGGCCGGGCCGCTCTCCCCGCCCTCCGGGGTCCGTAACTTCCCCGCTCGCCCTTGGCGGCGCCCGGGCCGGGCTCCACCTGTCCCCGCCACCGCCGCAGAGGGGGAGCGGGCGAGCCCCTGGGGGCGGCAGGGCTGGCGAGGGGTTGCCGAGGCTCACGTGCAGTTGTAAACCTGCGCTTGTGCCCTGCGTGCGTGCGGCGTGGCGGGTTACATAAGGGCTGCGCGAAGCCGCAGCGCTGCCCATAGAGGTTCAATCCTGTCAGGCTGGAACCGTGAAGTTGTCAATGTAAAGTACAAAGTCAGGATGCGCGGGAGCATCCGTTTAGGCTGCATATGCAACGTGCATAACCAGCTAGACTGGGAAAGATGTAACCTCATGCAAGTGCGTATATAGCGGAGCAATTAGTGTGGCTTTGGAAGCAGTACTGTTTCACTTAGCTGGTGTTTTTGTGTTCAAACGTCCAACCGTGGGACCTGAATATGCTGAACAAACACGCTGTTTGTAATGCTGCTGAGAGTTGGATTAACTTCAGTGGAATGATTCATGGTGGTAAGCACCAGGCTCAGTAGTAAGTGCTTGCGTGCTGTGACCTTTAATGTTGCCTAAATGTGTCTTCTCATCACATCCAAGATAGCACTTAGCAACTACGTTTTTAAAAGGTACATGAAGTCAACATGCTTATTGTGTACAGTGCTATCTATGCGTTGAAAATAAACCTTGGCTTTGTAGACTTCTTGATTGGTGGATATGGAGTGAATTTGAGGGGCTTTTTATGCACAGTTTATAGGTCCACAGTATGTGAAAATAACTTTTAAGAAAATCAGTAATTTCCGCAAAGTATGGGTCTTAAGAGCTTTGATAACTTAGAAAATTTAGAATAGATTTATTGTGTACATCAAAATTATTTTGAAAAGTTGCATGGAATAGTGGACATGAGTGAGAACTGGGAATGCTGTAGTTGTTCGGTCTTCATACTAAACTTTACTACTGTATTCAATGTACTTGCTTTTAAAATGGAACTTTTTAGCCAGAACAACATTTGCTTAACTCTAGTTTGGAAGTAGTAGTATTTTGATGAAATAGCTAATACTTGAAAGGGAAAATGTCGATGAGAGAAATACATTGATTGCAAGTTATAACTTTCTAATCAGGTAATGCCAGCTGTAATGAATATTAAATGCTTGATTTAAAGTTATTTTTAGGAAAGATCTGGGGGTAGGGAGAGAAGACATCCCTTGAAACAGCTTGCTTACTAAACAGCTTACTAAAGCCATGAAGCTTGGCACCTGTTAATTCCCAGTTTGGATGGGCTACACTAACATAAAGTAGTGTTTAAACAAGTTTAGCTTAATACGGAAACATACTGAAGTAAACTAGTGTAAGCCCCCATTTTGCATTCCTGTAGCCAGCTTACATGGAGTTTGCACTGGGGTACCTACAAAGAAATATTTGCATCAGTGCAAAGGCCCTGTCTGTGTTAACTGTGACCTGTTAGTTTATTCTGCGTTAAAAATTGACTTTTAAATTTGGAGTTGATGTGTATGAGTACACGCAGAAATTTTTTCTTCTCTAATACACTTGAAATTAGAAGAATTTGGCTTACTCTCAGAGCACTCAATACCGTGAAGGTTCCACTACCTCAAGGCAAGTAGAGATTTTTTCTTGGCAAGTGTGAGTGGCATTAACTTCTGTATAAATAGCATTGCATTTGTGCTTTATAGTTAAACTACACTTGGTGTTGGGAGTGATGAATTATGGGCAGCTATCCCAGCATTCAAGTGGCAGCAATGGTGCTTTGTGGGGCAGTGACAGGGGGGGGGAGAGAGAGAGAGGATTTTTGGAACCGACACTGTGCAAAATCAAACTGCAAACAACCTGAATCTTATCTCATTTGTTGACAGTAGTTACACCCACAGATTAATGACAGCAAACAGGAGCTATGTTTAAACTTTTGTGGCCAGATTTTCAGAAGTGTTCAGTGCATCCTCCCTGCTCCCCTCCCCCCCAGAAATAATTCAGTGTGAGTTGATGAGTGATGGGCGCTCATGAAATCTAGCCGTTAATGTTTGCCTGATGTAAAGTCTTTTTTACCTCTAAATTAGATTGTTGCCATGAATGAGAATTCTATTCAGGTTCAGTCTCAGATAGCTCACTTGAGACCAGATTTGCTTATTAAACTTGCCAAGTAGAATTAAAAATCAATGTTAAAGAGGGTACTCAGTCTACATATATTAAAAGAAAGTGTCAAGTACAGGTCTCACCAATTCACCATGTGTAAGTTTTCCATGTTAAGTATTAGGTATGTACTCAAGGATTGTGACTATGCTAGTGTAGAACATTTAATGTTTAACAGCAAATGTACAAATGAGAGAAGTATAAAACTAATCATACATTAAATGTGCAGTAGAAGCATCAACACTTTGAAGTTTGTTTTTCTACAGAAGTTTCTCTATATACAGAATACACTTGTAGAAACAAAGTGCATTTTCTTTCTAAAGTGTTCACTTTGTGGTACCCAGTTGGCAAACAATGTTGGCCATTAATTTTTTTCTCATATTTCTGTCTCTGTAAGGAAAAGAAAATCTTTTTTGGTAGCATTATTTTTTTGGTTAATTTTGCACCAGTGAATATGGTAAAGAACTTAATAGACCATGGGAGTTTTGTCACTTCTTTATCAGTTTTTAAAAGACTTTGGTCAGGTCAAATTATAGTTTAAAAAAAAAATCCTTACGAGCGGCACAAGCATCCTATAAGTGCCATTTTTCAGAATTGCTTTATGTATTATTGCAGCAGAGAGAAACAAAAAGGGAAATAGACTATTGTCTGATCAGTTTAACTTTCAGATTTTCCTTCATTAAAGCCTTATTTAAACACAGGTTATACTAGTTTAACTAAATCAGTTTTTAAACCAGTGCAAAAGCCTGTGTAGACAATCTCTTGTTTTGTGTTAAACCTGTTCCTAATTGATTTACGCTATAAAATCAGGCCAATATTAATTTAGTATTTTAAGAGTCCACATGACCTTTTGAACCTCTTAGACTAAAGTGATTTTTATTCATACCTTTATGTAATTGGTGGAATTTTGCATTGAAATGTTGCCAACAGTGCAGAGGAATTCTTATTTGTTCAGATTAAACCAGTTGCCATTAGAATTAAAAAAATAATGGAAATATTTCTTAATGTCGTATATAGTAAGCTTTTACAAAACTTACTCACCTAATATCTTGCTTGACAGTGGCCTTTTAAAGTGTAGCAACTAGTTTTGTTTTACTTTTTTGTTTGTTTACTAATCAAAACCTGACAAAATAAATCTTCAGTTTTCACTGTAAGTATCGTTTTAAGTATATCCCTCAGGGTATGTCTACACTACCCGCTGGATTGGCGGGTAGCGATCGATTTATCGTGTGTAGTGTAGACGCGATAAATCGATCCCCGATCGCTCTCCCGTTGACTACTGAACTCCAGCTCAGCAAGAGGCGGAAGCAAAGTCGACGGGAGAGTGGCGGCCATCGATCCAGCGCTGCGAGGCTGCGAAGTAAGTGATTCTAAGTCGATCTAAGATACGTCGACTTCAGCTATGCTATTCTCATAGCTGAAGTTGCGTATCTTAGATCAGTCCCCACCCAGTGTAGACCAGTCCTCAGACTTTCCTCCCTGCTATTCAGACCTCCACGCCCTAGGGAGTAAATTTCACATAATGGTATGGTGTACGTCTTAGAGCAGACAATTTAGGAGTGATGCTTTTAAAAAGGATTGAAAAATTTACTACCTCAGGGCAAGTTGAAAATTTTCCTGAGCAAGTGTTGACTTCTGCAGAAACAGAGGTACTTCAAGTATGTGTCAGCATGGATCCCACTGTAGGTGCATGTGCACCTCATGCACGAGATTAGATTTTTTTTCACTGGTAGTGTCTGTTGGAGGCATGTGTTCACCCTGTGTCTTACTGTGGTCTCTTGCAAAGGCCTAAAGCGTGGAGCACAGCCGTGATCCTCCCTCAGTTCCCTTTTACCACCCATGGCAGCAAGACAGAATTCAGCTTATATCCGACCCACTACTCTCTTCAGAGACCCTCAACCAGGCTTTTACAACTTATTTGGTGTGAAATCTATCCTCACTTTTTTTATCGTAAGACATTTAAAAAAATTGTCTCCCTCCACTGTATGCCCCCTCTGTACAACAGTGGAATGAGGTGTGGCAGTTCATCCTAACTGCCACACCTCATGGCAGAGTGCAGTTCTTCAGGGTTCAAACCCTGCTCATCCTGTGATGGACTGATTCCCATCAAGGATGCACACAGACGATGCCTCTTCTGCCAATGAGACAGCCGCATCCTTTATAAGTCCTCTGTGGTGCAAGCCCTTCTGCAGATCCAGGGACATGTGGCGCAAGGTGCATTTACTTGAGCAATCCATGTGGGTTACTTCATAACAATCACCTTTGGATCTGACTAAAGTGAGGCTGGATTAACCAGTGTCGGCCAGCGCTCCCTCTGAGCACTCTTCACACACTGGGATCTGGCAGGGGAAAGAAAGTGAAGAAGGCTCTGGCAGAATCAGCAATATTAATGCCAACCACTTCAGTATTGTCAAAGTCCACGGTTCATGAGACCTCTGTGCCAATAGCCTTGACGTTGACAGTCCCAGCACTTGTAGTCCCAGTGCTGATGATGCCTTCTCCACTAATTGTACCAGTGCTGCAGGTAGCAAAGCCAGCAACTGCATCTGCTCATAAACAGGACACTGACTTGTGTAGTTAAATCAAGCATAGAGAGAGAACTCTGGAGAGAGGACATGGCAAATCTCTCCTCCAAGGGCTAAGCCCCTGAGCAGTTGGGCAGAATGAAAGACCCAGCACCCAGTAATGGAGTGCCTGTAATGGAGCCAAGCAAGAACTTCAGATATGTTGTAGAGGCATTCACATTTCTTCCAGAAATGTTCCCAGTGCTGGAGGCAGCTGGTATCAGATCCGATACTGGCCTCATACATTCATCAGCACTGCCCTGTTCCTCCTTATTAACATCAGGTGGAAATCCCTGTCCCCCGCCATCGAGGAATGAACAGAGGCTCCCCAATACCCTTCTTGAGATCACAGTGCTGTCCCAACTGGTGTGGGAGTGGCATTGGGCTGTTCCATCTCAGCCAGGCCATAACTCATTTGGTTTGCCACCTTGACCTTACTGGGGGACCCTCCTCCCATGTGTGGAGGAGCAGATCACCCTACTGCATGTCTTAAAAAAACAAAAAAAACAAAAAAAAAACTTGCACCCTGGCCAAGCCACTCAAACTGGAGCTGCAAATGAGCCCAAAGGAACAGGAGAAAGTAAAGAGACAGCAGCAACCCTTGTCT
Organism: Mauremys reevesii; assembly: GCF_016161935.1. Lineage (NCBI taxonomy): Eukaryota > Metazoa > Chordata > Testudines > Geoemydidae > Mauremys > Mauremys reevesii. The sequence continues at coordinate 117,709,056 of NC_052624.1, read as the reverse complement.
CCTCCCAAAAAAATCCTCTTCTTTGCAAGACAAAGCAGTAACACTAGCACCTGCCCTGGTAACAGATTATTTTAAAGCCTTCTAGGACCCCCTCTCTCAAAATGCAGGGAATCTGGGCATTGAAGCTACATTCATGCAGGAGAAGTTTCATTAGCTCTTAGAATTAACCAGTGTCATCAGGCGGATATCAAACATCCCTTTGGCCAGGATCACTCTCTTTATTAACAAAAAGTTGCAAACCCTGGAAACCCTTCCTTCCACCTCCTAGCATGCGGCAAAGTTATCAGGCGCCACAAAAGATTTTGAACACTTATACACCCATCTTAACCCAGATTCCTTTGTTGTATCTGCAGCACAAGAGACACTGAAGTCCACTAAAGGCACACCTATGGAGAAGGACCCCAAGAAGTTAGATCTATTTGGGCAAAAGGCATGTTCGTCAGCCTTACTGTGGCTTCGGATTGCAAATTGCCAACTACAATCACCCTTTGAGGGAGAGTGTCACTCCCTTTCAGAAATCCTGCAGGATTGCAGGGATGAAATGAAAGATCACCAGGAAGGAGCAGACAGTCATGAGTATATTGCTACAGGTGGCCAGGGCTATCATCTGATACAGCTACAGGGTGGATGGCCATAGCCATCACTAAGAGATGAGCCTCCAGGCATCAGGTATACCACACAAAGTACAGGCCACTGTAGAGGACTAGCCTATTTTGGGGACTGGAACGCTTAACCAGAGGAAAGATGAAGCACTCCATTCCCACAAGGGCTACCTTAAGGTCCCTGAGGATTTACATACCGGCTCTCTACAGGAAGCTTTACAAGAATTGACACCAACAAAGGCAGAGGACACCTTATTCCCATGGCTAACAGCAACAAACTATGCCTAGTTACTCTGCGGGATGCCCATCTTCTACTCCTTGACCAACATGGCACTTTCTGTGGCAGCAGATTTGATGGGTGTTTTGGGATCCACAACAGTGTCAGCCAGAAGCTGGGAGCTGCCTTGCTGTCTTCCACAGGGTCTGGGTGACTGTCACAGCCAATTAATAGGCATTAGACATTGTTCTTCAAGCCTGTCCTGTACAGTTCTGTTCACTACGCCCACCGCATAGCCTTTCCCTGTCCCTTTTCAGGATCCCTCTCAACAGGACCCTCTTGCAATGATGCCACTTCTGTTTGTTTCAGTTTGAGACCTGTAAAAATGTTATCCCCAGAGAATAGGTGAAGAGGCTTCTAATCCTCCTTATCTGAAGAATGATCTTATCCTAGATCAGTGTTTCCCAAACTTGAGACGCCGCTTGTGTAGGGAAAGCCCCTGGTGTTCTGGGCTGGTTTGTTTACCTGCTGCGTCCACAGGTTCGGCCGATCGCGTCTCCCACTGGCCGTGGTTCGCTGCTCCGGGCCAATGGGAGCTGCTGGAAGTGGCAGCCAGCACGTCCCTCGGCCCGCACCGCTTCCAGCAGCTCCCATTGGCCTGGAGCAGCAAACCGCAGCCAGTGGGAGCCACGATCGGCCGAACCTGCGGACGCAACAGATAAACAAACCGGCCCGGTCCGCGTGGGGCTTTCCCTACACAAGCAGCATCCCAAGTTTGGGAAACACTGTCCTAGATGGAATACTGAGTAAATGCATGTCACCTCAGATTAAGGATAGCAATTTAACCTCCATTGTTCTGTTTCTGCAGGCTCAAGACTGGTTTGTGGCTCTTGACTTACAGGATGTGTACTTTCACATACTGTACACCCACAAGAAGTACCTAAAATTCACAGTGAGACCCAACAATTGGCAATACAAAGTTCATGGAGGATAGGTCTATCAATGACTATTAGCGAGGATGGGCGCAGGGATGGTGCCCCTAACCTCTGTTTGCCAGAAGCTGGGAATGGACGATAGGGTGTGGATCACTTGATGATTACCTGTTTTTGTTTTGTTTTGTTTTTTCAATTCCTCTGGGGCACCTGGCCCTGGCCACTGTCGGAAGACGGGATGCTGGGCTAGATGGACCTTTAGTCTGACCCAGTATTTCCATTCTTAGGTTCTTTATTCTTTTTCTGGCATGAAGGGAGCCAGGGGAACAAAGCAGGGTGGATAAAAATCAGTTTTTTAAAAAAATAAGATTTTTTTAATTATTTTTTTTAATTCTTAAAAAATCTATTTGAAATGGACAACCTATGTTAAGGACTAGATTTACAGTATTGTATTACGATTATTTAAATAAAAATATTAAGCAATACATGTTTGCTGCTGAAGTTTGAAAGTTGAACCACTGAACTGGTGGAAGTTACTAGCTAACCACCTGAAGTCAGAGCTTGTTGAAGTACTAAACCAGTTTTTGACTGAAGTAGTCTCTTCTGCAGATGCGGAGAGAATATTTTCTTCATTTCAGTTTATTCAACTAGTTCAGTTTAATGACTAATTCATTCAAGGTTAAGAAAGCAATTAAGAATTGAACAAGCAGGAAAGCTTTTTTTTTTTTTTTCCTTTTCCAATGTATGAATAAAAACCAGGTATGAGAGGATGAGACCCACTAGTTCTAAAATCTTCAGACATGCTGACTAAAAACAATTATTAGTTGTAATTTGTTAACTACAGCTAATAGTTCCTTTGTATAATCAGTTTTAAATGGAAAATGTTTTGATATATTTCTTACATATTCAGCTCACAAAGTAGGTTCAACTTAAAATAAAAACTGCTTTTTCATTTATGCATCTTTAACTCCAGTGCCCATCTATAGAGCTTGACACAAAGCAGAAATACAAATTTGTTCATTTTCTAATATTAAAAAATGAGTAGTCTAAATACATGGTAAACTGTTTAGTTGCTTAAATAAATGCGTATTGATACAGCGTATTCTTCTGGTTATGGAAAAAAGTACCAAATTTAGTGTAAAGGCTATGTTTAGTTGCAAATCAACATAACATATAATGGTTACTATACAATAAATATCAACCTTTCTTTAGGAATATAACTGAAAAGTACAAATGCAAAACAAGAATAAAAGCAATTATTTAAATCAAGGTTTCCTGCTTGCTGATTTATATAATGATTAAATTGATGTGTGATGGGGGCGCCTTCCCCGCACTAGGCTCTAAGGGGTTAATAGAGCCCTAGGGAGGCTGTGTAGAGGCAGCCAATCAGGGCCCAACAGGCCCATTTAAGAAGAGCTGCAGGGCAGAGCAGCTTCAGTAGCTGCCTGGAGCTTGAGGAGGGAACATCAGGCTCCTAGCAGGAGGAAGGATTGCCAGCACCCTGGAGAGAGCAGTGCTGCTAGCAGCGACTGCGGGGAGCTAAAGACTGCTCTTGGGTGGCTGCAGGGATTCGCAGGCTGAGACTCTGAGGCAAGAGTGAAGAGGGTGCTGGGGAGCCTGGGGGACGTGGCCCAGGGAAATGAACTGAAGAGTCGGAGGGGGATGTAGCACGTAGTGGCCATATACAGGGTCCCTGGGCCAGGACCCGGAGTAGTGGGTGGGCTCGGTTCCTCCCAGCCACTGATAAAGTGGCCAAAAAATTGGCTGCAGTTGCCACTGAGGGAAATGGCGGGACAGTGGACTGCAGTTCCCCCGGAAGGGGGGAGAACAGTGTGACACAGCCGGAGGGTCCTGGCAGTGACATGGGTCATGGCACAGAAGTGATGACAGCAAGATACCACCAGAAGAGAGTGCACTGGCTAGCAGAGCTAATTCCTGGGATAGTCAGCAGGAGGCCCTGCAGTGATGAGTTACATCCTGTCACATGGTGATTTACATTAATCATTAATCTACCCTGGCACACAGCAACATCTTTAATGTTTTTGAAAGAGGTTGTGACAGGGTCTGCTTAGCCTGTACTAGCCCAGACAGGGTTAAGCCCATGGTATTGACAGTGGAAGTCCTGCCTCCCTGGCAAGACTGGGCATGCGCCAAGTGCTCTAGTAGTATAAACGGAGGGAGAGCAGCTCGTTCTGGGCTGGAGGCCACAGGGGAAGGACCTGCCTGGGAAGCTCCTGCGGCGGGCCAGCCACAGCCTCTGACTACACTGGGAATTGAAGCTGTCCACGGCCCGCCTGCACCCTGGCGATTGGAGGAAACCCTGGACATGACTTGCCCTGCCAAACACAGAGGACCCGACATCTCATGGGGAAACCCCAACACAGACTCTGGTAGGAAGGGACCCAGGGAGGGTGACGGAGTGGTACCTCCCACCCGAGGAAACTCAGCGTATTTCGGTAGGACACTCCCCCATCCCCCCCGCTGAGTCAGTGGCAAGCCGCTACGCCACTATTAGGGCCCTTGGTCGGGGCTTGGTGGAGTTAGGTGGGCCCGGGCCCCCCTACTGGGGCTGCCACACCCCATAAGGGGTGCCCCAATGCTACGGACTCTGGCTGTTAGGCCATGCTGCCCTGCACCGAAAGGCGGTGCTACGGACTCTGGCCACTAGGCCATGCTGCCCTGACCCTGGGGCGTGGACCATCACAGATGTGTTTTTTGCTTTCAACTTCTTTTTAAATTTTGCATGTGAAAAAATGGATTGTCATGTTTCAGCATGTGACCCACCTGTTCATGTAGCAGTCAGTGAAAACTTTTAGTGGATTTTTCAGATACGAGGCCTAATCCAAAGCTTGCTCAAATAAGACCATATCTACGTTAGCAAGCTTACAGCGGCACAGCTGTGCCACTGTTAGATCGCTTGTGTGGCTGGTCCATGCCAACAGAAGAGAGCGCTCCCGTCAACCTAATAAATAAACAACAAAACCACCTCCATGAGCAGCAGTAGCTATGTCAGCAGAGAAGAGCTCTCCTGCCGACATGGCGCTATGACACTGCTACTTATGTCACTTAGGGGTTGTTGTCACTCAGGCATAAGTGTTGGTGTAGACATGACCTAAGATGGAGTCTTTCAGTTAGTCAGCCTTTGGATCAGGCCCACACTGAAGTTAGTTGGTGGGCTTGAGATTGCCCATTATATAGAGCAGTGGTTCTTGACCCATGGGCTGCAGGTGCCCCAAATAGCACACAGCTGCGGCCCAGCCATGTGCTAAAAACAAATCAAAATTTGCTCTCTAGTCTGGTAGGGGGCGGGGGCTGGCTGAGGGGGAGACAGCATCAGGCAGCCTTGCTGGAGCACTCCTTCCATCAGCAGGCCAGTGAGTGCTGCAAGGTGTGGGAGAGTAAGTCTTTGGGGAGGTTTGTGGGGGAGGGAGGCCTGGGCAGAATAGGCACATGAACTAGGGATTTGCTGGGGTCCTGCAGCACCTCCAGTTTTTATGTGGGACTCCGCTCCTGGCCTCGTGCCTGGGTCATAGCTGCTGGCCCTGTGCCCAGGGCTCTGCTCCTGGCCTTGTAGCAGAGGTCCTGGCCTGGGGTGGCCCAGCCCGGAGCTCTGCTCCTTGCCCCACTCTGTGGAGGGGTCTCTGGGCGGGGGGCGCTGGGCATAGGGGTGTGTGTGGAGTTTTAGCAGGTGGTTCTCAACTTGTGGCCCACAATGATAAATAGGTTGATGACCACAGATACAGAGAATTTGATCTGTTTGTACTGTCACATCACACATTTCATTGTTCAAATTATCAGTGTAGAGATTTTGGATGAAGTAAGTCAGAATTCATAAGCATCTTTGTGACTCAACAAATTACAGGAAAAAAACAACCTGCTAATGTTTGTACATCTGAAGGTAAAATTTAAGACATTTTAAGTAACATTGCATAAATAGAAATTAAATATGCATAGCTTGCTGTAGCAACATTTGGAAGAGCAGTTTCGTGGTTTGAGGAATTCCTGAGCAGCTTGAATTTTAACTAATTGCAGATTGTGGATTGCTGGTTTTAGAACTGTCTCATATATCAGGGTTGACATCTCAAATGAGAGAGATTTGCTGGTGATTGTGTTGGCCTGTGGACTTACGTTTTGAATATGCTGCTCCTCCTACAGATCAAGGTGTTTATCAAAGCTTGCTAAAACTCTTTACTCTGAAGGATTTAGAAAATCTGGATTCTCACATCCTGTCCCTGTAGCTAAAACCTTGTCCACATTCTGGTCATCTTCCATCTTGGTAGCCATACTATCCCTTCTTCCTCAGGCTTGTTGATAGCTATTTCACTCCCTTCAAGTCTTTTCAAAGTGTAGTTGCTAAAATCTTCCTCTTGCATTTACCAAAAAGCATTATTTGCTTCTTGAGTACCTCCATATGCTCCCTTGTCTCCCTAACATTAAGTTTAAATTTCTCATTCTTGTGATCTGTGCCATGCTCGGTTTCACCCCTGCCTACATCTTGGACCTTGCTTCATATTGTATTTTCCCTAGCCCCGTTTGCTCCAATAACAAAGAAAGCCTTGATGACCCTTCTGTGTCCTTCCACTGTACATAAGGTACAGGATGGAGAATATTACAGAAAATATGCCATTACATAAATCAGTGGTGGTCTCATCTGGACTATTTTGTGCAGCGCTAGTCACTCCATCTAAAAAAATATTGCAGAACTAGAGTGAGTTAAGAGAAGGGTTGACAAGAATAACTAGAGGCATGTAAAAGTTCCTATTAAAAAGTAGGATTGTTTATCTTAGAAAGATGAATAAGGGGACATATGATAAAAGTATTTAAAATAAGAAATGTATAGAGAAACTAGATAAGGAGCTTCGGTTTTTCTGATTTCATAATGTACATGGAAAGAGGACATTTGGTGAAATTTAAAAGGTGGCAAATTTGAAATTGATAAAATTAAATACTTCGACACAGAACATGTCTTTAGACAGTGGAACTCTTTTGCCACAAGACGTTTTTGAGACTAAGAATTTAGCAAGTTTTTTTTTAATTGTTACTTTATATGGAGAAATGATTTTGGAAAGCATATTGCTTTAGGGCTGAAGCTGATCTCTATTAGAGATCTGGATGAGATCTAATGTGGAAGGCATATTATCCCACATCCACCTAATAACATCTAGCTCTTGTAGGGTACTTTTCATCAGTAGATCTCAAAAGTGCTTTAAAAAGGAGGTAAGTCCTATTTTATAGATGGGGAAGCTAGGGCACAGAGCTGAAGTTGAGACTTCAGGCCAGTGCCAGATCCAGGAAGAGGGCACAGATCTCCTGAGTCCCAGTTCAGTACTCTAGCCACAAGACTACACTGTCTTGCAAGGCTTATTGCACCTTTCTCTTAAGCATCTGGAAAGGGCCACAATTGGAGACAAGATACTGGACAAAGTGGACTTGCAGGTCTGATCTTAGTTCCTGTGTGGGTTGTTTTTTGTAACCTTTCATGTTGCTGCCTTCAAGTGGCACTCATTCTTAGTCCACCAAGCATCCTCTGTCCTCATTTAGATTGTTTTGAAAGATATTCTTCTGAAAAGCCTGCAATAAGCTATGATGGGAAAAGGAGTAGTTTTTTTGAAAGGTGACTATAATAGGACCACAAAGTGTATATAATTGTAGGTAGCTGAGTTAACTTCTCTCTGCCCCCCCCCCCTTGTTTTACGACCTTCCCCTCTCCGTTGTTGCATTTACTTGTCCTTTCAGACTATAATAAGATTGTAAACTCCTTGGTCAGAGTATGTCATTAGTTTTATAAACCCACAAAAAGGCAGGCAGCAGGCTTGTATTTCGCATGTGTATTTGTGATCCACAGTTTAAAAACATGATAGTATCAATTTTTGTCTTGATGTGCAGTTTTTTTAATGCAGTAGAAAATGTTCTCTTTGGTGGCTTTGAGCTATTAATGTAACTAGTCACAGTGAACTAACAAAAGGTGTCCACAGTAAAATGTTTGCTATTTTAGAAGTATAACTTCTCAGATTTAAAATGAGTGAACCAAGTTAGAAACGAAGCATATAGGGCTGAATTGCCATAGCTCTTATTCAGCTACACACTTGAAATAAGTTTAGCTCCTGATACTTTTTGCAATCAAGCAGCCTAGGGTTATGGAGGAGTCTTGACTCTAGCCATAACTATTTGTTGTCCACAGTAGCTGGCTAGATGCACTTGGGGGAATAAACTAAAGAGAGGTTGATTCTCATTGATAGGTATCATTTGGTACTACTTTTGACTCTCCGGGAGGGCACACTATAGCTATATACATTTATTTAAGCAGTTGTACAGCTTAACATACATTTACTGAGGTTCTTAACATGTGCTTTTTTATTATGTTAAAATGGTGAATGATTTATTTCTTAATTAATTTTTTTACTTGTTTGATTTCCATCCAGTTTGATACAGGCGAGTTAAAATGCACAAGCAGCATTGTAAAATGTTTTAGTTAAATAGACATATCTCAAACTTATGAGTATCCAGCACGTTGATCAGTCAGTTTGAAATGCAAAACATGTTCTTATTAAACAAGGAAATAGTATCTGTAGTGAATTGAACTAATTTTTGGTCACCATGTCCTTGAAGATTTTAAAACGACTAGATGTTATGCTCTTGCACCTCATTTTTATTTGTGGATTAGAAGTGGGAAAACACATTTTTCTGCTTGTTCAGCTCCCCATCAGTCTCAGCTTTCAGTGAACTAGGCATTGAACTGAACTAGTTGAATAAACTGAAATGAAGACAATACTGTGTCCTTACCTGCAGAAGAAACTATTGTTGTCAAACACTGGTATATTACTTCAGCAAATTCTCCTTACAAGTTTTTAACCAGGTCAGTGGTTTGACTTTCTTTAAAACTTCAACTGTAAACATGAACTGTTTGAATACTTACTTAATTTAAACAATTAAAAGTTTAGGCCTTACCCTAAGCTGTCATAATTTCAAAATGATTTATTTTTAAACTGAAAAGTTTAATTTTAAGTGATTTTTAAAAAATAAATTGGCTTTTGTCCAGCACAACAAGGGAGACTAGGGGAAGAATTGTGACTTGTTCTCCATTGTGTTTCTGGGCGGTGCATGTGTGTCTCACCTGTTACTCAGGCCAGAAAGTAATTTACAATGTAGCCCTCAATGATTGAACAATTATATTAAAACATTGAGGGGAAAATGAATAAGGAATTTCTGTAAATGAAAACATGTTGAAATTAGAGGTCCTGGAGCACAATTTAGAAAGTTTAATTTTTTTGTGCCTTATCAGCAAGATCAGTAGTGATATAGCAGCATGAAATGGGAATCAGATCATTAATAAAATTATTCTACTAGATCCAAAACACAGAACTATTGCAATGGAATAGTTATAATTTTTGGAGACTTTATTTCAGTAAAGTTTTTGGTGATAATAGATTTGGTTTTGAGTGTTGTGCTTGACTTTACTAAATAGTGTCTGTGCTTTTCATACCATACTGCTAAAATTTATTTTCTAATAATGCATTGCAACAAACAATATTTTAAGTCACTGGAAGAAGACAAATTTAATTTATATTGATTTAGGTGAAACCAGTTGTCCTCTGCCAACAGAATCTAGTTATAAATATTTCAGATTAAATTCATTCCTGTGATCTGACTAATGGCTCAGTAGAGCTTGTTAAATTTAATATTTCCTATAGAAACATCATGTAGCAGGACGAGGGTCTTTTGATTGCATGCCCAGGGAAAATGGCCACTGTCTTTCTATTGAGTATCTGAAAAATACATTTGACTTAGTGCATGTTTTCTCACTATGTTTAGCGGTATTAACAGATGGTTTTAGGCAGCCTAGGCACTGAGATCTCAAAAGATGGAATTATATGAATACATTATTACAGACAGCATTAATGAGTTCATTAAAACAAAGCTTCTTTAGGAAAAAATGAGCCTTTGCTTTTTTGCATAGGTTTGTTTTGTTACCATTAATACTGTCAATGCTAATTTGCCACTCTGGCATTTCGAGTGCAGAAGGTGGGGGCCTGCAAGGATTCTAAAGATTAATACTGGCCACTCCAGGCTTGTATTAAACTCCCAAGGTTACAGCTTTTCTGTGACTTTTTGGATTGGTAGATGCTGCTACCACCCAAAAGCAGAACCCCTTTGAGAGCCCAGAAAGGTACAGTTTGGAATTCCTTCCTGTGGGGTACCCTCAAGCCCTTTCTCTCTCTCTCTCTCTCTCTCTCACACACACGCCCTGCCCTGCCCTGCCCTGCCCTGCCCTGCCCTGGGAAGAGCTGAACGGGGAGGTAAAGGAGGGGGGAAAAATGGAAATCAACTGTTGCCGCCAGCTAATTAAACAACATGTGCACAAACCTTTTAAGACACAAAAATCCAATTCTGTTCTTAAAGGTAAATTTTATTAATAAAAAGAAAATACATCTGGGAACTCAGGCTATTGCTAGATTTTTAAAAGAGCAATTAAAGAATTAAGCACCAAGAATAGCTTTCTTGAGGTCCAGCTTAAAGTTTAGAAGCAAAACAAAAGCACTTGGGGTTAGCACAGCGGAATCCACAAGCCATAATGAAATAAAAGGAATAAACCTAATCACATCTTCCTAAATGTTTCCTGATCTACTTACATATCTGGGGTTTTAAATGAGTAGTTTCTAGGTATGATACTGCTGATTTTTTCATATGTGGCCCAAGCTTCTTACAGCATAACTGCTGTCCTATTCACCTCTCCCGGGAGAACAACAACAGACAGACAAAAGGGGAGTCTTTCCATTTTAAAAAATTCTAGCCTTCCCATTGGCTTTCTTAGCTAGGTGCCCACTCACTTCCTTTGCACTACCTATGCATAGCATTGAGACTTTTTAACCATTTACAGGTAGAGCAGTTAGAGAACAGCTACTAACAGGGATTTTATAGCTGCTGGCTGGCTGTCCATAAAAGGAAGCTCTCCTTCCTTCCTTCCCCCCACCCCTTTGTCACAAATACACTGATGGTTTATTTTCTTATTCAGTAAGGGCTACATTTTGTCACCCTTACTCATTATTAGGGCTGTGGATTTGTCTTGGCGTTATTTTGATCAGTCATGGAGCAGTCACAGAAGTTCTATGATTTTTTTTATTTAAAAAAAAATGCTGAGATAAATGAGGAGCAGGAGGGGGCGCCAGAGAAATGCTGGAGAGTGAGTCTGTCTTGCACTCCACCCCGCAGCTGTTATGCCTATAGTTTCTGCCCCATGGGGGTGGATGTAGCTCCTTGTTCTAGACATTGCAACTTGGTACATGTGGTTGCAGTGTTGCCCAGGTTTGGGTTGGCTGCCCCAGTAAGCGCTGGCCAGGCCAAACCTGAGCAGCACTGCAACCCCATGCCCTACGTTGCAATGCTCAGAGCCAGTAGCTGGGCCCAGCCCCGTAGGACAGGTGCCGTTGCTGGGGTGAGTGTTTTTATTTATTTATTTATTTATTAAAATCGTGGACACAGATATCACAGACACAGACAAGTCATGAACAAACAGGAAAATGACAATCTCAGTGACATTTCTCACTGACAAACCTACAGCCTTATTCATTGAGAAATACTTTACTCTCCAAATAGTCCTGTTGATTTAATGGGGCTACTTTCAGATTAAGGTAGTACTCAGTGATAAAAACGATGGCAGAATCTGGCCTCAAATCTTTAGCTGTAGATCTGTTCCATCTCTATAAACTATAATGAGAATAAACAGCACTTTATTGTTTTTGAATGTAGAATAAATGATCAAATACACAGCTAATTAACATTTAACTTTTGTTAATATAAATTCTTTGAGGATTTCAGCAGCTGGTTATAGAGAGCAAATTTTGGTCTGTTTTTTTCATGCCAAAGACCAAGCTGTATTTAGTGATCAAAATTATTTTGTGGTCAGTTTTCTCTCAAAGGATCATTAGACTTTTCTTTGTATAGCTGTGATAAATGAAGGGAGGTAGCTCCCTTTTAAGGCCACCCAGCCAGTTAGCTATAAAGTCCCTCTTGGTGGCTGTTCTCTGCTTGCTTTACCTGTAAAGGGTTCACAAAGTTCCCCAGGTAAAGGAAAAGGAGTGGGCACCTGACCTTTGTCTGTTATCCTCTGGAGGAGGAGACACTGAGCAGCAATACTGTAAGCAGGAATGCTGTGTAAGGCTTGAACCAGGTATAAAAATTAATCTTCCATACTTGGAATAAATTATTGGACAGGAAATGTTTAAATCATAGAATTCAAGATCAGAATGGACCATTATGATCATCTAGTCTGACCTCCTGCAAGATGCAGGCCACATAAGCCGATCCACCCTCTCCTGAACTAATTCTCTCCCTTGACTCTGCTGTTGAATGCTCCAAATCATGATTTAAAGACTTCAAGAAGCAGATAATCCACCAGCAAGCGACCCCTGCCCCATGCTTCGGAGGAAGGCGAAAAACCTCCAGGGCCACTGCCAATCTACCCTGGAGGAAAATTCCTTCCCGACCCCAAATATGGCGATCAGCTGAACCCCGAGCATGTGGACAAGACTCTCCAGCCAGACCCTCTGGAAAAGGCTAACAATATCCCAACATTGACCCCTTGTACTAATTACCAGTGTGGCACGTTATTGACCTATTGACTAAACCCGTTATCTTATCATACCATCCCCTCCATAAACTTACCCAGCTTAATCTTAAAGTCATGGAGGTCCTTTGCCCCCACTGTTTCCCTCGGTAGGCTGTTCCAGAATTGCACTTCTCTGATGGTTAGAAACCTTCGTCTAATTTCAAGCCTAAATTTCCTGACTGACAATTTATATCCGTTTGTCCTCATGTCCACATTAGCACTGAGCTGAAATAATTCCTCTCCTTCCCTGGTATTTATCCCTCTGATATATTTAAAGAGTGCAATCATATCTCCTCTTATCCTTCTTTTGGTTAAGGAAAACAAACCGAGCTCCTCAAGTCTCCTTTCATACGACAGGCTTTCCATTCCTCGGATCATTCTAGTGGCCCTTCTTTGTACCCGTTCCAGTTTGAATTCATCCTTCTTAAACATGGGAGACCAAAACTACACACACTACTCCAAATGAGGTCTCACCAACGCCTTATATAACGGGACTAGCACCTCCTTATCTCTACTAGAAATACCTCGCCTAATGCATCCCAAGACCGCATTAGCTTTTTTAACGGCCATGAATGAATGAATGAATGACATCACATTGCCTACTCATAGTCATCCTACGATCAACCAGGACTCCTAGGTCCTTCTCCTCCGTTACTTCCAACTGGTGCGTCCCCAGCTTATAACTAAAATTCTTGTTAGTCATCCCTAAATGCATAACCTTACACTTCTCATTATTGAATTTCATCCTGTTACTAATACTCCAGTTTACAAGGTCATCCAAATCTCCCTGGAGGATATCCCGATCCTTTTCCGAATTGGCTTGGTGTCATAGACGCAATCAGATTTATTTCTTTATTTTGGCTTGTGGATCTCCTCTGTGCTAACCCCAGATGCTCTTGTTTGCTTGTAACCTTTAAGCTGAACCCCCAATGAAGCTATTTTGGGTGCTTAATTTTTTGGAATTGCTCTTTTGAAATCTAGCAAAAACCTAAGTTCCAGATGTATTTTCTTCCTTTTTGTTTTTAATAAAATTTACCATTTTTAAGAACAGGATTGAATTTTTGGTGTCCTAAGAGGTTTGTGCATATGCTGTTTTGATTAGCTGGTGGCAACAGCTAATTTCCTTTGTTTTCTTTCTCAGCTCTTTCCCGGAGGGGGTGTATCTGTGAAAGGGCTACCCCACAGGGAGGGTACCCCACGGGGAGGAATTCGCAAGTGTTCCTTCCTGAGTCCAAGGTGTAGTGTTTTTTTTGTTTTGTTTTTTGTTTTTGCATTTGTGTGGTGGCAGTGTTTCCCAAGCCACGGTCAGAGAAAATCTGTAACCTTGGGAGTTTAATACACATATTAATTTTTAGAATCCTTGGGTGCCCCACCTTCTGCACTGAAAGTGTCAGAGCGGGGATTCAGCCTTGGCAGTAGTGCAGAATGAATACAATAGAACTTCTGTTTTGTAGCAGTGTAAAAACTGAATGCAGGTAGTAAGTGAAACAGTTAATCCTCCTAATGAAAGATACTGGTTAAAGAAGGGGGGATGTGAGTTTATTATATATGTTAGTACTCTTCTGTGGATCTGCAGCTGCTTCACAAAGGTAAGTATTGCCCAAAGTTTGCAAATGTTTGAAATAGAGTAAATGCAACACAGTGCATGGTTTCTCTTTGTAAGCAAAGTTTTGCATAATACTTCAGTATTGAATAGAGGTCACATTGAAGAATTTAAAAAATACATTCTTTGCTTGAGATCAGATCCCATACAATTTTATTTTTAACTACCAATCTTTCATAAGCATGAGTCTATGAAAATGGTCATTGGGCTGGGCTAGAGAGAGATGGTCTTTGGATTTGGAGAGGTGGTTAACAGGTGGTCAAAGCCCTAGCCTGAGGGTTAGGTGTATTTGTATTGTCACTTGTTTGTCAGGATCAGGATTGATGAAGGCAAGGGGAATTTAGGATGTTTTCTTACAGATAGCTGCTC